>NW_012121820.1:4776532-4860038 GCF_000951035.1 Colobus angolensis palliatus | reverse complement strand
GGAGGGAGGGAGGGAGGGAAGGAGGCCTAAGGTCTGAAAGCCAATGCTTCCAAGGGTAACCCTTTTCCCTTGACCCTTGGTCCTGCCCCCACAGTGTAGGAAGTTGACATTTATTCTGCTGACATATCTGTGTTTGAGCCTCCAGACAAACCTCATATCTGCAACTGTGACAGGTCTGTCCCAGGCAGGATCCCAGCAGGAGGCAGATGTGCAGAGGGAAACTGAGGAGTGTATAATGGAGGGAGTGTTTACAAAGAGATACCAGGTTAAAGGACCCTAAAAGAGATGGTGACAGCCCCCAGGACTAGCCTCAGAGGGAAGGAAGCCATTAGGACCCCAGGCCTGAGGCCGCCAGGGAAGATGATGAAACCAGCAAGTGCTGCATTTGCAGGACAGGATCCACCGCCCGGCATGAGCAAGGCCTGGGGAAAGAGAAACAGCTCTGCCAGCCTCTGCACTGCAAGCCTTTTGTCGAACATATGTTTAAATAAATAAAAGAAAAAGCAGCAGTTTTTAATTTTGATGCAACCCAATTCATCTTTTTTGATGACTGGTGCTATTTACGTCCTATCTAAGGAATGCTTGTGTTCCTTCTAGAAGTTTTAGAGTTTCAGCTTCTATGTTTAAGTCTGCGATCTATTTAAAGTTAATTTTTGTATGGCATGAGTTAGAGGTTGAAGTTCATTTTTTACCCTTTTTGAATATTCATTTACTTCTGAACCGTTTGTTGAAAAGACTTGCTTTTCCCAACTGAATTACCTTGTACCTCTGTTGAACATCACTTGAATATATATGAACGCTTTCACCCTACCCCAGCCCTGGGGAAGCCCTGCTGTCATCCAGGCTCCTAGGTCTGGGGCTCTCACCCTGGCCCTGTGGTATGGCCTGGCCCTGTGGTATGGCCATCTCAGCATAATGCCTGGCCTCTCACACTGCCACCCTCCCAGCATCACCCTCGCACCTCTCCCTTCTGTGGACCTGGCCCAGTGGCTGCCAGGTGGGTTCTGGGCACTGGCTCCTGGTCTAGGCACTTGCTCCATGGGTGACTATGGACAAGGGGGTGCCCCTCCCTGGGCCTCAGTCTCCCCATCTTTACAACTTGAGACCTGATCAGGTTAAGGCCCTTCCAGCACAAATGTTCCATGAGTCTGTGAGTCCACAAAGAGAATCCAAGAAAGTTCCATGGAACTTAACCAGGGGCAGCCACCTCCCTCTGCCTGGAGCTCCTGATGAGGCCCAGGTCTGTAGGGCACCATGTTGGGGCCAAGACAGTGGGGATAGAACAGCTGGCCCCGCTGAGAAGAGGAGGGATGTGTGCACCGGGTGGGGGGCATATACACATGGACGCACATTTGTGTGTGCACAGATGCATGTACATTCTGTACATTCTGTGATTGGGGAGGATGCTGATGCATGAGTACTATGCACAGGTGTGGCACAGCACGGTGTGGTCTCTGGGGGCTTGGCCCATTTGTACACATGTGAATGTTCATCTGTGTGGTGCCTGGGCCAGGTATCCATGCAGGTGCATGCATGTGGGTGCACATGTATGCGTATGTGGGAGCCTGTGGATGTGCACTGGGACTGTGTGGTTGTGGCTCACATTTATGTCATGCCTGTTGCTTGCCAGCCATTCTTCTAAGCACTTTCCATGCATTAACTCACGCATGCCCCGTGACAGCTTTATTTGAGATTGTTTCTTGGATTTGAGGAAACTGACACTCAGAAGGGTTAAACCATGTGACCCAAATCACAGGTTCAGACGTGGTGAAGCTGGGGTTGGACCCAGGCTGTCTGGTCTCAGAATCAGTGATGTGACCCATGTCTGTGGGATATGGGTAGACAGTGGGGCATTTGCATTCAGCTGTTTCGGGGATGTGCACCTGTGTGCGAGATGGCAGGAAAGGCTCTGCGTGTGTGCATACGCAGTGGAGTGTATGTATGTACAGGTACAGGCATGTGTTGTAGACAGGCTTTGCACACACATGTGGGTTTGTGCTCACACGTGTGCGTCTACCAGTGTCCCAGCGGCTGTGTGCATGGACATGCGTACAGGCACATTGGTGGGGATGTGTGAATTTGCACCCCAGCATGATAGAGGGGAACTTCAGGGCCCTGGCAGAGAACAGAGGGAAGCCGAGCCCTCCTAGCAGCCTAGCAGCCTCCTCTCATCTCCCCTTCCTCCTCCTCCCCCAACCCCATCCACTCCCCTCATGCCACTGTAGTCCTATCACTTGGGGAGGAGGAGAGCAGCCTGCCCTGTGAGTTGCATTCCACGCTGCGCATTTGTGTTTTCCAAACTGGCGGATGGAGCACTAACAGGTGTCAGCCGCCCTTGGAGAATGAGGGATGTGCAGAGAAGGGCCTCCTGGGCTGCTCCTTATTGCACAGAATGCTTTTGGGGGACACATACGAGGCTGGCCTTATTGAGACAAGGGGTATGGCCCTGAGAGAGGCCTCACTCATGACCCAGTGACTCCCAGAACTTCTCAGGGTGTTACAGGTGGAAGATTGGAGACGCCCTGCCCTGGAGCTGGGCATGAAGCCTTGGGCTGAAAGCTTTTCCTGGCCAATTTGAGCTCCACGACCCTGGTGAGGCGCCTCTCACCTCTCAGACTCGGTATCCTGCTCTGGGAGAAGGAGCCACAGCGGCGTGTGTGATTTCTGTCTGGATGTGTCTGTCCTGCCCGCCTTTGACCTTCCCTTGTGGACTTGGTCCCCCTCATGCTGAGCCATGGTGTGGACCAGGTGGGGCTGACCCAGCACTAGGCTGCGGGGATGTGTGACCCCAGGGCGACCATGCAGAACGCTCCATCCTCCTGGACTCTGACTGGAATTGGGAGGGACATTTGTTTCCTGTGGCCAATGTAACAAGTCACCACAAACAGGGCGGCTCACAACAAAGACATTCACATCTCACGGCCCTAAGGCTGGAAGTCTGAAGTCAGGGTGGCTGCAGCTCCCTCTGGAGGCCCAGGGGGTTGGGGAGGGCGGATTCGTTCTTTGCCTTTTCCAGCTTCAGGTGGTTGCGGGCATTCCTTGGCTTGTGGCCACATCACTCCAGTCTCCGCCACCATGGTCACATTGCCTCCTCCTCTGTCTTATCGTCTTCCCTCTAATAAGGACCTGTGACAGTATTTAAGGCCCACTCAAAATAATCCAGAATCATTTCCTCATCTCAAGCTCCGTAGCTTAGCCACATCTGCAAAGACCTCTTTTCCAAATAAGTGGGCACCACAGGTTCCAGGTATTTGACATGGACATCTTTCCTGGGGGCTGTTCTGTGGCCTGTCACAGACATGTGACCACAATGGGCCAGTGGGAGCCTGCCCTGGGGCTTCTGCGGATCTGTTGGGAAAGACACGTTCTCTGTGCCCCAGGGCTGCTGAGCCGGTAGATGGAAGCTGGGAGCTGCCTGTAGTCATCATGGTCCTCCATGGAGACTACCTACTTGGGAGTGAAGCCAACACAGAGGACAGCAGAGCCCCGAGATGGAGACGGATTGCGTCATGGCCAGATTATTGGAGCCCTGGAACCAGCTGGGTCAGAAGCCCAATATGCCTGACTTCATTACGTGGGCTGGGAGGTTTTCTTGTTTCACTTATTTCTGTTTGAACTGAGCTTCTGTCCCTTGTGACCAGAGGAATCTTGACTAAGAGAGCTCAGAGTTATTCCTGGGGTCACCTGAATGATGGGAACAGGCAGACCCATGGAAGAAACTGCTGCTTCCCAAAGGCTGTATCCTGCCTATCTGGGGACCAGAGGCGGCTAAGCAGTTTCTCCAGGAGGGGCAGGGCTGTGCTGAATCCCACCTCCCACCTCCAGGATGGCCTTGGGCTCAGGTCATGATGGGGAGTCTCAGTGCCCGGCTCTCAGCCCTGCTTCCCAATCATCATGCAGGGTCTGACCAATGACCTCAGCTGGCCCCAGTCAAATGTATCTGTAATTGGTGGTGGCTCCCTGGAGAGGGCAGGACCTGAGTCAGATGAGGGAAGGAAGAGGTATGCAAAGCACATACCATGCTTGAAAAAATGGAATATGAGGGCGTGGTGCACACTGCAGTCCCAGCTACATGGGAGGCTGAGGTGGGAGGATTGCTTGAGCCTGGGAGGCCAACGCTTCAGTGAGCCATGGTTGTGCCACTGTACTCCAACCTGGGCAACAGAGTAAGACCCTGTCTAAAAAAAAATTGAATATGAGTCATTTGTCCAATGTCTGTCCTCCTCCCCTCCCCTCCCCTTCCCTGACCTGGATGCTCCTAAAGGCAGGGTGGGTGCACCTGCCATTCACCCCCTCTAGGGGCGTGGCCTCCCAGAATCCATCTCAGATCCTATCCCTCCTCTGCTCAAGCCCTGCAGTGGCTCCCAACTCACTCAGAACAAAAGCCAAAGTTGGGGGCCGGGCACAGTGGCTCACGCCTGTAATCCCAGCACTTTGGGAGGCTGAGGTGGGTAGATCACCTGAGGTCAGGAGTTCGAGACCAGCCTGGCCAACATACTAATCCTAACAATACAAAAAAATTAGCTAGGCGGAGGCTGAGGCAGGAGAATCACTTGAATCCAGGAGGCACAGGTTTCAGCGAGCCAAAGTTGCGCCACTGCACTCCAGCCTGGGCGACAAGTGTGAAACTCCGTCTTAAAAAAAAAAAAGCCGAAGTCCTCACAATGGCCCACGAGGCCTTAATCCACTGGTCTCACCCCACTGCCCTGTCAACTTTCACCTCAGGGTCTTTGCACTTCCTTCCATCTTACAGGAATTCTCTACCCTAAGACATCCATATGACTCACTTCCTCTCATTTTTATTCAAATGTCACCTTGTTAGTGAGGCCGTCCGGAGCCGCCCCATCCACACTGCACACTCTATCCTCTCCCCTCCTGCTCTCTTTTTCTCCATAGCTCTGTCAGTCACTATTATTATGTAACTAATATATTCATTGATTTTTTTGTTTATATCCCCAAACTAGTGCCTCTCAGTGCCATGAGGGCAGGGACCTTGGTCCACTTTCTCCTATGTTCATAAGGATAATTTTCTAAATGGGAAATGAATGAGTGAGCTCTGCCTTCTGGGCCCAGTGCCCTGACTGCCCCTTGGGGAGCCTTTGTCCTTCACTCTCAGTTTATGTGCAGCTCCATTCAAGGACAAGATCTAGCCCTGGCAATTGGCATATCTGAGACCACTGGGTACAGCTGGGCAGGCTGTGCCCTGCACAAGGAACTGAAACCCTTCACACCAAGCCTTGTGTCCTGGTACAGGGCTGTTTCTCTTGAAAGGAAGGGGCACCCTTTTTCTAACTCACACCAAGGCACACAGGGATAGCCCCGACCATGAGCAAATCCCATCACCTTGACTGCAGAGTTTGAATCAGGGACGGACACGTGACCAGGTTGGCACATGCAGGGATGTTCAATCAGGTGAATCCTGTGAAGTCCTCAGGGCCCACCAGGAAGAGAAAGTCTTTCTTCTAGGGTTGTTGTGCTGGTCGGTGGCATCCCCCGACCAGCAAGGAAAGAGGCAGGAGCACCACTGCATGGCTGGAAGAAACTAACTGGGTCTCTGGATCCAGCCCTACCTGAGACTGGAACCATTTCTGGGACCTTTTTTTTTTTAAACAGAGTCTTGCTCTGTTACCCAGGCTGAAGTGTAGTGGTGTGATCTCGGCTTACTGCAACCTCTGCCTCCTGGGTTCAAGCAATTCTCCTGCCTTAGCCTCCCGAGTAGCTGGGATTACAGGTGCCCGCCACCACACCCAGCTAAATTTTGTATTTCTAGTAGATATGGGGTTTCACCATGTTGGCTAGGCTGGTCTCAAACTCCTGATCTCATGATCTGCCCACCTTGGCCTCAAAAAGTGCCGGGATGACAGGGGTGAGCCACCAGGCCGGGCCGGGACTTTCAGTTCTACGAGCCCATCCATTCCATTTTTGTCTAAGTCTGCTGGGGTTGAGTTTCTGTCACAAACAACCACTGGATCCTTGACTGACCCAGAAGGTGAAGTAATGACACCCTGCAGGGCAGCCCTGTAGCTAAATTAGACCCTGCTCTTGAAAAGCACTGTGTCTTTTTTCAACTCTTGAGGCATATGAAGGGCTGCTGGGGATGCTGGCAGCCTCTGACTTCATCACCTCCTTCCTCTGCCCAGGGCTGCTCCCCACAGGAATCTGTTCCCCTCCCCAGTGCAGCCTCCGCCCCCTCCTCAAAGAAGGTTTCAGCGCTCACAGCTCCTCTCTCAGCTGAGTGATTTTCTCCCTTCCTATTTTGTCATCTTGAAAGATGGCAAATTGGAGCACTTAATTTTCCTCCTCCAACCCAATTAATATGAAAGTGCACAGTGCTGATGTGCGGAAGCGAAAAGCAAGTCATTTATATCAATTAGCAAAAATGAGCTTTGTGCAAACTTGCAATGAAGAATGATCTCAGAGACAGGAAGCCCAGAAGGGAAGCCTGGGAGGGACCCCCTGGGGCCTCTTGAAGGAAGCAATGCTTTGGGCACACTATCAGGATTGCATTTTGTCCCCTCTCCCTCCTACAAGGTCCCTGGAATCAAGAGACTTACCAGGCAAAGCCATGCTTCACTGTTCTCAAATTTCAACAGACTCCCCACAGCAACCTCCAATGCCAAGTCTATCTCCAACGTGTGTCCTGAGTCTGCCCACATTTCCCTACTGCCACTGCCTCCCTGAGTGGAGTCCCATCATCCATCATGGCCCCCTGGGTAATGGTAACAGTGCCTCTCTGTCTCCAGGCTTCCACTCTGGCCCCCTTCAACCCACACCCACATTCATGCAATGCACACTGCAGTCAGATTGAGCTTTTTTTTTTAAATCTTCCTTTATGTACGTACAAATGTATGTATGTACTTAGTTTTGAGACAGAGTCTCGCTCTGTTGCCCAGGCTGGAGTGTAGTGGTGCAATCTCAGTTCACTGCAACCTCCGTCTCCTGGGTTCATGCAATTCTCCTGCCTCAGCCTCCCAAGTAGCTGGTACTACAGACGCCTGCCACCACACCTGGCTAATGTTCATTATTTTTAGTAGAGATGGTGTTTTGCTATGTTGACCAGTCTGGTCTCAAACTCCTGACCTCAAGTGATCCTCCCACGTCAGCCTCCCAAAGTGCTGGGATTATAGGTACCAGCCACCATGCCCAGCCATAGTGAGCTTTTAAAATGCAAATCAAATCATGTCACCCTCAGGTGCTGAAACTATTGCTGTTAGAATAAAATCTAAACTCCTCATCATGGCCTTCAGGGCCCCATGTGGCCTGGATTCTGCTGACCTCCCAGCCTCTCCCCTGGCTCCCTCCATTGCAGCGACATGGGCCTCCTTGCTGTTCCTTCACCTTGCCTTGCTCATTCCTGCCCTAGGCCCTTTGCACATGCTGTTTGCCACATCTTTTCCTGGCTGCTCAATTTTATCTTTCTTGCCTTGACTCAAATGTGACTCCCCCACCCAGGGGAATGTCACTGTCCTCGGCTGCCATGTATCCCCTTCACATGCCTTCAATCCAGACACCTGGTAAACACCTTTTGTGTTCCAGTCACATTCAAGGCCCTGGGGATATGGCAGCAAACAAGATGGACAAAAATCCTGTTTAATGGAGTTACATCCTCGTCCAGATGGTGGGAGAAGTGTACAAAAACTGTCAGCTGGGTAAAGAAGACAAAAAAGATGCTAAACAATGAAAAGTGCTAAGAGGAAAATGAAGAAGGGAAGGGAGGCAAGGCTGTACTTAGAAGCCAGGTGGTCAGGGTGGGCTTCACAGAGGAGGTGACACACGAATGAAGACCTTAGAGAGAGGAAGGACTCCGTGCAGGTGTCAGGGAGAAAAGTGCTCCAGGCAGAGGGAAAAGCAGGTGCAAAGGTCCTGGGGCTAGCCCACGCCTGTTGTATTTGAGAAGCCTGGAGGAGGCCACTGTAGCTGGGGCAGAGTGAGTAGGAGAGGGGAGATGAGGTGGAGACCAGGGGGTGGAGGCTACGGGTGGACTCTGGCTTTTGCTCTGAGTGAGGTGGGAGCTGAGGGAAGGTCTGGAGAAGATGATGTTTAAAGAGAATCCCTCTGTGAGGACATCAACCATCAGGGCCCAGGCAAGCACTGGTTCAGAAGCGATGATGACTATGGAGGAGGGTTGCCAAAGGAGGGCCATGTTTCTTATCTTTGATTCTGAATGACTCTTGAGAATCATACAGTGGAGAAAAAGAGGAGAGGTTCTGACTCTCCCTGGGGGCTCCAAAGGGCTCTCTTGGGGTCTCTGCTTGCATTTTTTCATTCATTCACTTCAGACCTAGCGGAGGTTTTGGAGACAGATAAAGCTGGGTTCAATGACCAGTTCCACCACTTCCTAGCTGGGTGACTTTGACCAAAGACCTTAACTTCTCTGGGCTTAGGTTGTCTCAGATGAACAATGGGAGTCAAACAGTACCACTTCCTTCTTCCTTTTTTCCTGCTTCCTTCTTCTGCCTCTCCTTCCTTCCCCCTTTCTCTTTCTTTCCTCCTTGCTTCTTCCTTTTTTCTTCTTCCTTCTTCCACATTCTTTCCTTCCACCTTCCTTCCTTCTTCCTTCCTTCCTCTTTCCTTTCCTTCCTTCCTTTCCTTCTTTCCTGCCTTCCTTTTCTGTCATTAAACTGTTAAGTTATATGAGGACCGTGACTTGGATCTATGATGCTTACTGCCCTATTTCCAGGGCCCAAGACTTTGCTTGGCACAGAGTGGGTGCTCCATAAATGTCCATCAAATGGGTGAATCCCCTCGAGTCCTGAGCAGACGGAAAACATCTTGTCAGGGTCAGGGTTGGCTGGAGACTGGAGTAAATGCCAAATTCCAGAAATGCAGATCCAAGCAGGGAGGACAGATGTGTCTGCCGAGAACCGAATCACCCAGCAGAAAGTGACACGTGTCCCAGGCCTTGTTCTCAATTCCAAGAGGGCAAACAAATGTGCATTCATGAAATGTTTGATGTCTGCTCCAGCTCATGTGTAAGCTGTAGGTCAAATTTATGGGCCAGAGAGAGTCGTATTGCAAAGCACTGTGTGTACACGTGTTATTGCACTGGGGCCGCTTGTGTAATCAATATGCGCTATTCAGTCTCAAGGCGTATGTTCATTGTTTTAACTGTTGATGGAGGTGTAGCTCAGAGACTCTGTGCCGGGAGATCAGCAGAGCCTGGAGCCTCGGGGAGACTCCCTGGCGGGAGAGGGGCAGCCGTGTAGCAGAGTGACAATGAAGGCTTCTGATTTAACGTGCAGTTTCCAGGCCATGTGTCAGCTGTTCACATGTGTGATTTCACTGAATCCTCAGGCAGCTCTTCAGTGAGAGTCCTGGACTATTTCCATTTTACAGATGACAGCACTGCAGAACAGAGGGGTCTAGTGTTTTTCCCCAGGTCACACAGTTCTAAGTTGCAGAGTAAAGACTTAAACCCGGCTGGGCACAGTGGCTCACGCCCGTAATCCCAGCACTTTGGGAGGCTGAGGCGGGCAGATGACCTGAGGTCGGGAGTTTGACACCAGCCTGATCAACATGGAAAAACCCTGTCTCTACTAAAAATCCAAAACTAGCTAGGCATGGTGGCACATCCCTGTAATCCCAGCTATTCAGGAGGCTGAAGCAGGAGAATCACTTGAACCCGGAGGCGGAGGTTGCGGTGAGCTGAGATTGTGCCATTGCACTCCAGCCTGGGCAACAAAAACAAAACTCTGTCTCAAAAAAAAAAAAACAAAAAACAAAAAAAAACTTAAACCCAGGTCCACCCTGACTGATCAAAAGCTAGTGTGCCCAACTCACCCTGGTTTGTCTGGGGCCATCTGTTTGAAAATGTACAGTCCCACAACTGGAAACCCGTGAAGATCAAGGTCAACTGTTGTTGACCCTATGCAAGACCCATGCTTTGAACCACGCGGTTGTGCCTCGGTGGGGAAGTGTAGAAGGCAGTGGTGAAGTTTTCCCAGGCGATGTAAACTCTCACAGAGGGACAAAAACCTGGCAAAGGGAAGGGTACGCTTGAGGAGTGGGGCTGTAACCGAGTATCCCAGTCTCAAAATGCATTTTGAAACGTTTTTCCTTTCTCGTTTTCAGCCTTGAAACATCCTTTGAAACACTCTGGTCTCCCTTTCGCACCAGGCGCTCCTAGGCACAGGGCTCTCTTCTCTAACTGTGTGCTTGCTAAGAAGTATCAGGGGCTCATTTTGAAACAAACGGAGCTGTAGAACCATCCTGCTTAGGGGGAGTTATGAACCATTAGCCCACCATTACCAGGCAGAAGCCAGGGCAACCCAAACCAGACTTCAGGATGGACACTTCTTCAAGATGACCATCAGAACAAGACCCACAGCCAGGCACCCTCCTGCTCCACCCCTGCTCCACCCCTGTTCGACTCCTGCTCTACCCCTGCTCCACCCCTGCTCCACTCCTCCTCCACCCCTGCTCCACCCTGCTCCACCCTGCTCCACTCCTCCTCCACCCCTGCTCCACCCTGCTCCACCCTGCTCCACCCCTGCTCCACTCCTGCAGGCTTCCTGCACCAAGTTTTCCTTTCTTCTTTTTTTTTTTTTTTGAGACGGAGTCTCACTCTGTTGCCCAGGCTGGAGTGCAATGGTGCAATCTCAGCTCATTGCAACCTCCGCCTCCCAGGTTCAAGCGATTCTCCTGCCTCAACCTCCTGAATAGCTGGGATTACAGGCATGCGCCACTACGCCCAGCTAATTTTTGTATTTTTAGTAGAGAAGGGGCTTCACTGTGTTGGCCAGGCTGGTCTCCAACTCCTGACCTCAGGTGATCCACCCACCTTGGCCTCCCAAAGTGTTGGGATTACAGATGTGAGCCACCGCGCTGGGCCCAAGTTTTCCTTCTTAAACCGCTCACTCAGCCCTAAAGGCAGAGATGGCTTCTTTGAGGCAGAAGCCTGGCTGTCTTCCAGCTGCTTGCACTGGGTCAATAAAAGTGCCTTCCTTCCACCACACCTCGCTTCTCGCGCTTTCTGTCTCTGAACGGGGAGCAGCCAGACTTGAGCCAGTTAGAGAAGTGGCCATATTTCATTGGAATTTTTTAACTTCCCATTTTAAAGCAAGTATAGACTCATAATAAACTACAAAAAATATTACAAAGAATCCCATGTAGAGTCCCCTTTGCCCAGCTTCCCCCAACGGCAATTCTCTATCCTTTTAGGTACCAGGGACCGGTTTGGTAGAAGACAATTTTTCCACACACCAGGGGGCAGGGGGAGGGATGGTTTTGGGATGAACTGTTCAACCTCAGACCATCAGGCATGACTTAGATTCTAATAAGGAGCACGAAACCTAGAGCTCTCACATGTGGAGTTCACAATAGGGTTCCCGCTCCTATGAGAATCTAATGCCACCGCTGATCTGATGGCCACTCACCTCCTGCTGGGTGGCCCAATTCCCATCAGACCACGGATCAGTACTGGCCTGTGGCCCAGGGGCTGGGGACCCCTGATCTGACTGACGAGGCCTGGGTCATGTGTCCTCCCCTGGAGCCAGAATTAGAATCAGCCTGAGAGTGGGGGACAAAAGATTCTCCAAGGGAAACTGGGCTACCATCACCAGAAGACAGAAGGGAGACAGATACTTGATGGGCACCTATCCCAGATGCAGAAGGACTCTGCCAGTGTGTTCAGAATGGGCTGCAGATGACAGGTCAGCTATTGTCACTGGCCAGTCAAGAAATGAACAAGGTGGGGGCAACTTCTCCATTAGGCACAGAGGGAGCAGTGCTTAGGGCTCATGGCACTTGTAGGAGCCCATACAAATATTTTCATTCCTTTGAAAATCAGGGCCAGGTGCGGTGGCTCATGCCTATAATCCCAGCAGTTTGAGAGGCCAAGGTGGGCAGATCACTTGAGGTTAGGAGTTTGAGACCAGCCTGGCCAACATGGTGAAGCCCCATCTCTACTAAAAATATAAAAATTAGCTGGGCGTAGTGGTGGGTGCCTGTAGTCCCAGCTACTTGGGAGGCTGAGACAGGAGAATCACTTGAATCCTGGAGGCGGAGGTTGTAGTGAGCCGAGGTAGCACCACTGCACTCCGGCCTGGGTGACAGAGCAAGACTCCACCTAAAAAAATCAGAAGAAAAAAATGACTATACTCTAGCCTGGATTATATTTGCTTTCATGCCAACATCGTCTTAAAATGTAAGTTTATTCCTTTTTAGGAAGAAGGGGCCCATGAAAATGGACACAGTATCCCTAGGTATTTGCTTGGATATGGTGGACAGAGAGAGGCCATTAGGAAGCTTCCCAAATTTGGATCCTGGCATGTAAAAGGATGGTTTGGTCATCTGAAGGGGGATGGGTGAAGAATTGAGTCTCAGCCAACTTAGTTGCAGGTGCTAAGGCCAGGATAGGATTACAGGCTTTGGGGTTTGGATCCTAGATCTGTGAGCACCAGGCACAGTGACCCTTTACCTCGCTGAACCTCTTGTTCCCCATCCATACAATAGACAGAATAACTGGCATCTTTTCTGGATTGTCATGGGGATTACACGAGGCATCACATGTGCTTAGCAAAGGTGCTGCTATCAGCAGATAGAAGGTGTCTATCTGCGTATTAGATTTGGGAGACCTCAGAAGAGAATTTGAGAGAGAGATTAGGACCAGAAATAAGGTGACACCTGAAGCTTCGAGCAAAGAGGGACTGGCTCAAGAAAGCAGGTGAGGAGAGACGAGGAGGCAGAGGTCCCAGGACATGAGCCACTGAGGACCCTAGGAGGGAGACAGTTAACACAGGTGGTGAGAAAGGAGGCGCATCCTGGCCTTGGGATCTTGAAAGCAAAGGGAATGATGGGCATCAGGAAGCTGGAGGTTATTTCCAGGGCCCGAGTTGTGGAGAAAGGTTTTGGGGGAAAGAAAGAAAATCGGTATCTGTGCTTTTGTCTGAGCAGTTTCTAAGCCCCATCCTTTTCCTCCATTCACTTGTTCATTCATCCATGCATTCTTTCAACCAACAAATATTTACTGGGCCTGGAGTGGTGGCTCATGCCTGTAATCTCAACACTTTGGGAGGCCGAGGTGGGTGTATCACCTGAGTCCAGCAGTTCAAGACCAGCCTGGCCAACATGGCAAAACCTCATCTCTACAAAAATTAGCTGGGCATGGTGGCATGTGCCTGTAGTCCCAGCTATTTGGGAGGCTAAGGTAGGAGGATTACTTGAGCCCAGGAGGTAGAGGTTGCTGTGAGCTGAGACAGCGCCACTGCACTCCAGCCTGGGTGAGAGTGAGACCCAGTCTCCAAAACAAACAGACTGAAAAAACCCCACAAAACAAATATTTGCTGGGCTCATTTCATTGTACACTGGGCTCAAGGTCACCACTTATGCAGTCTCTGCCACAGGGCCATCTGGAGCTCTCCTGGTTCCCCCCTGTCCCAAGTCTGCTTCTCAGGCTTAGCTGATCATCTGAGCCTCCTTTCTGCATCCAGTAAACCCCATCGGCCTCAGTGAGCCAGATCCAGTTTCTGTTGCTGGAAACCAAAGAACCTGACTGGATAGCTCCTCCACACACTCAGTGCAGGTGTTCTGTTGGGGAAGGACTCCTACAGTCTACTTCAGGGTGGGCACGCCACCTAAGCCAGGCCAATCAGAGCAGCCAACAGTCAGTGGGCCTCACTCTAGTTTACTGAGCGTCACTGGGATTTTGCTGGAACTCTCACAAGGGAGAAAATGTCTTTCCACTGGGCTTTGCTGAGCTGGTAGGATAGCACACCAGAGTTGATGGAGGCCACCACCATCACTGTGAGGGAAGAGCTTTCCAGGCGATGAAGCCAACAGCAAGAATCACAGATGAGAAAGGGAGGCAAATGCTTTATAGAATCACTAGAGCTCCTAGATCCAGCCTCTCCTGAAACCCCTAGACTTTCCCACTGCCGGGCCAATAATGTCCCATTTGGCTTAAGTCAGTGGAACTGGGCTTACATCCTTTGCAATGAAAACAACCCTTCTGTTTAACACAGAGACTACAACACTCTGAAACAAATCACAATCTCCACATTTCTTCATGGACAAATGGTGTGACTAACTAAATGTGAGAACACAGCACACAGCAGTGTCTCCATACCTGTCACTCACCTTTCAGTCCCCTAGGAGGACTCGGGCATGAGCTTGCCAGCCAGAAAAAGGAAGGGAGCTGCACGCTATTTCTCAAATTCACATTCCAAGGTCAACAACAGGAGCCTCACCTCCCCTTGCTTGCTAAACTCACACACATTCCCACATCAGCTTTTCATCACAGTATCGGGCCACCCAAAGTATTCCAAAATAGAATAGACCATCTAAATTCTAAGAAGACAAGCAAAGCCGGTGTTAATGAGATGTATAATGCCTGTTGTAGCTCTTAGGTTAGTTTTACATCAAGTTTATGGGCCTGGAGCAGTACATTTATAATGTATGATGTGTGCATGTTTACAGCATTGGCGCACCCACATATAATCAACGTGGACTAGAGATTTATGGCCATCTTTATAAGACTTGGAGTATAATTTCATTACTTTTAAATATTTACAGAGGCTGAAAGTTGTAACTTTCCTTTTATGGCATAGTGTGGGATATTGTGGTCCTGTCTGTGATGTGTTTAATACTCAGTCTTCATTTAGAGAAACCCTGAGAACAGTCCTGGGCTTCTGGGGACAAGTGGCTCTCTGAGGACCCCACAAGAGGCCCTGGGGAGGAGGAGGAGCTCTGAGCAGAAATGAACCCCAGTGGGTGGGTGGGCGGGCAGGTCTGTCTCAGGGCTCAGAGGAAACCCTTCCCTGTGACCCAGAAGCTCAGAGGAGACTCCGGGGAAGAGGCAGGACTGGGCTGAGCCTGGAAGGGCAGGTGGGGCCTTGGGAAGGGAGCAGCTGGGGGGCGGGGCTTGCCAAGAAAAACCAGGTGATACTGTGGTCGAAGTCCCCAAGCTATACGTCACTCAGGTTTCATGCTGTTGTTTCTCCATAAATCTTCCCCAAAGACAAAGCATAAATCCACAGAAGTTGGACAATCCTTATTCTGGAGGGAGAGTCTAGGTCAATGTCTAGTTCTGGTTGCATGGTTGTAAGCAGGAGCTGTAGGTAAGAACTGGTGACATGGGTGGGACCAATACGCAGCTGTCTCCAAACGATCTGAGTGATCCCATTGAAAAAGGCCTCTCCCACCTCCCAATGGTTTCCACAGTGAGGAAAGGAGACTAAAGGCTGTGTGTGTGTAAATTAGCAGCAGAGTCAGCTGCAAGTGACAGCAAACCCATTATAAACGCACCTTAGGGAAGGCATAAGATGACTTCCCTCTGTGGTAAGCAAAGCCCAGAAGTAAGTAGCCAGGGCTGATGGAATAGTTTCACTTGGAAAGAGGATTCAGGCACAAACCTGTTATTCTGTCAAGCACAATGCATTGCACACCTCAAAATCCAAAATGGCTGCTTGAGCTCCAGCCATCACACTCACATTCCACTTAGCAGTGAGGAGGGAGGTGCAGAAACATGTGTCCCTGTTCCCTGAAGACACTTTCTAGAAATTATACATGGCCCTTCTGTTCCTGTTCCATTGACAACACCTTAATTACACAGTCACATATATAATTGCAAGGGAGGCTGAGAAATGTAGTCATTATTTTGGGTAGCTATGCGCCAGTTGAATTCTTTCTTCTCTGAAGAGGAAAGGGAGAACAAAATTAGAGGAACAGTCACCAGTCTCTTCCATTCTATGCATGAATGTTTGCCCTAGATGTGTTGTGGGAATGTGTCCATGCCTGTGTTGGAAGCATTGCTGACCATCAGTTATTAAGCATCCACTCAAGAAATCCTGCTGAGTGAGAAAATGCATTAATAATAAATGCATATGGGCCATGGATTCTATGGAAATAAATATATGTATATAAACAGAAGGTACGGGTGTAAGTGTAATTGTGTATGTTCATGCTCACATATGTATTCCCTAATTCACTTATTTACTCAGCTAGTATTTCCTGAGCACCTACTATGTGTCTGCAACTGTGTCACACATTTGTGATTCAGCATGGTAACATGGCAGTCAAGGTCACTGACTTCATGAAATTTAGTCTATTGGAAGAGATGGGCAAAACCCAAGTACATGAATAACCAAGTAAGATAATACCATCATGATATTTGTGTGATAAAGAAAATAAACAGTGTGGCACTTTAGGGATCGATGGGGAGAACAGGGTGCACCCACAACAGACAGGAGGGTTGTGGAGGGTGTCCCTGAGGAGGTGATATTGAAGAAAACCCATCGGCCCAGGTACCACCAGGCATCTGTTTCCAGCTCAGTCCCCTTCTCCGAGCTCCAGGCGCTAAGCTCCAGATGCCACCAAAGTCCATTCTGCCCCAGGCCCATGTGGCCCAAGGGAAGCTCCTGTTTCTCTTGCACGACCTGCCCCTCCCTCCCCCAGGCTGCCTCACACAGCCCATGGCTGCACTGTGTACTGAATACTGGAGGGGCAGGGTAAGGAGCAGTCCAGGCAGAGGGAGCAGCAGTGCAAAGGCCCTGGGGCAGGAAAGACCATCCTGTAGTGGAGGATAGCAAGGAGGCCAGGGAACAGCCAGCCCCAGGCGACCCTGAAAGGAAGGAGCCAGGTGAACCCCAACACTACACTGCTGACCTCCCGCTGGGACTTCCCACTGGGGGAACACATCCAGAGCCAGAAGCAAGGGAGCCTTGTGGTGTGTACCACCCAGTCAGCCTGCAGGTCACAGAGCAGGGGGAGGTGGGGAGAGGACCAGGAGGACAAAGGGCAGTCATGTGGCACAGGCTGGGGCCAAGGCTGGGGCGCTGGCATTCATTCTGAGTCAGGTGGGGAGCCATGGCGGGTAGCAGGCAGAGAGATAAGGCCCAATTTGCAGGTTTAAAGAGCCCTGTCATTGCCATGGGGACAGTAAACTGCAGAGGCCCCGCGTGGAGGCATCTGCGGTGACCCAGGGAGAAGTGACGGGGGCTCTGCCTCAGTGTGGACAGGGCATGTGTGCAGAGGCGGCCTGCCTTGGGTCAAAGTGGAAAAGCCATACTGAGGGACTCCAGGTGGCTCTCAAGTCTGCCTTGAACAGCAGAGTGACGGCCCCGTCCCTGGACAGAAGCAGCCTGAACGTCTGAGCAAATGGGGGGATCCAGGTCCTGCTGGATGGTGGGGGTGAGAGCTGGAACCAGACAAACAGTCTCTCTCACCCTGGGCCACCTCCTGAAAAGTCCATCTCGGGCCTCAGAAGGCGCAGACGGTGGGAATGAGCCAGGTGCCCGAGGGGGCCCCGCGCCAGGGCACCGCTGTCCTCATGTTTTCTTCCCATCCATTAGGAGGAAACGTGCTGGGGCCAGAGCCGGCTTCCCGCTGAAAAATCAATGGCTCATTAGAGCTCACCTTTGCCTCCCCTCTGCCCTCAGGCTATTAAAACTGGACAGGACAGAGCAAGACTCAGCCTACCCAGGAAGGACAGCAGGCTGGCCCGTTCCTCCTGCAAGGCCACCCCAGCCAGGGCAGCAGCTCTGTCCCCAAGACCCCCCAGCAGCCTTGCTGAGGGTCTGGCCCTGGCCCTGCAGAAAGGAGACCACATCAGCCTGGAGTGGAGCAGGCACAGCTGTCTTGAGTCCCCAGTTCAAATCCTGTCTCCACCACTCATGGGACCTGTGACGCTGGGAGTCACTTCCCCTCCCTGGGGCGCAACCTCCCCATCTGTAAAATGAGGCTTTTCCATAAGAGTATCAGCGCTCCTCTTGCAACCAGAGGCTCCACTCCAGCTGGTTTGAACAGAGAAAGGAATGGATTAAAGGGTTGCCAGGGGGTCTGGAACTTCTACAAGGACAGAGACAGGTGTGGGGGCTATGCAGGCAGCAGAACATAGGATCCCTGGCAGGACTGATCCCTGGGGACCCAGCATTGCTGCTGTGGCCACAGATACCACAGCCTGCACCCTGACACCCACCCAGGGGTCACAGTGCAAACTCCTTCCCACTCTCACTCCAGACGGTTCAAGCCCCTTCTCTGCACAGGGGTGTCACGTGACTGGGGTCTGGCCAGTAACATCCATAGACTCTGTCTGGGCCAATGAACGTCACCCCAAGACTGTGCCAGACTCACTGAAAAACAGCCGAGTTTCTGCTCAGGGTGCTAAGTTGGAGGATGGAAGCCTGGCCCCTGGGGACCCACCTTGCCACTACCTGAAGGGCCAGTCTGAGAACTCCGCTGACACAGAGGGAAGCAGGGCTGAAAGACGGAGAGGAGGCACCCTAGTGACACTGTAAGATCCCCTGGATGCAGCTGCGCCTGAAGCCACATTGTGAATGTGGAACAGCAAACCAGGAATTGCTGTGTCTTTGTTCTTGGTTTTGTTGCAGTCCTTGATTTGGATTCTGCCACTTGCAGCCAAAAGATCAAAAAATAATACAAGAAAACACCTGGCATGCCACAGGTCAGCATTAATTCCAACACTCAGCCGGGGGGAGCCTAGAGGTGAGCCGTGGAGGTGAGCAGAGAGATGAGGGCTCCATGCACTTCTCACCCACATCCTCAAGGTGCTGGGATTCCACCATCTGTGACATGAGGAGCTGGGACGATGATCCAGGCACTGCAGGGAGGGGTCCTCCATTCTCATCAGCTCCCCTCCCCTCCCAGAGGTGAGCAGACATCCTCCCAGGGGACCCAGGGTCCTGATGTGGAGTGTGTCCAGGGGAGCTTATCGGAGGGCAGGGAAGGGATCCCAGATGTCTGCCTCCAACTGTTGCCCTGTTCTCTGTGCCAACAGCCTACCCAGGGCAGCAGCCTTGCAGAATCTTCTTCCCAGTCACACCTGGAGTAAACGCCTCATGGACATCTGTGCACAGCCTGGTATTTGGCACCAAACGCACCTGAGTGCGTGATACCCTCTGTCACTTACTGGCTGTGTGACCCCAGGCCGGTCCCCTCACCCTCCCAGCCGCAGTTTCCTGGTCTGTGGAATGGGGGTAATGGTAATGCAGATTAGGGGGGCTTAAGGGAGTCGACATGTATGAAAGTGCCTGGTACACGGCAGGTGCTTGCAATGTGCGTCCTGGTTTTCCCCTCCTGCCAAGAGGCCTGGTAGATGCAGGAATGACAACTGAGTCCACATCTGCCATTGGTCAATTAAACAAAGTGGCTCGGAGAATGAAATGCAACTCCTGGCCTGTTTTCAGGACTCAATAACCATCCGTGTGGTCATCATCACTATCGTCACCATTGTGATTGTTACAGTTGTGGAGATGCACGCCTGACATGCTGACTTGGGGAGATCTGGGCACTGATCAGAAGCATGTTTATGTGATGTGCTCATAGCCTGTGATGGTCAGGGAGGGCCTCCTGGAAGAGGAAGACCTGAAGTGGCATCCGAAGTTCGTGGGGGGCTTGGGTGAGGTAGGGAGTGCTGAGGAACAATAGCACTAACACATATGCAGCTGCTGCTTACTGATGCGTTCACTGTGGGCAGCTGGGGCCTGGGCGCTTGAGGTGCCTGAACTCATTCAATCTCCACAGCCCCAGCAGTCGGTGCGAGTTTGATCACCCACCTTTGAGGCTGAGGCAGGAGAATCGCTTGAACCCAGGAGGTGCAGGTTGCGGTTGGCTGATATTGTGCCACTGCACTCCAGCCTGGGCGACAGAGCAAGACTCTGTCCCCCAAAAACAAAACAAACAAACAAAAAAACCCAGGTTACTGATGAGGCAAGTGAATGGCAGAGAGGTTAGTAACTTACCCAAAGCCACACAGCAATGCAGTGGCAAAGTGGGGATTTGATCTGAAAGAGTTGCACTCAGCAGTCCACCCTCTTGAACCCTATGCTGTGCTGTCACCACAATGGCTTTTCCCTGTATCCTCTCCCCGTGATTTTAAGACGCGCTGAATTTTTAAGGACAGCATTAACTGTTGACATTGAGGGAAAACTGTCTGCCTTGTGGCCCATCCACTGCCATGCTCTTGTGGTGTGAGGTCACCGCACCACACCATCACACGTGTGCCAGTCTGCATTTGTCACCCGCCTGCATTCACTGTTCTGCTGTGAGGTGTGACCACCCAATGGCCTCATTCCACTGCATTCATCCTCAGAGACGTCAAGAAAGCAGCTGGTGCAGACGGGTCCTATTTAGAGACCAGATGAGGCCCATCTCAGTCCACAGCTCAAGTTGGGGGAAATGCACCTTTCATTATTTTCTAAAACTTCACTTAATCTTGGCAGCATTAGAGCAAGCTGGCTGAGCATAGATTCTGGATCTAGAATGCCTGGTTTGCATCCACTTCCTCCCAGCAGTGTGACCTTGGCCAAGTTTACTGGAACACACTATGCCTCCATTGAGCATGCTGTGCCTCAGTTTCCTTATCCATGTTGTGGGGATAACAGAATCTTTTCTTAGTGTGGCTGAGAAGATTAAAAACACTTTCTCATAAAAGTGCTTAGATCGATGCCTGCAGTGACAGATCTTATTATTTCTATTTGAGTCAATATTCAGCACAGGCGGTGGAAATGTAATCTTAGACAATTTGGAATTGATGCTTTCCCTTTTCTGAGTCTTGACCTGGTACCAGGTGACAGCAGGGACCAACATGGTCATCAGGCACCGCCTCCCAGAGCCAGTACTTGCTGGGACATCCATTCTTCAGCCTGGATCATGAGTGTCAGCTCAAGTGGCTGCCACGGAGGTGCTCCTTGTGGTTGACTGATGGTCCTTCCTGCCAATCTTACTACTTCAGTGCCACTTGAGGCAATGTAAAACACCTCATAGATCCTGCACCAGGGGAGGGAGGTGAAGGGCAGGCACTCTGCCACCCTCAGGACCCGACTGCCAATGCAGGAGTTACAAGCGCAGATTTCTAAAGGGGTGGGCAAGTGACCTAAGTGGGTAGACGGGCTAGTGGGGCTGCAGAAAAGCCCTATGTATAAGGGTGGCCACTCCTCAGCTCTGCCAAGCAGTTGTATGAGGGAAGGCAGATCCTGTGGAGCTTACTTTTCTGTTTTTAGAGAAGCCAGAGTCTTTTATGTGAAATAACCTGTTTTTTAAAAAAATTATTGGCAGAAAAATTTTCAATGTGAAGGCAAACATATTGGAAAGGAAGAAATAAAACTGTCCCTATTTGTATTTGACATACTTGTCTATATAGATAATTCCACCAAATCTCAAAAACAAAAACAAAACAAACTCCTCCTAGAACCACTAGAACTAATAGTGAGATTAACAAGGTCAACAAAGAAAAATCAATCATATTTCTGTACAACAGTCATGTATAATTAGAAAAAATTAATACCACTTACAAAAGATTCCCAAAAATGAAAAACTTAAGTATAAATCTAACAAACATGTACAGGATTTGTATGCATTAAACTACAAAATATTGATGAAAGAAATCAAGGAAGACCTAAATAAATGGAAATACATATCATGTCCATGGATTGTAGTAGTAAAGATGGAGGACAAAAGTACTCAAGATGTCAGTTCTCCCCAAGCTGATCTTCAGATTTAGTGCAATGTTAATAAAAATGCCAGCAGGAATTTTTATACATACAAACTTATTGTAAAATGTACACGCAAAAGCAAGGAAACTAGAATACAAAAAGAACGATAATGTCTGAAACATCACTACCCTACTTTAAGACTAACTGTAAAGCTATAGTATCATATAGTATCAAGACTGTAGTATTGATGAAGGAATTCACACATGGAACAAAGAGCCCAGAAACAAACCTACACAAATATGGGCAGTTGACTTTTAACAAAGGAGCAAAAAAAGTAAATCAATGGAGTACAGGTAGTATACTCAAATGGTGTTTGAACGACTGGTCATCTATATGCGAAAAACAAAAACAAAACTGAACCTCAACCTGTATCTCACACCTGGTGCAAAAATTAACTCAAAATATCATAGATCTAAATGTACAACACAAAACTATAAAACTCCCGCACCTCCAGTGGAAGGTGGCTTAGAATAAGAAAGTCAAATCGGGCATGGGGGACGGAGATGATTAGTTTCCCACTCACCTGAGTGTGAGGACCAGACTCAGTCCACAGTCTGACTAATGCTCATAGTTGCAGGCCTGGGATGTCCCTGAGGGAGGGCCCGTTCCCTCCCTGCATCCCCAGCACCCAGGGGTGGACATAAACTGCCTCTGTGTGGCCTCTGCCAGGTAGGGGGTCAGGAGGTTGCATCCTTCCCTGGCACTGGGAGCTGAAACAGACTCCTGCCCCTTCCCCCTGACCCCACAGTCTGGGGCCCAACAGCTGCTGGGTAATTCCTCAGCCCCCAGCATGTGTCTGCCCAGATTCCATAATCCCCAGACCTCCTCGAGTGTCAGTTGTGCCTGATCAGAGAAGGAGGGAGGAGGAGGGGTGGAGTGAGACAGAGGAGGAGACAAGGGAAAGGAAATACTTGGCGTCCCTGGGAGATCCGCCCCTGTAGCAGCTGTGAGGGTCCATGGTGCACCCAGACTGGCCTCCCCAGGCTCGGCTTCCACCACCAAATCCACAGCTATTTATGGAGGGCCCACCGCAGGAGTCACAACTGGAATCCCAGACTCAAATGCAGCCCATGGGCGTGTGCAAGGGCCGGGCATGTTCAACACACCCAACACTCAGTAACTCAGGACAGACACCAGCAACGCCCCGTGGGTGCTCACTGTGTAAATACCTGCCCTGGACATGTGCCCTGTGGCTATGCCCTGTGGTCCTGCCCTCATTTGCCTGCTGCAGATCCTGGCACCCACCTGCTATGATTGATGAGGCTCTTGTCAGAGTCACTTGAGGAGGCCTGTGTCCACCCACCAGCCAGGACATCCAGGAAGCCAGTCACAGCCCTAGTTCTAAAAGCCCACTTCTGGCCTTCCAGGAAGCTTCAGCTGACAAAGTATTGATCAGCCCATTGGTCGATGGGGGCCTTGAGCTGCCCAGGTTCCTCCAAGACTCAGCGATCCTCAGTTCCAGGAGCCTGTCCTCCCAGGGTGGGGCAGAGCATCCCGGGGGCTTCCGCAGGAGGCAGGAGGGCAGGCTTCAGGGCACACACAGAAGACCCCAGGGCAAGTCAGGACCCAGGGCTGTGCTCTGCCATCATCTTGGCCCTAAAGTAGGCATTCTTATTTTCCACCCTTTATTACAGGCAATGAACAGGACCAGCCTTCTTAGTCTCCCTGACTTACAAATACCTGGAGGCCCTGTAGGGCTCTGGCCTCAATTCTAGCCCTGCTCTTGCCATGGACCCCCAATGGCATCCTGCTGATGGCGACTCTGTACCCATCCTGCACCCAGCCCTCAGCTCACAGTGCCTCTTCTTCTTCCCAGTGTCTCCCCAGGGCACCATCCTCACTTTAAGGACCACAGGCCCAGGTGCAGTAACTCGTGTGTCATGGACCTCCTGCTGCTGAGGCTGCAGACACATGGGGCGGGGTCACTCCCCACTGCCTGATCCCCCATTTGCAGCCTCCTAAACTCTCCAGGCCACACGCACCCAGGCTTGGCCTTGCTGTTCCCTGTGCTGGAGCCCACTGTCCCCACCTCGTTCTTCCAGGCTCCCTCACCTCCTCCAGGTCTCAGGCCTCCTTCTGCAGCGGTCCCCTGGGACCTCCCTTGTTGACCCAACACCTGAGACTCTCAGTCCATCCGTATCCCCCTCCATTGTTTCTTCCTAAGACTTATCCCAATCTGACATTATAGTTTATATTTAACCATTCAATTCCTCAATGTCTGTCTCCTGTCTTGAAATATCAACTCCAGGAAGGCAGAAATTTGTGGCACTTTTTCTGCTGCTACGTTCTCAGGCTGCTTGGATATGGCACCAAGAACTTACAGGTGCTCATGAATCAGTGTTGGGGAAATAGATGGAAAGAAAAGGCCTAGAGAGGGAGGCACGGGCTGACAGCAGCACTGGCCTTGGGACACTGAGGGAACCTTATGGCAAAGTCACTGCTCCCAGGGCTCTGTGTCTTGTGCCTTCATTCATTCACCACCCATTCATTCATTTATTATTTCACCCAAACAGGCCTTTGCTGAACACCTGCTCTGTGCCAGCAGCTACTATGGGTTCTGTGAGTAAAGCAATGAGCAAAACAAACCAAAATTCCTTCAAAGACTTTAAAGTTCCATGGTGGAAGTTGTTTACCTGGCCCCTATCACCTCAATTGGGAGGGGTGAGGAGAGAAGGCCCCGAGAGGAAGGGGCTTCCTTCCTAGGCAGCTGTCATAGGTCCCGGCGAGCTGTCATGGCAGACACAGTCCAGGACACATCCAGACCCAGAGTGACAAGGGCCCTGGTGAGACAGGGTAGAGAAGAGTTTGATGGTGACAGGAGCCAGGAAGAGGACAGAGGGACAGAGGGGACGGAAGTGGCAGGGGCCGGGTCTGGACTTGAAATGGGGTGACCAAGGATGACCTCACTGAGAAGCAACATCTGGGTCATGACCAGAAGGAGGACACCAAATCCTCCCTGTGAGGGGCACCATCATCCTTATTTTCCACGGGAGGCTCAGAGGAGTTCAGTAACTTCCCCAAGGCCACACACCTACTGCATAGCAGAGCCCAGTTTCAACCTGAAATCAGGCTCTTGACGAGTTTTAACTGCCCCTCCGCATCTTGCCAGGGCTCTTGGTCACTCTGGGTCTGGGTATCCTGGGCTGTGTCTGCCGTGAGAGCTCACGGGGGCGCCCGTGACAGCCGCCTGGGAAGGATGCCCCTCCTCCTGAGGCCTTCTCTTCTCACCCCTCCCAATGTTCTAATGAGCAGGGAGAAAAGACATCGTACAGCACAGCTAGAATTCATTTCAATATTAATTCTGAAACCTCATTTCAGCAGATAATTAAATTACTTTTTAATTACAAACAGAGTATCTGTACACTCCCTCTGAGTGAGCACGGGTGGGTGGGGAGGAAGAAAAATGGTGTCGCCTGGCATTTCCTGCTCCATCCCCAGCACACAGGACCCCCGCAAATAATCCTCTCCTTGTCACATCTGAAGGCCGGGAGCACATGTCCAGGTGACCCCCCGCCCAGTCACCAGACAAATCCCACCGACGAAGCCGTGGTCTGTGCTGCACGCAGGCAGCGCATGAAGCCCCCGCACTGCCCCCCGAAGCCACCTCCTCCCCAGCCCCTAAAAGCGCTCAAAGGGGAGACCCCAAGTTTCCACTAAAACAAGGAAAAGGATCCCCTCAAAGTGAGTCTTGGACAGCAGAGGCCACATCGCCCCAGATGGGCTGCAGAGAGGGGTCTGTGGTGAAGGCGAAAGCGAGCTGTCCCAGGCACTTCTGGAATCCAGCAGAGAGCCCGGACCAGGGAACAGTGTGACTGCAGAAAGCGACAGTGGACGGCTGCCTCTTCCCTTTGTGGAGACACATGTCTGCAGCTATAGGGTTATAGCAGTGTCCCCTCCTGCACCCTCTGGGCTGCCTCTGGCTAGAGTGTCCAGACTGTCCAGGCCCGGGCGGGTGAGGGACAGAGGAGGCTCCTAGAGGTGCAGCCTCTTGGCCACTGACCAAGTGCAGCCTGGGGACCATCCACAGGCCCTGGCCATCAAGGGTTTGGGGAAGGGTGGCCTGGTGGCCACAGACTTTGGGGACAGAGGAGCTGGGTCAGCTCCCTGGCTCCACAGCTAAGCAGCTGAGAAGGGGTGAGTGCCTGCTGCCGGCCATAGCTGGGCCATGGGTGAGAAGGGGGCCCGCCTGGGCTGGGGGAGCCCAGAGCTGCCTGAGCAGGAATGAACATAGATGGTGCTGGCCGCCCACAGCAGCCCTGTCCATCAGAATCCACCCTCTGCGTGACCAGCCCTGAGAGCCGCCTTCTGTTGCTTCCTCCTTCTCCTTGACCTCTGCCTGGCCTGTCCCTGTAGCCCCTGTCAGGGGAACACATGGCTGTCAGCACAGTGCAGCCCCCAGGAGCAGATGGCAGCCCCCAGTCCCCATGTCCTGTCCCACCTGCCTTTCACATGAAAATGGGAGAGACAGCCAGGCAGATGCCCACAAAGCCGGGTGCACTGGGCAGTGTGGACGCAAGGCCATGTCCACATCAGGTGGCTGGAGCAGCCGCTGGTTAAATGGCCTCTGATGGCGCCTGTCAATCCTGCATCCTCTGTCCCTGGAGCCCTGTCCATCCTCTGCACAGAAATCACACCTGTTATCTCCCCTCCCCTAGCGCTCTGCGACCACAGGATGGGAACAGCAAGCACAGCCTCTGAATGTCCTGCAGCCTGGTGAGCACAAGCAGTCCCTTTATTTTAAAGTGACACCCGGATCCCTGCCCCTCCTCTGCACCTCACAAGGCCCAGGGTCTCCAGGAAGAGAAGTGGACTGGTGTTCACCCAACTGCTTCTTCATTTATTCCTTCCTTCATTCATTCAGCAAATGCTGACAGGGTTTCCCCACTCAGAAAGGAGGGGATGACAATAGCCCGCTCAGAGGTTGTTGGAGGGCCAGGCATGGTGGCTCATGCCTGTAATCCCAGCACTTTGGGAAGCCAAAGCAGGCGGATCACTTGAGGCCAGGAGTTTGAGACCAGCCTGGCTTTTTGGCCAGGATGATGAAACCTCATCTCTACTAAAAATACAAAAAGTTGCTGGGTGTTGTGGTGAGCACCTGTAATCCCAGCTACTTGGGAGGCTGAGGCAGGAGAATCACTAGAGCCCACGAGGTGGAGGTTGCAGTCAGCCGAGATTGCACCACTGCACTCCAGCCTGGGCGACACAGCAAGACACTGTCTCAAACAAAAAACAAACAAACAAAAATGCTGCTGAAGGACGAATGCAGCTTTTCATGTGAGTGCCTGGCACAACCTGGCTTAGAGAGCACAGTCGCTGGGGTCGGCTCAGGCCTGGGCTCTCTCTGAGTGTAGTGGGAGCCATGGGAGGTTCTGAGCAGGAGGGGCGCAGTCAGATCTGCATCCCACAAAAGTCCCTAAAGCTGTGCAGAGCGTGGAACCCAGGCAGCGAGGGTGGGAGCCGGAGTCCAGGAGGCCCCTGCAGAGGAGAAACCAGCTGCCCGGAGCCTCCTCTGGGCCTGAGGTCAGGGCCAGGATGGCAGAGCCCAGACACAACCCTGCTCTGCCTCTGCAGCCAGGCCCTCCCCACACTGCCCTGGCCCCTGAACTGGGCTGGCTCCAGCCAATGCAGAGCAGGCACCACAGCCTTTTGCATCCCCACCAGCCTGTTTGGGCCAGGAGAGGAGGCCTGGTCTCAGGGCCCCAGAGAGCCCTCAAGCCATGTGCCCCCAGAGTGATGGCATCCAGGGGTCAGGGTTAGGGAATTCCCTTGCAAGCTGGGAATTCTCCACTCCCAGAATCCAGCTGTTCCTCAACGTGCAGCAGCACAGGCCCAGCATCTGCCATGGCCCTCCTGGTAGGAGACGCTTCCTATCTCAGAACCTCCCCAGAGCCTCGTGCTGTCCTCATAAAAAAAGAGTTAAATTTACTGTCCTAAATTTCCAGAATCAATGGGGAGAGGCCAAAAAGCAGAAACCAGGATTCCTGACCCTAAGGAACCTCCATTTTCTCATCTGCAAAATGGGATTGGGGGAAGACAAGAGTTACCCTAAGAGGATTCTGCCTGCATCATGGGCCTAGAGCCCAGTGGTGATTGCATTTCCCAGACACCTTCTCTTCCACGTCTCTCTCTCATGCCTCCTGATCACTCTCCGAAATTACCTCATTTATTTGATCATTTGCTTATTCTCTGTTTTCTCAGCAGAATGTGACTCGGGTAAGCAGAGAGGACTTCCTAGAAGAGGGGACTTGAGTGGGGAAAATGGGATTAAGAGAGGCAGAAAGTTGGTGGGAGTAAATTCCAGGGAGCATAAGGGATTCAAAACCCAGGGCCCAAAGCAGGGGTATCGCAGGCACAGTCTTGACTTTTGTTCCCTCCCAGAGGCTCAGACTTATGCCATTGGACAATGGATCTTTGAAAATTAATTCAGTGTTTTATTCATCCTTAAAAGCTTTAAAGCTGCAAATCAAACAGTCACTGGGTGCTTTGCTAACCATGTCCTGGGCCCCTGTGTTGCCAATAAGTGTGCTCTTTCACATACCAACCTGACCTTTCTCTGTCCCAGGCAAATCAATTTCTCCTGGTGTTCACTGCTCTAATTGCATCCACAGCGAGGCAGAGCAAACATCTTCTCCTCCTGACTTGCATTATGCAAAACCTTAATCTCCCCAAGTTTCCTAAAGCACCGTGTGATTCCCAGCCTCCCAGGCCAGGAAATGCACTGTTTGATCTGCCAGTCCATATACATTAGATTTATTGGGGCAAATAAAGGAGCCTTGATACTATAAACTATCAGGAAATAATGAACCCCCCCGCCCCCAACCAAGCATGGACATCCCATAAATTTGCCTCTTAGGAAAAAAAATATATAAGGCTGCTGATCACAAATATATTGTCAGATTTATATCCTATGTGTGATCAACAAAATGAAGAGGAGAGCAGATTTCTGTCTCCAGCAAACTCTTGGGCTGTCTGGGGCTGGGGTTGGGGCTGGCCCATCCTGATCTGGGGGTAAATTGGCCTAAAGAAAGACCCCTGAAAGGCAAGGCAGGAAGGCAGGATGCTCAGGGTTGTAGCAAGAACAGAGTAAGAGAGAGCTGGCTTTGAAGCCTGGCTATGCACCTTTGTTGCTTTGTGACACTGAGTCTTGTAAGCCATATGATCTTTGTTGCAACTATGCACCTCTGCTCTTGTAGTCATAAACAATACATAGACCAATGGGCACGGCTGTGTTCCAATAAAACTTTGTTTATAAAAACAGCTCACCCCGCCTTAGTGTTGTTTGCATTTCAATTCTTCAATACCTAGTTAACATTTATACACACACACACACACACACACACACAATTTTTGTTAGTATGATTTCTTTTATTTATTTTTTTTTGAGATGGAGTCTTGCTTTGTCGCCCATGTTGGAGTGCGGCGGTGTGATCTCGGCTAACTGCAAGCTCCGCCTCCCGGGTTCACGCCATTCTCCTGCCTCAGCCTTCTCAGTAGCTGGGACTACAGGTGCCCACCATTACGCCCAGCTAATTTTTTGTATTTTTTTAGTAGAGATGGGGTTTCACCATGTTAGCCAGGATGGTCTCGATCTCCTGACCTCATGATCCGCCCACCTCGGACAAAGTGCTGGGATTACAGGTGTGAGCCACTACGCCCGGCCGACCACAGTATGAAATTTACAAAGCGCCAGACTAACCATCTTATCATTGGAACCTCATTCTCAGTGAGGTGTGGATTATGATAACAACAATACAAATCCCCTGACTGGACCCTTTAACAACAATAAAATCCCCTGACTGGACCCTTACTCAGAAATCAGAATCACAATTATGGTTCACATCAGTCTTACTGAATAAGTCATTTAATGTACTTGCTACTTTTTGTTCATCAGGTTCAAAGAGCAGAGTGTCATTAATGTAGTGGACCAGTGCGATGTTTTACACGATGAAAAGATCATCAAGAGTCTGCAAAGACTATACTGTGGCCAAAAGCAGAAGAGGTTAGCATAGCCCAGAGGCAAGGCTGTGAATGTGTACTGTTGGCTCTCATAGGTAAAAGCAGACTGCTTCTTATAGTTCTTACAAACCGATCTAGAAAAAATAAAGTATCTGCCAGGTCAATAGCTGCATTTGAGGTATCAGAGGGTTTGCTGATTTGCTTAAGCAAAGATAGCAAGTCTAGAATAGGGGCTGTAATTCACTTCACCACCTGATTAGGTTTATAGTAATCCACATCCATTCTCCAAGAACCATCTGCCTCTACATGGCCAAACAGGAAAATTAAATGGGAAACCACTGTGTTTACCACCTCTGCATCTTTCAAGTCTTTGAGGATGGCACTCATCTCTGCAATGCACCTAAAAATGCTATCCTGGCTAGGACAGAAATTATCTAGGGATTCCACTTGGGTCTTACTACTAGAATAGATTTTACTCTGTGAGTCTTTCCCATTGCCAAGAAACCTGGAAAACAGCTATAGGGTGTGTCTGCAGGCCTATGGGGTCCACTGTGATTTGAAGTTGGGTCAAAATTCCACTTACTACTTGACTTCTACAAAGAGATCAGGCAAGAGGCCATGACTCCATAGTGACAGTTTGTGGCCACCAGATCTGGAGTTTTTCTATTACGTAGGTAGATCAAATAACATTTTGATACATTGCCCATCTATTTCATGTCTAAGGACATCATAATGAATAAGCCGTTGCTAAAGATTCCCTCACAGTCAAAACATTGTAATTACCACTTCTTTTCTTCTGGAAAACATGGTAAGTATGCCCATCTTGTCTTCAGGGGATAAATGCTGTCACATGTCCTCATCCTCACTGATATCTCCCATCTGGCGTCTCCCCCAGCATCTCCACCGCCCTGCCTGGCCCATTCAGAGCAGCCACCACGGAGATTTTTAAGGATGCAGGCGCTCCCCTCTTAGCAGATTTCTTGATGCCTAAGTGAACAGAGCGTCTGTCAGTCCCTGTGAGGGCATGTAATGGGCTGGGAGAGTGATGGTGCATGTCATTCATGGTAAAGCCACTCCAACATTCCTGTCTCCCTAAGCCTTTGAATAGTTTCCCTTACTTTGTGCAATGAACATTCTCTTATCCCACTCTTATTAAATGAGGGCTGCCACTGAGACCAAGTGTAGTTATCAACCAAGTAATCAGAGCCCCTTCCAGCCTCACGAACTTACCATGAAATTCAGAATTCCTAGTAAGTGCACCCACGCCAATACCTTTACCATGAGGCAGTGTTATATGCCGACCTCTTTAGTCTAACACTCTTATCATCTATTCATACACATATTCTGCAGGTTTCTGCCAATGTAAATTAGCAAGATCTTTCCAATGTTTTGGTGTATATGCTATTTCCTCTTAGGGGGGACTTTGTGCTGGTCCCCCTGGAATAGGCTGACATCTGACCCTGGATTAGTAGTAGCAAAGCTGGAGTCTGGGTAGCTCCTTTCACTAGAAGGCAGCCTTCTAGTGACCTTGTAAGGAGACATGGCAGGGATGCTGCTTCTACTTCGTTTCTTTTCCTTTATTTAAAAAAATAATGTGGTTTTAATGCCCACTATGAGGGCAGGTACTTAGTAGGTTTATAATAGATACTTTTTAGATGAATAAATAAAAAACATTTTAAGGATAAGGGCCAAACGTTTGAAATTCCATTTTTTGATTTATAATAAAGTAACTTCCAAAATTCAGTCTTTCCCCCCAGTTAAGCCTCATTTAAACAGAACACCTGTCTATCTCCTAAGAACCTGCTCCTTCTCTGGCTCAGTGGGAAACCCCTACAGACCAGGCTGGGGTCTGATCCCCTCAAGTCTCCACATCTGGAAACATGATCCCTTGTACCTAATAGGTGCTCAGTAAACGTCAGCTGAATTAATGAATGTGGGTATTTTGCCTCCAGAGGGCTTTTCCAGAGTCACCCGTGTCAGCTGGGCACTGGTCACACCTCACCTTCCTTCTTTGGGTTGCACTCAAAGACAGAAACTGATCTTACTTTCCCACCAGAAAATCCTCTTCCACTCATAAACTGATGCCATTCTAGTGACCAACAGCTAGCCGCCCATGAGTGTGGTGAGTTCCCGCTGTCAGATCTCAGGGCTGAATGCAAACCCAGCCTTGCCTCAATGGCCCTCTTGCTACCCTCATCCTCTCCAGGGAGGCAGCTCCTTCCCAGGCACCCTCTATAACTCAGTGACCAGCATAGATGACTGGTTGAGGCCTGAGCATGGGTAATACGGTCAGCATCACTGGTGCCAACCTGAGAGTCTTTCCTCACCCGCCATCCTGACTCAACCCCTGTGTGCTCCAAGCACCTGGGAGCCACGAGTTTCAGAACACAGGCTTTCCCCCAGCCCCTGGACATGAATCTTGATAGATCCAAGCCAGTAGTTCTCAACTTTGTCAGACCCATGACCTCTTCCAAAGAAGAATTGTGCTTAATGACCTCTTTACTGCCCTGAAATGAAAGTCATAAATAATTAACCTATAACATCATACACTTACTTAAAAACTCATTACAATGCCCTAAGTGGACTATAAAAAGAAATAAAATGACAATAATTTTTAATAAAATAATAATTTGTAATAAATTAAATCATATTTCAATAGGCAAATGAATAGACACAGGCACAGGCACACACAGAGATATAACCAATAGTTAGATCCTAGCCAGCATCTGCAGAAGAAGTTTGGATGGAAGAGAAGATCAAGAGTCACGCTACAACAGAAGGGCAGAAAAATAAAGACACTTGAATATAAATATTATATTCAGTATATGGTAAAATCTTACAAAAATATCTTGTTTTGATATCAAGTTGATATAGGTTCTAAGCTAAGATGATTAAATGGCTCTTCACACAAGAGCGACAAGAGACGATCTGAAATTTGTGTGGGAAACAGGACGGTCTATCTTACGTGGACTGCCCTGCACCTTGGAAGCATCCGACATTCTCAGCCTCACCCAGCTGAATGCCAGCAATGTCACCAGTCATTGAGTCAAGCCACGCCTCCATTTCCATACACCCTCAGGGGCTGTACCTCTCTGGTGAAAAAGCCCTGCCCAAGCCATAATAATTCCACTTCCTCTGCCAGCACCAGGCCTAACAATGTACTTGGGGTGCAATTTTTTCCAAAGTAACAGGCGATCCAATCTGCTGGGGGCTTCTGGGAAAGGGTTCCAGGCTCTTATAAAGAGGTACTAGGATTCTTTCTTTTGTTTTCACCTCTTGCGTGAGGGTGGGACCACCTGGAGCTGTGGAGCAATCCTACGAGCTTCAGAGTGCAAGCCTGAGGGTCAGGCCAATGTGGACAGCACAGTGGGAAGTTGAGAAGAATTGGGGTCCCTGGTGATCCCCACCTCTGCACCAGCCAAACCAGAAATGCTTGGAAGTCCACTGGATTTCTTGATTCATGGAGACATAAGATATTGTCCCTATGATGTAAGGACAATAGGATACTTATTGTGGAATTCTCTGCTGCTTGAAGCCAAAAGCATCCCACCTGTGATGGGTAGAGTCTTTTTGCTTATTACCATAATCCCTTCTCTTGATGAGCAAAACCTTTGAAATGTACAAAGCGCCAGACTAACCATCTTATCATGGGAACCTCACTCCCTGTGAGGTGTAGATTATGATCCCCATGTACAGACAGGAGCACTGAGGCCAAGGAGGAGGGGAAGTGATTTGCCCAGTGCCAGGCCCTGTGTTGCCCCAGGGTAGTGGTCCTCCTCTCCCCCACTGCACCCAGGAAGCCTTTGCTATTCTGTGATCTGATGCCTCTTCGGGGCTCCATGCCCTAAATATCCACCCCACCCTCATCACCATTTTACATTCTCATTCTTGGGGTGGCATCCCTGGATTGAAGAACTGTGACTCTCAGCATTTCCTACTAAAATATGCATATCTCATCTTAAAAGAACTAATACATATTCATTAGCACAAATAAATTCTTCATTAGTTCTCAGACATGGCAGGCTTTGAAAGAAATAAGACATGAGACGGGTGAGTTCTGAGCGGAGTCCATTCATAGTGCCAGGGTGAGCTTTCATTTACTCATTCACTCAGTAAATATTTAGGAGGCACATCCTCTGTGCTGGACACTGGGCTATGTCCTGGAGCCACAGCCTCCTACTCTCCATGGTTCCTGCGCTCATGGAGTTGGCATTCTAGTGGGAAAGCACAGTCAAAACCATGAGCAAGATAATTGCAGATTCGATAAACCCCAAGGAGGAACTGGTATCGCCTGATGGAATCAAGTGTGACTCTGCAGGAGACAGGGACTCCCTTAGTCAGGGTGGTCAGTGAGGATCCCCTGGTGGAGGGGCCGTGTGAGCTAAGACCCAGAGGATGAAGAAGCCAGGCATGATAAGATCTGGAGGGAGAGCATTTTAGGCCCAGCAAATGCAAAGGCCCTGAGGTGGGCATGTGCTTGGTGCAAAGAGAGCAGGGAAGGGAGGTATGAGGCGAAGGTAGGGACCAGATCACATAGGATCTTGGATTTTATTTCAAGAGCAATGGGAAGTCATTGAAGATTGTAGATGAGAGACTGGCATCATCTCTGTTGCACTTTATAATGCTCACTCTGGTGGCTGAAAGAAGAATGGATCACGGAGGCAGGCACAGATTGGGGAGGCCCCATAGGAGGCTGTCTCAGTCCAGCGGCTCAGACTAGGGGTCATGGACAAGGTGTGAGCTGTGAATGGAGCTTGGAGGACATGCTGTCTGGGCTGGGACATGCTGTCTGGGCTGGGGTCCAAGGTACAAGCTGCACTGCACAGGACTGTCTTGTGGGTGTGGGCATCAGGGCTGGGAAGGCCCACAATGGGACAGGCCCTGCTCACTGCAGCGTGGGCCTGTGAGTGTGGCCCCTTGTGCCCGGGGAGCCTGGCACAAGGGAAGGGTGATGGCATGAACAGCAGGCAACAGGATCGAAAGAGGCCAGAGAGAAACCCCAAATCCTTACTCTATGGGAGACTGGAAACTCAGGAGGGCACTGTCAGATGAGGCAGAGGACCCGGTGACCCAGGGCCAGACTGGACTGTGTGCCCTGGAATGTTCTGTGCCCCAGTGCCACTTCCTGGTGTGCAGGATATTCAAGAGTTCACTCAAAAGCAACAGGACTAAGGAACATTCCTCCACCCAGGCTCTGTGAACACCTCTGCTCTTGGGGCAGATCCTGGGTCCAGGATTCTGTGCCCGGTTTGTGGGAGTTTTGTTTTGTTTTGTTTTGTTTTTTAAGATGGAGTCTTGCCAGGCTGGAGAACAGTGGCGCAATCTGGAGCGCAGTGGCGCAATCTCGGCTCATTGCAACCTCCGCCTCCCGGGTTTAAGCAATTCTCATGCTTCTACCACCCAAGTAACTGGGATTACAGGTGTGCGCCACCACTGCCGGCTAATTTTTATATTTTTAGTAGAGATGGGGTTTCACCATGTTGGCCAGGCTGGTCTCGAATGCCTCACCTCAAGTGATCCACCTACCTCAGCCTCCCAAGGTGCTGGGATTACAGGTGTGAGCCACCGCACCTGGCCATACAATGCATAATCTATATGATGACTGTGTGTGTGTTTACTCTCCAGTTAAGAGGGGAGGAAATAATAACAACAGTTGGCACTCACTGTGCATTCACAATGCAGCATGCATTTACTAAGCAGTTGAACCAGCTGATTGCTCCAAGCCCCACGAAAAACCTGGGAGGGAGGTACTTTCATTTACTCCCCTTTGACAAGTGAGAAAACTGAGGCTCAGAGTGGTCACATCCAAGAACACAGAGCCAGCAAGTGGCAGAGCTGGAATCTGAACCGAGGCCCATCTGGCTCCTCATTCTGGGATCAGGCCGAAGCCACTGTGGGGCATTGGTGGTGACACTGAGGGCTGCAGCAGGTGTGCAGGGAGCAGTGGCTCAGCAGCTGTAGGCTCTGTGCCCTCTGCCACATCCAGCCCTCAGAGCGCCCGTTCGGGGTCAGAACCCAGCATAGAATTTAATCCTGCAGTTCTGGCGGCTGGAGGGGAGGGGACGCCCGTGGGCAGAGGTTCTGTGGAATTGGCAGAACCCTTCCCCTCCCCACACTCAGCCACAGGTTTCATCCTCTCATCTCCCAGCTTTGTCTGGAATGGTCTCCTCTTTTGAGTAAACCCTACTGCTTCTGCCTAATTAGCTCTTCATATGAAATCCCCAGTTATTCTGGGAGCAACCTCCAGGCTGGGTCTCCCTGGAGCAGGAAGGTGGAGACGCAGGTGAACACACCTCTCTGTAAACTGAATGGATGCAGCTGGTCCCCAGTGCCTGCGCCTAACATGGGCCCTGGGCCTCACTTTCCCAGAAGGCCTGGATTCCTGAATGTGGGAGTCACCTTCAAATGAGGCTGCACCTAGAGTCTCAGAGAAATGAGGGCTGTGAGGACCCAGTAACCCCCTCAAGGCAGTCACCCACAGCCTGGCACTGATCAAAGGCTTTGCCTGCCCCTCCAATCCCCAGACCAGGAACACGCTGTTAGGAGCCCATGCTGTAGATGGGGAAACCGAGACACAGAAGAGTCAAGTGACTTGCCCAGGAATCCAAACCCAGAAATCTGGACCCAGGGAGTCCGGCCACAAAGCTCTGGCACTGACCCACAAGCCCTAATTCCCATCTTCACAGTCCCCTCCTTCCCATCCTCATGCCCAGATGGACCTGGAATGAATGGACTTTTACAAAGTCAACATAGTTCTTATTTTCTAAACAGCACCACGATAAAGAGTTCATTTGTTCCTTCAACATTTCAGCCAGCCCGTGGTTTCCACAGCCCTGTCTTGGTATTCCTTCACTTTCAATACACCAGGAACCCCAAAAGGGAAGCCTCCTGGGTCTTTCCTTGGTGACCTGCTTCTGCCAGCAGCCGGTGGAGCTGCGGGTGGACCGAGGACCTGGGATAGGACAAATCCCGGCTCGGGGGCTCCTTGACTGTGTGCCCCTCGGGGAGCGCCTTCCCCCTTCAGCTCCTTCAGCTCCACAGCAGGAGGGCGGCCGCAACAACAGCGTTCCCCTAGGGCTCTTGTGAGTATTCAGTGAGCTGTGCACAGCCTGCGACACACAGTAGGGGTTCAATCAGCACCAAGCATCAGTGTCCCCACAGTCCGTATGGGGCACTGGGATCTGCCTCACCTGTCAATCAGGAGGAGGAAGGCAAGGCTTTCCTTTTCTGAGTCAGGGTCTCACTCTGTCACCCGGGCTGGAGTGGAAGAGTGGCTTGATCATGGCTGAGGCCTCGACCTCCCGAGGCTCAGGTGATTCTCCCACCTCAACCTGGAACCACAGGCTTGCACCACCACCCCGCCAGGCTAATTTTTTTCTGTACTTTTTATAGAGACAGGGTCTCACTATGTTCCCTAGGCTGGTCTCAAATTCCTGCGCTTAAGCAATCCTCCGGCCTCAGCTTCCCAAAGTGCTGGGATTACAGGTGTGAGTCATAGCACCTGACCCTAGACTTGCACTGATGCCCTTTCTGGCTCAGACATTCTGAGCGTCCACCATCAGGTACGGTCAGACCTTCTGAGCCTCTGCCATCCAGACAGACCCAGATGGAGCAGGGGAGGGTGCGAGGGTGAGGGTGAGGCAGGGTGTTCCTAGTCCCTTTTTATGGCCAAGACTCTACAAACAGGACATGGATCTGACTTGACTAGGACACACATGTGACAGCCCTCATGTACCCCCAGTCTCAGTGCCCCAGGACCCCCTGCCCTCCTCCTGACAGCAGGGGGTGTGAGGGATGGAGGGCAGCCCTGCATCCCACACCCAGGCCCCCTTCCCTCCTCTGATGCCCAGCAGCCTTGGGTCCATCGTCCTCCAAAGTCGGCCACGCACCACGAAAACAGGTCCCACCCACTGGGGCCATTCCCATGCTCTTTTCCAAAGAGTAGTTTGGGCCAAAAGCCAGCAAAGAGAAACGCAAGTCTGTGTGCCCCACAGGGCTGGCCCCCCTCTAGCTTTCGTCTATGACCCTCCTGTCTCTGGAGCAGCTCATCTCAGCCCTGCCAGTGTCTGGAAAGCACTCATTGTCACCTGCAGCTTTAGGAGGGCCCTGACGAAGCACAAATCAGGACCTGAGGGCATCTCCCGTTACCCATCAGCCCCATGGCGGGACGACGCACGTGTTCAGTGGGCAGCGGAGTCACTGGGAGGGGCACAGGGTGGGTTGGCTCTGATTGGAGGGGACATAGCAGAAAAGATCTAGAGGTGGAAGCCAGGGCAGCAGGGCCCGCTGCAGGGTGAGGGTGCTCGGGCAGCCCCGCATGGGGAACTGGGGCCTGGAAAGTGCTGGAAGGGAAACATTACAGGAAGCAGGAGAACAGGGCACTGCCCACCCCACATTCTGGGCAGAGGCTGGCTAGGGACCCACCCTGGGAGTGGATGGACTTGGATCCTGGGCCCCTCTGCTGAGACCCTCAGGACTTCTGGATGGGAAAACAGAACAGCACAGGGCCGCTGCAGTGACCCAGGGAGAGGAACTGAGTCAAGCCACCCGCACACACCCGAAGACCTGCCCCTGGGCCACACCCGAGACAGAGCCCTGGGCTCAGAGTCTGGAGCCACACGGCCTGGGCTCAAATCCAGCCACTGTACTCGTGAGCAAACTTTGCTTGCAATAATGGGAGGTGCAGCCAGTGAAGGTACCGGCAATGGAGGCACTTCCTTAGCCCCTTAGGAGAACTCTGGAGGTGGGAGGGCCATGGCCGAGCAGGGGCTCCACAGAGTCACCACGCCACTGTCCAGGGTCCTCTGGCTCTTCCCCAGAAAAGCCATGTGGTCATCAAAGCATCCCTCATGGTCACATGTTGTCATGGCCCCAATGTCTATTCATCACTTATTCAGTCATTATTTATTTGGGGACAACCAGGTGCCCAGCACTGCCCCAGGCCCCAAGTGGGGGCCCATGAGGGAGACAAAGCCATGGTAGAGTTGCTGTTCTGGTTGGGCAAGAGGAACAGCAAACCAGATAGCTCAGTGCACCAGGCAGCGTATCAGAAACTAAACCGGGAAGAGGTGGGGGCCCAGGGCATGAGAAGGGCTGCATTTTAGACACAGGTGTCAGGAAGGCCTTGTGGAGATGGAGACTTATGAACAGAGACCTGGGGGATGGAGGGATCCGTGGGGGCTTCTGGGGTAGATCATTCCCTCCACAGGGAGCAGTTCATGCAGAGGCCTGAGACGGAGCCACCCAGGGAGGTCGAGGGCCCTCAAGGAGGCCAGAGTGGCTGGGACAGTGAGTGGAGGGGAGAGACACAGAGGAGGGGGAGTGGAGGGGCAAGGGTCAGTGGGGTCCTGTGGGGCGTGATGGGGTCTTGGCCTTCGACTCAGTGTGAGATGGAAAGTCCCTGGAGGGCTCCGAGCAGAGGAGGGACATGACCTGACTTGGATTCAAGCAGGACCCTCAGGCTGCATGAGACCAGGGAGGAGAAGACCAGAATATTCCAGGCAAACAAGCACAGGATGCTGTGTTTGGATTGGGGTGCTAGCAGTGGAGGTGGGGAGGAGGGTCAGGTGACAATGCCCAGGACAGGAAGGGATGAGGCTCAGGGAGAAAACATGCTCCTCATGAGCCCCCTCTCTTTACAGAGAAAAGATTTTCCCAGAATCCCCCAAGCACATCCCTTGTACCTCATTGGTCAGAAGTGTGTCAGCATCACCAATCACAGACAGAGGGGCAGGATCACACGATTGGCTTCCATCACCGCCCAAGAACATTCATCCTTTGTGGAGGCCCTTGTCAAAAATTATCAGGAATTTCAAGATGACAACAGCAGAACCTTAAGCCAAGCCCGGGGCCCTTATGAGTACAGCTGCCTGTGCGCACACCCAAGAGGCCAGCCCTCTCTCCCTTGCTCATGTCCTGAGTTGGGCAGGTGGCTACCCAGGAAGAATGGGGCATCAGGCAGCAGAAGAGGCCCAGGCAGTGGCAAGGGGACCCCTACCCCGTGTGGCCACAGCCTTGGCAACATGAGATCCAGGGAACATGAGTGGCACGCCTGGCTTTGCCAATCCCTGCAATAGGGACGATGCCCCAGGGAGTTGTTGGAAAGCTGTGGACCAGGCACATCAAATGCTTAGCACAGTGTCACTCGTTATTACCTCTAAGACCGAGGTCCACTTCCTTCCCAGCCTATTGTTGCTACACAGTTGTAACCCCAGGATTCCAGCAGAATTTCTCTTCCCCTCCCACACACAGACCAGTTCAAGTGCCTGAAATTCCCCCCATCAGTCACTTGCTTTTTCTCCAAAGCACCTTGAAGCCCCTACTTTGGAGTTCATCAGAAAGGCTACAGCAGAGAACAGACAGAAATATAATTATATGTCATCATAATGCTACACATTTCATAAAAGACAAGAGGAAAAGCACAACATATGATAGAAATAAAATGTTTGCAATTCCACTTTGCCTCTGGAGAGTGCTTCCAGCTTATTTTTGAAAGCAGTTGAATGGCAGGCCTGGTGGGCAGGGGCGATGGTGGCTGCAGTTCATAGATGAGAAAGCTGCTTGTCCTTTGCTCAGAACCACAAATGGCTCCTGGACATAAAATCCAGGGTGCACCCATCGCCTCTGTGCCCTTGTCCCCACCCCCTCTGATAGCCCCTCCCTGCCCCCCTCACTCCTCTGCCAACTTACCAGGCAAGATCCCACCTCGGGGTCTTTGCACCTGCCGCGTCTTTTGCCTGGAACCAGGCATCTCCATGGATCCCTCCTCCTTGGGTCAAGGGTCTTTCCCAGAAAGGCCTTCTGCGACATTGATTAAAATAGCTCGTGTGTCTGTCCCCGTCCTCTCACCTGCTGGATTTTCCTGATTGACTCTTATACCATCTGACATATTATACACCCATATGTTTATTGGCTTCTTTGCCTGCCTCCTTCCAGCAGATCTTAAGCTCCACACGGACTTCACATGTGTGACTCTGTGTCTAGAACAGGGCCTGGCACATAGTAGGCCCTCCGTAAATATGTGTTATGTGATGCCAGCGGGCCCACATGGCCTGCTGGACCAGACCTAGAATCCCCAGAATTGCGTTTGGGTTTCTGCAGACCTCCTGCCAGCAGGACACTAGGTGGGGACACATTCTGGACAGGGTGGGTGTCCTCAGCCCCCACTGGCCTGCCCCATTGGCTGCACTCTCCTTCCCAATCAGACCCAGCCTCCAGTGACTCAGACCCAGCCCGATGGAAGAACATTCTCTTGGGGACAATTCGGCTCCATCCTGACTTCCTGTAAGGGGTGTGAGGCTCCGAGGAGGGTGGCGGCTCAGCTTCCCATCACCAGTGATGGAACAAATAGAGCAGAAAGGCTTCCAGGGAGGCTGAGTCAGGGCCAGGTCTGTTCCACCCAGGGAAAGCAGAGAGACAGGATCACAGGCTTTCCAAAACTTGAAGATTCCATCAACATGAACACCTCACACAAAGGTGAGCTGCTTCATGATCAGGATTCTTCTGCCTCGGCCACACATGTGCTGATTCAGTTCGCTAAAGTCACCAAGGATTGACTGAGCACCTCCTGTGTTCCAGCTGCTGTGCTAGGAGCTGGGGACACAGCTGTGAACAGTCAGGTCCGGCCCCTGCCCTCACAGAGCCTGCAGCCTGACCGGAGTAGACCAGCCCTACATGAGTTAACAAACACGAAAGTAAACCAGATACAAACTGGGATCTGTGCCACGGCAGAAGGAAAGAGCATGCTGTATTAGAGTCAACAGTGACGCCATCTTCACCCTATCAGGAAGGCCTCTTGGAGGAGGCGGCGTTCCAACCGTGACCTGAATGAAATGACCGGACATCGCGGGGCAGGAAGAGGGTTCCAGGCAGAGTAAACGGCAGGTGCAAGTGCAGAGATCCTGAGATGGGAGCAGGACACGAGCACAGAGGGCGGAGGAGCAGAACAGTGGCCCTGGAGGCCGGCAGGCAGTGAGTGAAGGAGGCAGGTGTGGGGGCAGGATTGAAAAGGCCGGAACCTCCACGCCGCTGTTCCGCCCAGTACCCAAGGCTCACCCAGCAGGCCACTGTGGCGTTGAAACTACCGGAGCGCTGCAATCAGGTGAGCTGGCTTCAAACCTCAAGGCTACCAGCCCGAAGGCGCCATGATTTCAAGCAGGTCATTGTATTCGTGCGTTTTCACACTCTACAAACAACTGCCCAACACGTGGTAGTTCATAAAAATATGTATAAAGGAAAGAGGTTTAATTGACTCACAGTTCTGCATAGCTGGGGAGGCCTCAGGAAACCTACAATCACGGCAGAAGGCAACAAGGAAGCGGACCGCCTTCCTCACACGGTGACCGGACAGCGAATGAACGCCGCAGAAACTACCACACACTTATAAAACCATCAGGTCTCGCGAGAACTCCCTCCCTATCACGAGAACAGCATAGGGGAACGGCCTCCATGATTCAATTACCTCCACCTGGTCGGGAACACAGCAAAACCGTATCAGTCACTTAACTCAGCCTCTGTTTCCTCATCTGTAAAATGGCTCAAATAGCTGTGTCTTTCTCTTGAAGTTGCCACGGGCACGGGTAAAGGTGAATCACCGGAATTCTCTCCGGCGGGGCTGAGCCATCCTGCTTGCCGCAGCCACTTGCTCATTCATTCATTGATTCTTCCCACGGAAGGCAGCAAGTACTGATAGAGCACCTACGCAAATATCAGGAACTTTAAGACGTGATGAGGTTCTGATCGCTAAATTCTTTTTTTTTTTTTTTTTTTTTGAGATGGAGTCTTGCTCTGTCGCCCGGGCTGGAGTGCAGTGGCCGGATCTCAGCTCCCTGCAAGCTCCGCCTCCCGGGTTTACGCCATTCTCCTGCCTCAGCCTCCCGAGTAGCTGGGACTACAGGCGCCCGCCACCTCGCCCGGCTAGTTTTTTTTGTATTTTTTAGTAGATACGGGGTTTCACAGTGTTAACCAGGATGGTCTCGATCTCCTGACCTCGTGATCCGCCCGTCTCGGCCTCCCAAAGTGCTGGGATTACAGGCTTGAGCCACCGCGCCCGGCCCTGATCGCTAAATTCTACAGAGAATGAGAACCTCAACAAATGCTGACTGAGCAACATACTAACATGCTCAGTGCAGCACCTGGCACACAGCAGGTGTCACCACACACAGCAGATGTCAGCACACACAGCAGGTGTTCCTGTACACAGTAGGTGCTCCCACACACAGTAGATGCTCCCAGCACACGATAGGTGCTCCCGGCACACAGCAGGTGTTCACCACACACAGCAGCTGCTCCCATACAGAGCAGGTGCTCCCGGAACATGGCAGGTGCTCACCACACAGGCAGGTGTTCAGGGCACACGGCAGGTGCTCACAGCTCATGGCTGGCGTTCTGGGCACACTGAAGGTGCTCACGGCACAGCTGCTGCAACAGGCGTGCTGTTACAGACACGCAGTGGGTGCAGCCCAGAACCAGGGCGGCTGTCAGCATTGAGGTCACCAGTCCCCTTCCAGTGCCTGTAGCCTCCATGTCTACAGGGAAGACTGGGGACCCGGGGACCCAGGAAGCTGCCCTGTCATGACAGGGCCCTTCTCACTGTATTCTGATACTGGGGGCAGTCACTAATAAACGAGATGGACACACACCCCTGCCCTGATGGAGCCTCCCTCACTGGTACTGCAGGGTAAAGACAATGGACGAGAAACAGATGAGGCACCCTTCCGGGCAGTGGGAAATGCTACAAAGAAAAAGTAAAATCATTCCTGGAGCTTATGGAAATGAAATGTTTTTTTAATGTAAAAATGTTTAAAGCAAAGTAAAATAGAGTAAGGGAGAGAGAGGGTAACAGGAATAGATGAGTGACATGGTGACACTGAGTAGACCCAAGTAAAATGAAGGAGCAAGGCAAGAAGCCGTATGAGGGAAGAGTGTTGTGGGAACAGCACGTGCAAAGGTCCTGGGGTAATTCCTGTGGCAAGAAGGCAACAAAGCACCTTTCTGCTTTCCCACTGGAGCCTGTGGTCCTTTCTCTGGACCTCTTCCACCCCTCTCCTCTCCTGCTCCCACTTCTTCCAGGTTCTGGGACTGAAGCCAGATTCTCCCATGGGGCCTCCGGGCAGAGGGTCCCCATGATCCTGGGGCTGCTCTATGTCCCACCTGCCAAGTGTCACGTTGCTACTTCAGACCTGGAACTGCATCCGCGGCTGGTATCCCTGAGCTGCTTGACTGCCAGCTGTGTGACCCTGAGTAAGTCACTTCTACTATCTGAGCCCATTTCCTCCTCTGTAAGGAGGCACCTTTAGCACCTACCTTGAGGGGTTTGCGAGAGGATTGCATGAGACGATGCCTGCAAGCCACCCAGCAAAGGGCCCAGGAGACCCTAAGGGTTCAGGGCATGTGATTCTGAACGCCACTGCTGGTCTTGAAGGACATCAGGGAGAGGGCCAGGCTGGCCAGAGGACAATAAGTCCCTGTGGAGGAATTCAGTTGCATGCCCTCATTGTAAGTGGGGAAACTGAGGTGCGTGGAGGGGCAAGGAACCTCCCCAAGGTCACACAGCATGTCAGGAGATGCTAATTTGGGCCCTGCATCCCTCTCCTGACCACCCCTGCCCCACTCCTACCCTCCAGGGGACGCCAACAGTGCCCAGAGGGAGGCAGCTTCAAGCCTGGCTTTCAGCCTCCCCTGTCTGCAAACCCGAGCTCCAGGCTTACAGTGGGAGCCTCCCAGGAGGCCCTCAAGGCTGGTTCAGGACCGCCTGGCCCACAGCGCCACCTGGTGGCCCTCGCTTCCACACGGGTGCACCAGTGACAGGGTTTCTGGTCACAAGCTTCGTAAGCACCCCGCTTTACAGTATATCAGGGCCTTTCACATCCTTCTCCTTCAATTAGAAGACAGAACGGAAAAAAGAAAAGAGAGAAAGGAAAGCCCCCAAAAAGGAAAGAATTGAAAAATCGAGTCAAGCTCACAGACATGTTATGGGACAAAGACAAATACTAAGAGAAAAAAACTGAGAGAAAGAAAATGAGGGGGATGAAAGTAAGAAAGAGAGAAATAAAGAAAAGTTTTAAAAAAGAGAGAGAGAAAAAGAGAAAATATTCATGGCAAGCCCAGTCCAGTCCAGGAGAGGGATAGGGCCAGTGCCCATTGTCCAGGTTCCAGGTCCCGCCTCCAGGCTGGCTCTGTCCCAAACACCTGCACTCAGGAGGCAGCCTTCGGTCCGAGGGCTGGAGCCCGGGGAAACGCAGCCTCTGGGCACTACGCGGTCCCTAGCGCCACCTGCTGGACAGACAGGGCACTACACTTATCCCGGGAAGTTACACTTTGGGGCGGTGGAGGAGACTCCCGGTACCCCCGCAAGGCAGCCAGGTGGGCGTAAACTCTTCATTTCTCCAAGAAGGAAGCTGAGGCTCCCAGAAAGGCAGAGACAATCTCAGATATGGCCACTCAGCAAGTATCAGGTGTTGACAGATTCAGGAGCAGGCAAGGGTGTCTGATTTCAAAGGTACTAGTCCAGCTCCCCATGAATGAACCCAGGTGGCAGACACAGAGGTTAGAGGGGCCCGCTTGGCCACAGAGGGGTGCGGCTTGCGCCCACCCGCTGTGATCACTGTGCTGACCCAGCTTTCTTCTATTAATATTTAACCGTGATTCACCACTGCCTGGCCCTGGGCTAGAGGAGGGAGGGGTGTGGTTCCTGCTTTTACCAGTGGGGAAGGAGGACGAGAAATACATCAACAGTTACATTCAGATAAAATCATAAAGCGGCCAACACACCCCATCGTACCTTCCACTTCCTGGGTGGCCTCTGATCCAATCCACACCAAGGGGCCATCTCTGGGTCAGCACCATTTGACAGATGAAGAAACTGAGGCTCAGAGGAATTCAGGCACCTGGGCCCTGCCCTCATCCTGGAGGAGTGGGGAAGGAGAGCCTCCGAGAGACGCCGGTGCGTGGCTGCGCCTGCCCCTTCACTCTCCGTTTTTCGGCACAGTGAATCCAGGTCACCAGGTCCTCCCCGAGCTGACATCGCCATGGCAACTCCAGAGCTGAGGATCTGAAGGTCAGGTCAGAGTGAGCAGGCCGGATAAATGAGTGCTCGGGGCCACATGGGCTCTAGGGAACTGGAGAGCTGGTATCGTCCTCAGGAAGACAGCCGCTCTTCAGCTCCATCTGACATGTAGCCAGGTGGGAATGTGGACCAGAGTGAACGGAGTTTCTGATTTTTCTTTAATCTTTTTTTTTTTTTTGAGACGGAGTCTCGCTCTGTCCCCCAGGCTGGAGTGCAGTGGCGTGATCACTGCTCACTGCAAGCTCCGCCTCCCGGGTTCACGCCATTCTCCTGCCTCAGCCTCTGGAGCTGCTGGGACTACAGGCACCCGCCACCATGCCCGGTTAATTTTTTTGTGTCTTTAGTAGAGAGGGGGTTTCACCGTGTTAGCCAGGATGGTCTCCATCTCCTGACCTCGTGATCCACCCACCTCGGCCTCCCAAAGTGCTGGGATTACAGGCATGTACCACCGTGCCTGGCCTCTTGAATCTTTTTCTTTTTTTAAGAGGTAGGACCACACTACATTGCCCAGGCCAGAGTGCAGCGGCTATTCACAGGTGTGATCAAAGAGCAGGACAGCTTGAAATCCTGGTCTCAAGTGATCCTCCTGCCTCTGCCTCCAAGTAGCTGGGAGCACAGGTGCGCACCGCCACACCCAGCTCAGAGTTTCTGATTTTTGAAACAAACTAAAAATCAGAATTCAGAGATGAAATTTGCTGGTTTATAAATATAATTCAAAACTATTCTTAAAAACACCTTATCAGGAAGGAAGGAAAAACAAAAACCCACATCTAGTTCCAAGTTTCAGCCCGGAACCATCAGTTTGAAACCTCTCGTCTCCTGCAAAAATGTCCCCTTGCTCTGAGAGGCCCTTCATGCTTAGTTTTGTTCTTGGAGAAACACATCCCGGAGAGGGAGCTGGTCCCGGCTCTCCCTCCCAACTCTGTAGGCGCAGCTCTGAGCCTGTGAAGTATGCAACTTGTTGAAGGCCACAGAGAGCCGGCTGGAAACCAAGCTGCCTCTGCCTACGGCTGCCAGGAGAATGTATGTTCCCTCTGCTGGCCCTCAGGGTGGAGGAGAGGCTGAAATTGATGCTTCCTAGAAACATGTCAGCCTGAAGAAAGACATCAAATCCTCCCTGTTGACCTCAAATATAGATTGAGGTAACAGGTCTTCCCTCGGAGTGATTTTCCCTGGATCCAAACACTGGCCTCAGGTAATTCTAAATCATCAACCCATGACTGCCTGAAACCCCACCAGGAGTTTTGCTCTTGCCTGTCACAGTATTGAGTCCTCTGAAGCCCGTAACAGAGATGCGAGGATCTCTCTCTGGGAGGGATCCAATCTGGGCCTTCAGAGAATGGAATCTGGGACAGGTTAGTTTGGAAGGAAAAGAGACTGAAAGAGAAGGAGCTCGAGTGTGAAGTGGCAGGGCTGGGTGCGGCACCATGGTTCAGGGGAGTCCCAAGGGTGGCCATGACCCAAAGGAAACTGCCATCGATTTCAGCATTTTCCAACGTGTTAGAAACCGGGGAAAGATGGAATAAGGAAGAGGTGGTAGGCGACATACTGAAACCCAGTCTCTATAAAAAATTTTAAAAATTAGCCAGGCTTGGTGGCATGTGTTTGTAGTCTCATCTACTTGGGATGCTGAGGTGGAAGATCAATGGAGCCCTGGAGATCGAAGCTGAAGTGAGTCATGATTGCACCACTGCACTCTAGCCTAGGTGACAAAGCAAGACCCTGTCTCAAAAAAAAAAAAAAAAAAGGACGACAAGGAGGGGAAGAAGAAGGGAGGGGCACAGGGCAGGCACAGCAGAACAGGTCTGCAGGCCAGGGAATGAGGTTTTTCTGGCTGGGCCAACAAACCCAGGCAGCTTCATGAAGATCACCTGGGCCCAGGCAGGTGGAGAACCTGCTGACAGCCTGGGATGCAGCCACCAGGCCCAGGTGTGCACGCAGACTCTCTGTTCTCATTGGTGCATTTCACGTCTGCTCACTCGGCCTGTTCGTGGCCAGCGTTAAGTTCTGGCTGACTGGCGGCCCGGCACAACCATGTTGTGAGGATTTTCAACTCCACTCCTGTCCGGATCCAATGGGCCTTGCAGGTTGGAGCGAGGACTCTATGGCACCCCTTGGACCCACGCTGTCCCCTCAGCGTAAGTAAGCCACCCAGGAGGGGTGCGGAATTCCTGGGAAAATAGTTTTTCCTACCTTCACGATGAAATGGGAGCTCAGAATCCAGGGGGGAAAAAAAAAGCTGAAATATCAGATAAGGCCTGTTATTTTCCTGTATACCTGGGTCGCAGGCAATCTGTGCAACCTCGGGTAGTCCTCAGCAATCACCCCACAAGAGAAGCTGTGTCGCCCCATTATCAAGGCGGAAACTGAGGCACAGAGTGAAAACATCACTGACTTCGGGGTCGCTGGTTCAAGGCCCCTGAGACAGAGATCAGCACTGTGCTCCGTGAGGCTTTCAAAGCACGAGCTCATCCCCCAGTGACCCTGGACGCACCCGCCCCATGCCACCCACCGCAGATGAAGCAGATCACAGCCTCGTTCATTGTATTATAAACTGACTTTTAATAATAATAAAAAATCTATCATGAATTTAACGAGAAGAATCTGTACATTTTAAAGTAAACCAGTGCACAATGCGCTGGCCCTTTGGCCCTCCCCCGTTTCCCGCAGCAGGGCCAAAGCTGGTCCTCCTTTGTCTCTGATGCAAGTACAGTGACAAGGTCACTGCCTGCCATCCTGTATGCTGCAGCAAGAGGGGGAAGCGCGCCCTGGAGGGCAGGAGGCTCGGATGCTGATGCCGAGGGCTTCAGGCTCCCTGGCCTGGGGGCAGCAGGGAGCCCCCACCTGATCTCACCACCTGCCAGGGGGGACAGGTGTCCCCTCCCTTCCTCCCTAGCTGTGACCTTTCCCTGAAGGCATATGGAAGCTGGGGGAACAAACTGCCAAGGGGGCCCCATGTGGATCCCTCCTCCCCGGTGGGCAGGGTGGCTTCTTGTGCTCTGGCTGGTGATGTCCCAATCGCCCTGCTCTGAGAAGTTAACATCAAGAAAATAAATCACAGAAGCCACTGCCCGGTGTTTCCCAGCGGCCCTCTACCTGTATGACATGGCACCTCAGGTGGGGCTCAGTCCCCTCCGGCTCCAACCCTGGCCGGCCACCTCTCAGGCCCTTGTAGACAGTCACTCAAAGAGAGCGAGTTCTAACACCAGGAAACCGCTGGAGAACGGAGGGTGGGGGAAGGAATCACAGTCCATACCTAAAAACAACACCTTACAACCCTAATATTAACAAACAGGAAACACTGACATTTTAAAATTTTTCAATAATTTAGTTTTTCTTTTTTGCTCTTTTTTTAGTAGAGGTGGGAACAGTTATCAATACTACCTTCTCTTGGTCCCCTGTTAAGACAATATACTTTTCTTTGAAATTTAAAATGTCAAATATATAATCACACAACTTTAGAAAAAACAAATCTTGACAACACCAACAACAAAAAAAATCCCAAAATAAACCAGAGATTTCACGCCATATAAATAAAGTCAGAGCAAATCTCGTGCCCAGGGCTGGTGGCCCCAGTTCCAGGGGCGGTGATGTCCAGAGCTGGTGTGGCTCTCGGGGATCCTCCGGTAACAGGCGTGATGGAGGCCCCGTCTCTCCTTTCCCGACAGAGCCAAGTCTTTTCCAAACCCACCAAGCAGGTTAGTACAGGGTTAGGGTGCACCTGGAAGCTAAGATGAGAAGGAGGAGACACGTGTGGTCACCTGGAATGTGGACTGTGAAGGAAACCGGGGTTGCAAAAGTGCAAGTGGAACCATCCCAAGGGAGCCGGGGGGCCCATGTGGCCTGCACGATGTTCCCTTGGGTTCTGGGAACGCAGGAGCAGAAGCCCAGGCACCAGCTGCTCCCATCAGCTCTATGGGTCTCCAGCACCCCTCCAGCTTCCGGCAGGCATGTGGAGAATGGGCCGGTCCAGGGCCAATCAGCCAGCTCGTCGTCACAGAGAGGGTGGCCAGGCTTGTCCTGGAAGGAGCTGGTGGAGGACGCTGGGCAGGTCCCGGAACGGGCAGCCACGGAAGCCTCGGACCGTCTCTGGAGAAGGCCGGCGCTGCCCTGCTGTGTCCTCCCAGATCCCAGCTCCAGAGGCCGTGGCCCGGCGTGGGGCATCTGGGCGCTCAGAGGTCCCCGTCCACCGGCGGCTGGCAGAGGCGGTAGAGGCTGGGGATGGAGGCAAAGAGAATGAGGAGAGGCTGGGGCGGGCCAAGACCTATTTGTATTATTTCCATTTTTACTTGGATATGTAATTCATGCCCAGAAACACAAACTCACAGGTGTATGAAAGATGCAGAGAAAAATATCTGTATCGCCCACGCCTTGTGCCGGCTGCCAGGCCCCTCCCCACAGGCAGTCTCTGCCCACTCAGAGACTGGCATTTACAAATGAAGACGTGTCTATATGTGCACCTGTGCGTTCAGCTACGTGGGGGTGGGGCGCACATTCCACACTACTGGGGGCCAGCTGGCCACAGCACTCTACCCCTTACGCTGTTTCACTTCATCTATCCCGGGAACCTCTGTATGCAGAGATGGTTCTGGAGCCAGGGGACCAGACAGGAGGCTGCATGGTGTCCAGGCAAGCAGACCGCAATGCTGCACATGTGGTCTCATGTGGTCTGATGTGGTCAGAGTTCGGGCTCCAGGCCCGGACTGCCTGGGTTCAGAATCCCAGCTTTGCCATTTACTAGCTGTGTGACGTCGGACAAGATACTTAACCTCTCTGTGCCCCAGCGTCCCCACTTGCCAAGTGGGGATGACAACCAGACTTGGCTCACAGGGCGGCAGTTTGGATTAATGAGTCCACAGAGGGGAAGCGATTGGACAGTGCCTGGCACAGAGCAAAGGCCGTGAAGGTATTGAAAGGGATCACGTGCCACTCGTGAAACATAAACAAGGTGTGTGTGGAGCCCCCAGCGCCACAGCACGGCAGTGACTCGTCACCACTGGCAGCAGGTGTTGCCAGCACTCTGTAGTTACGTAAGACTTTGCTGCTGGGGGAAGCTGCCTGAAGGGTCCACGGAACTGTGGACTATTTTTACAACTTCTTGGGAGTCACATTATTTCAAAACAAGAGTTATTTAAAACTTGTGGGCAGATGACGACAGCAAACTAGGGCTGTGGAGACAGAGAGAGGATGAGACGGAAAAGACTTCATGATCCTAAAGGGCCTGCATGTGGCACCAAGAGGAAGCCTGAAAACCACGTCAAGAGAGAGCAGGATGGGAGGACAGGAGGTAACAGCACTCCCAGTGCCATGGCCTGGGCCCCGGCTGCTGTTCAGTTCGCAGTTCTGTAAATGACTAAAAGGTTAGCTTAGGTTGGATCAGCTAAAATCACAGCATTCTTAACTCCACCCCAGGTTAAAGCTGCTCAGGGGTCAGGGACTCAGGGTAGGGGGCACAGGGTGGGGGACACAGGGCATAGGACACAGGGTGGAGGGCACGGGGCGGGGGCTCAGGGCTGACGGGGCATGGGGCTGAGGGCACAGTGGTAGTGAGGTGGGAGGATGGCACAGAGCCACCGCCCATGGCACACCTGGGGGCCCGGCTCATCTTCCCAGTGGAAGCAGGAGCTCCTTCAGGAGGTGACATAGTTGTGTCTGTTGCTCCTCAAAGAGGTTCCCCATAAATAAGAGGGGAAGCCCCATCTGAGCATTAGGGGTTAGGCCAGGAACACGATGCCAAACCCAGGTCCGGGTCCTGGCCAGCTGGGAGGGGACCTGAAGGGGCAGACGAGGCAGCCACTCACCGCGGAGCACCCTGGGGCATCTGGTCCTTGACTCGCAGGTTTTTGGCCAGGATCTCCACCCTCGGGCCCTGGAAGAAGGAACCATCAGGCCGGGGCCTCTGCAGGTTCAGGGCACTTGAGGAAGCACACTGCGGGGTGGGGCTAGGGCCCAGAAGCTCAAGGACCTAGAAGCTAAAATCCTTGCTCCCCTCCAGATTCAGAGAAGGCTCAGGTCTGGGGCTGGTGGCTACAGTCCCAAGATAGGCCCTCATCCCACCCTGGCTGCAAGCATGCCACGCCCTCAGTCCAGGGTGCTGGGGGACCCTGTGGCCAAGTGGTCTCACCTGCTTCCGCATGATGTCTGTGGCCTGCATGATGCACTTGGGCAGCAGCCCATGGCTCCGTGCCAAGATGGCCGCCTGCTCCAGGGACACGCTCAGGGTGCTCCTGCAGTGGGGGAAGGAGGACAGCAGGGGAGGGGGGGGACAGTGGTGGGGGGAGGACAACGGGAGTCAGAGGACAGTGGGGGAGAGCTGGGGCAACTTCCCGTCCCTCCGAGGCCTCCCAGACCCAGTCCTGACCATCATGGCAGCACCTCCTCCTGCTGTCCCTCCCCGCTTGCTCCTCCTCCTCCAGGCAGCGGCCACCCTCACTCGCAGGTGCTCTGGTGCTTCCCCGTCTACAAAAGCCCTGTTGAGTTCCCTGTGACTTTCCCAGGGCCTCGCTCAGAGGAGAACTTTGTAAATATCTGCTGAGTGAATGGGGGACTCCCTGGAAGCCTCACGACTTGCCAGCTCAGTGGGGTCTGAGATGGACACATTGATTCACACCTCTCTGGGTTTCTCAACAGTTTTAGAAAGTGGATTCTATAGCAAGACCTCTGGGATTCCAATCCTGTCCCTCCAGGTAACTCCTCCATGACCCTGGGTAGATAAGTGAACCTCAGTTTCCCTATAAGGTAACTATGAAATAGGGAGCACAGTGGTGCACAGAGGACCCTGGCCCAGCTGGAGGGGCTGTCCTGGGAACCACAGGAAGCTGAGCAGCATCCTGGCCTCCACCCATTAGAGGCCAGGAGCTCCTCCCTCCCCCAAGTTGTGACAACCACAACTGTGTCCAGAGGTTGCCAAATGTTCCCCGGGGGTAAAACTGCTCCTAGGTGAGATCCCCTAAAATAGGCCCTGCTACCGCACTGGCAGAGGAAGATGGGAAGGAGTTGATCTGCATGGAACTCAACGACCTAGGAAGCAGGGAGCACTGGCCCCAAGAAACAGTTACTCAGCAAATGTTTCCTGAGCATCTGCCTCAGGCCAGGCACTGCTCTAGGCCCTGCGGAACAGCAGAGAACAAAAGGGGCCCCTGCCCTCCCAGATCCGGCCCTGCCCTGAGGGACCCAGGGAGGAAATGAATACACCAATGAGGCTGCTGTCTGCAGGGGTGAGGGCTGCAGAGGAAGAGAGGGTTGGGAGGGCACTGAGTCGGGAGCGAGCACGGTTTGTAACGGGAGGTCAGGAAGGACTGTGGAGAAGGTGACTCTTCCTCCCTGGGATGAGCAGTGGGGACAAAGAATGGAGGCAGGAGGCAGGAGGTAGGGGAGCCTCCAGTCAGGCCATTGCTGTTGTTAATATTGAACAAGGCTTCCGGCGGGACCACAGGGCACAGCTCTCATGCACATTCACCACGGCCTTAGAGCAGCAGGTGGCTCCACGGCCCTGCTAGGACCACCTGCTGCTGCCATCCCATTTCACAGACAGACAAACTGAGACGTAGACAGAGCCAAGGCCTTGTCGGGGCTCCACAGGCAATGGCAGAACCAGGATTGGAACCCAGCCTTCCTGCCTCCTTGCCACAGGCCCCCAAACTGACCAGAAGCTGGGCCAGCCCCTCCCGACACCCCGACTCAGCGGGCAGCAGCTCACCTCTGCATGCCCGTGCCACACATGACCATCTGGCAGGCCCCCAGGCGGTAGCAGAGCTCCGAGGAGATGGGGATGAGGCCGGCGCCCACGCTCCCGGCGGCACCAGGCTTCGGGTGGACAAAGGACTTCATGAGGCGGCAGAGCTCGTCCAGGGCATTGATGGGGCGGATGAGCTGTGGGGGCACCACACATGCCCGGGGAGTTGGAGGAGGTCCCCACAGCCGCTCAGCCCCCACCCGGCCCTCCTCCCCCACCATCTCCTTCTAATCCAGCTGTTCCTGCAGCTGCCTCCCAGCTCCCCCTCTGGGGATGACAATGCAATTCAATCTTCTATAACCTCTGCTCAAGAACCCTCTGTGGCGGCCGGGCGCGGTGGCTCAAGCCTGTAATCCCAGCACTTTGGGAGGCCGAGACGGGCGGATCACGAGGTCAGGAGATCGAGACCATCCTGGCTAACACGGTGAAACCCCGTCTCTACTAAAAATACAAAAAATTAGCCGGACGAGGTGGCGGCGCCTGTAGTCCCAGCTACTCGGGAGGCTGAGACAGGAGAATGGCGTGAACCTGGGAGGCGGAGGTTGCAGTTAGCTGAGATCCGGCCACTGCACTCCAGCCTGGGCGACAGAGCAAGACTCCGTCTCAAAAAAAAAAAAAAAAAAAAAAGAACCCTCTGTGGCTCCCCACTGCACTGCAAGCTGGCAGTCGGTGTTCACCATCTATTTCAGGACACGCTCTCAGCTGCCCAGGTGTGTCCCCAGCAAAACCTGAGGAAAGTGCCCTCTCCCAGCCTGTCAAGACCAACACAAGTGCCCCCTCTCCAGGAAGAGCCTTCCCTTCTGCCCCAGCATTCCCTGACCCCCACATCCAAGTGGTGGTTCACTAATGAGTTGTGCTGTGGGGACATGTGGGGATGTTCCGCCAGCCAGAGTGTTAAGTCCCAAATGGCTGTGCCCACCCTCCTCCCAGAGCCCCCAGCTCACAGCCCCAAGGCAGCACCCCAAAATCATCAGCACATTTGAGGCCTGCCTGAACCTAGAAAACCGCGAGACCAAAAGACATGCGCTGAGGGTCAGAGGCAAGGAGCCCAAGGAGCCCAAGGAGCCGAACTAACAAAGCCCCTCAGAGGGAGCTGCTCCGGGCTTGGGCCAACAGGGACATGTGGCAACATGGTCCCCAACAGCCAGATCTTCCCATTCCTCCAGAAAAGCTGGAAGCCTCCGTTTTTATGGGAAATCTTTTGATTTCTAAAGGTTGACAGCAAATTTGAAACACACAAAATGAAAAGAATGCCATACAGGTTACATCTGTCATAAGGTCCAGGCTCCAGCCTCAGAGAAATGCCATGGTTAATAAGGGAGACTGGAGTGGCAGAGATGGGCGGGTGCCAGCGAAAATAAATCATCCCAGGAAGTCGGGGAATGACGAGGAAGCTATCGTGGAAGACTTCCTGGAGGAGGAGAGACTGCAGGGTCTCAAGGGCTTCTGGGCTAGAATCTGCTGGGGCACAACCCTGAGCCTGTCGGCTGAGTCCTGACTCCTGAGCACCCCACCCTGCCCAAGCTCCCTGCAGCAGAAGGAGGGCAGGTGGACATACCTGGTCTATCTTTACTGCCGTGGTGCTGGCATCCGTGGGCAGATTAGACCGCTCCAGGTAAAATGCCCTGCGAGAGAAAGATGGGGATGAGGCGGGGGCCACCACACCCACCATCCTCCTGCCCCTACCCGGGTCCCAACTCCTGCAGCCACTGTGACTCCGCCCTCTGCCAACCCTCAGAAGGAAATCCCTGAGAGCACCTGTAGGCTGTGCTCACCCACAGGCACCTGTTCCTACAACAGCCGGGGGGAAACGGGCCTCCTAGGCACTCCTCCAATACCACCCCTCCCTGCCTGCCCGTCCACAGCAGCCCCCAGCCCTCTGCTCCTCAGGCCCTGGTCCTGCTTTTTCTCTCTTCTGAGTATTTCTCACCACTTGGCGCCTCATGGCTCTGGGCTTACTGGTTTATCGTTCGTTTCCCCCTCCAGAACAGGGGTCTGCGAACTTCTTCTGTGAAGAGCCCAACGGTAAATATTTTAGGCTTTGTGAACAAGAGAGTCTCGATCGCAGCCGCTCAACTCTGCCATTGCAGCACGAAAGCAGCCACAGAAGATGCAAAAATGAGGGAATGCAGCTGTGTGCTAATAAAACTTGATTTACAAAACAGGGAGCCAAGGTGGGCCGGATTCAGACAACCCTTGCTCTAGAGTATGAGCTCCATGAAGAACAGGACTTTGTTTTGCTCACTGCAGATTCCCAAACAAGCACCCAGAACAGTGCCTGGCCCACAGGAGGCCTCAACATGTGCTGAACGAAGTGATGAATAAAGCATCACACAGGCAGGACTCAGAATATTCCACAGATGGCGCAGAACAGACTGGTGACAGCCCTGATCAATTCAAGCAGATGCCAGTTTTCAGTAACTGGGCTGGATGCTTTCTCTGAGCAAACGAGTGAAGCCTCATTTTCCCACTTCCAAATGATGAAGCCCAGACCCATACTTGTCTCCCTGGGCTCTTAATTCTCGGCCTGCCTCTGTCACAGAGGGAGGTGGTGTGACACACACAGGAAGGCCATGGGGGAGGGTGACGGGAGTAGGAGCTGCAGAACTTAGAAGCTGCCTCCCAGAACCCGTGCCTTCCTCCTGGTGCCACCTGGTCCCTGCTCTCACCCCTTCTCCCTTGGGGTTCTCTTCTGAGCAGCCAAGACCCTGCAAGCCGCACTAATTACTCACAGGCCCAAGAGTCCCAGGGTCCCCTGTCCTAGCTCCCACCCTCTGCAGAATGAAGCCGGCTCCTCTCAGTAGGAAGGACCCCCTTTGGAACCAAACAGACCCCACCCAGTTCAAAACTCAGCCACTGCCTGGCTGCGTGGCCTTGGGCAAGTGTGTACGCTTTCTTGGCCTCCCTCGCCTCCTCTGTAAAGTGGGATCCATGGCCTATTGCCATGAGAATCTCATGCAGGCCAAGAGTCCTGTCGCACAGTAGGTACTCAAGAAAGGGTGTGTGGCCCGCTGCCCATGCTGGGGGTCCGTCTGGCACCTCCATGCTAACGCCCACTCCACGTGGAGGTTTCCTGACTCCTGCTCCCAACAGGGACCCCAGGCAGATACCTGAGTTTGCGGTAATACTGCTGAACTTTCTCCAGGGACTGCGCATTGATCTCCTGCTGCAAATCCTCCGCGGCCTGGCTGCCTGGAGAAGGCAGCCCCTCCACGTTCTCCAGCGCTGGGAGGAGAGATGTGGCGGGTGGGCAGGCGGTTGGGAGCTGGTGTGTTTAGCGGCCTTGGCTCAGCCCCCGTGGTCCTCCCTGCCCCAGGCCTGAAGCTCACCTTTCGTGAATAGCGCCGTGTGCAGCCTCAGGCTGGCCCCACCCTCCAGGCGGGAGGGCAGCTTGGAGAAGTGGTAGCTGTCGAGGTAGAAGACGACCTTCAGCGCCTGCCGGCTGCCCTCAATGTGGTAGAAGACATTGGTGTCTGCGGGAGGACATGGGGCAGGGTGACTCACCACCGAGGCCCAGGCCAGGGGAAGCCCTGGCACACCTCTCCAGAACAGCTGGCACTTCTCTGCCCTCAGGTCCAGGGGGGCACCCTGGGACCTCCCTGGAATCCCGACTCTACAGGGGTAGCCTCAGACCTCCCTGCCCTCCTGCCCTCTAGGGACAGCCTCCAACAGCCCTTCCCTCTCACTCTCCAAAGAACTGCAGCTGACACCTCCCTTTTGCCTGTTCATCAGCTCCTAGTTCCGCTGCTTAATTCTTGAACCTGATGTGGACTCTGCCTAGCTAGGGGGTCCACAGCATTTGGGGTCACAGCTTCCCCAGTGCTCCTTGTACCCTCACACGGTAGCCCAGGGCCCGTGTCTGGGAAAAGCTGCCCTCAAACGGGACATGCCTCTGATTCACAGCCAGAAGGAAGCGCTTAGGGCAGGGAGGGCAAAATATGGTACCCAGACCCCATTCTGCACCCATGGCAGACATCACTCATCGATCAAAGCGCTGCCCAAGCCAATCTCAGCCTGGAGACAAGCAGCTGCTGCCAATCAATTCCAGTTGCTACTCAAAGAGAACCTGCCCTTCCTCTAGACTCTAGTCCATGTATTTTCAGCAGGACAGATACTGTCCCCAAGGAGGTGAAAACACTTTCCTCTTTTAATGTATAATAAGCACCAGATGCACAGATAAACAGACATAAGATATATCCATAGTATTAAAATTTCACGGGGGTGCAGCAATTAGGAAAAATTGACTAAAAAGGTTTTTTATGAAATTAAATGAAATTTAATGAAATGAAAAAATTGAGAAACACTAATCCAGTGCCTGGTTCCTGATTAAACCCACACGCCTCAGAAGCCCCTGGAGGGCTTTCAGCACACAGGCCTCTGGGCTCCCCCTCCAGAGTTTCTGAGGCCCTAGTTCTGGCTGGGCCGGAGAATCTGCCTTTCTATCAAGCCCCCAAGTGCTGCTGGTCCAGGGGCCATGCTCTGAGAACCCCTGCTCTCAGAAGCAAGCCCAGCAGTTCCCAGCCCTGGCTGCACATCCAGGCTATCCAGCACCCAGGCCCCGCCCCACGAACTGATCAGAATCGCTAGGGCCCAGGGCACCGGGATTGTTGCCAAGCTCCCTCGATGATTCCAGAGTGCAAGCAGGGCTGAGATGCACTGGGCTAGACTATGAGCTCCAGGAGGGCAAGAATGACGACTGTGTTACATGGCCCAAAACGCAGCCTGACACATATGATGTGCTCATAATTATGGACATGTAAATGGATGGATGGATGATGGTTAGTTGGATGGATAGATGTTTGTTTGGATGGAACGATGGATGAATAGATGCATGGATGGATGGATGGATGGATGGATGATGATTGGATGGATGGATGTTTGGATGGATCAATGGATGAATGGATGGATGGGATGGATGGATGGATGGGTGGATGGATGGATGGATGGATGCATGCATGGATGGATGGATTCATGGATGGATAGATGCATGGATGGATGGACTCATGGATGGATGGATGGATGGATGCATGGATGCATGGATGGATGGATGGATGGATGGATGGTTGGATGGATGCATGGGAGGATGGATTGATGCATGCATGCATGGATGGACGGACAGATGGACGGCTGGATGGATGGACAGTTGGACGGATGCGTGGATGGACAGATGCATGGATGGATGGATGGATGGATGGATGGTTGGATGGATGCATGGCTGGATGGATTGATGCATGCACGCATGGATGGACAGATGGATGGACGGAGGGATGGATGGATGGATAGATAAATGGGTGGGCAGGTGGAAGGATGAGTGGAAAATACAAACAGAGACAAAGAAAGAAAGAGAAAGGGGAGAAAGGGTGGAGGAAGGAGAGGAGAGGACAAGAGCAAGGAAGGAAGGGAGGATGGAACTTAATTACTGTACTTAATTAAGCCCTTTAAAAATCTTAACAAGTCTTCACATCTCTAGGGAAGAATTTTATTAAGAATTGAGCAGTAGTGTCATTCTCTTTTAAGAGCTATTGGAGATAGCTGGGTTCATACAAAAAGAAACCCCTCTTTTTCCATGTATGCCCCAAAGTTCAGCTCTCACACTCATGTTGGAGGCATGAGATTTCACAGCACTGAGTACTGAGCTCACCTTGGGCAGCTGGCCCCGAGGCAGGGGAAGGACACTGTGACCCCAGAGAGCTGTCCCTTCCACCCCAGGACCCCAACTCTCACAGTGGAGGGGTGGCAGAAATCACTCACTGGCCACATAGTTCTCATCCAGCTGCTTAAAGGAGAAGGTGACATTGTCCAGCTCTGACAGGGTCACCCAGACGTCCTCCAGCATGGTCCGTTCCTCCTTCTGCAGGAAGAAGACAGCGCGGAGGAGTCTCAGACGCCAATCCTACCTCAGGGTTTCCTATCAAGATGCTGAATTCAACTCTAGTTGGCACTCCAGACTGTGGGCCCCCTGGGTGCCAGGTCCTGACCGTGACTCTCCAGAGTGGATGTGAAATCATGGTGTGCTCTGTGGCTTGTCCTGCACCTTCAAGGGTCACAGAACCCATCTCTGCCTTCATTCGCTGAGTGCTCCTAGGAAAGTCACTGCCTCTCCTGCCTGGACCACCAACCAGGCTTCTAAACTTAACCTTCTCAAACCTAACACACTCAAATAAAAATCCCCAATTCCTTCCTCAACCTCCCCCAGTCAGTCCCATGTCAGCAAATAGCAGCAGCATTCACTCAGTCATCCAAGATCCAAACCTTTGACTTCTCAGTTTCTCTCCTGCTCACCCTGGGCCTGGTCCATCACCAAGTCAGATGGGTCGCCACTAAAACCTCCTCTAGACCCACCCACCTCCCTCCAGCTTCCCGGCCACCACCTGGGTTCAAGGGTCCACCGTCTCTCACCAAGATGACACCAGGTTTCCCTTTTGCCACTCTCTGCTCACAAACAATACATCCTACACGTCCTGTTTTGAAAACTTAACCCAAATTATATCACTCACCCAGCTCAAAGCCTCTGAACAGCTCCTCTGCTTCCAGAATAAAGTCTCAGGCCCTACAGATAGGTCCCCCCATCTGCCCAGTCCCCTGCCGCTCCCCTCTGGCCACACTGGCTGCTCTCTGGGGCCTTGGTACACACTGGTCTCTTTGCCCTGCACAATCCTCCTCACACTGTCTGCCTGGATGGCTGAGGTCTCAGCTCAAGCATCACCGCCTTACATAGCCTGTCTCTGAAACCACCTCATCTAGGGTACAGCACCCGCCAAGCTTCCTGCAGAGCTTCCCTTCTCTCCACCTCCCTTCCCTCCTCCGTTCTTTCTTCTTCTCAAGCTGCTTCCCCCAACTAGAAAGTCAGCTTCAGGCCCCCAGGGCCAGCTCAGGGCCTGGCACATCGTGGTGTTTGGAGAATGAAGGAACTGGGCCTAGCGTCCCCATGTGAGAAGAGGAAGGGGAGGGCTGAGTGTTCCCTGCTTCCTCCCTGGGCCCCAGCTTGTGCATTCTGGGAATCAAGTGACAGCCAATCTCCCACCAGGCAGGCACCTCGTGCAGCAGCAGCCGGCAGAGGATGCTCCAAGGCCAGGCCTCCCCACTAGCCAGTGGCAGGGGCTCCAGGAGCCAGCCTCAGAGGCACGGGTGACTCTCGGGGCCCTGGCTGGATGTGCAGGAGCATGTCTGGCTTCCACCACCCCACTCCCACCTCAGGCCCTCAGTTGTCACAACCAAAAATGTCTCCAGACATTGCCAAGTGTCCCCTAGTGGTGAAACTGCCCTGGGCTGACACCTGCTCGTATGTAGCATGGATTCTATTACCTCTGTGTGCCTCCTTCCCTCCCACTGGGAGAGAAGATCCCTGGGTACAGGGACTCTGTTTTGTTCACTGCTGCACCTTCAGTGCCCATAAAACAGCACACAGGTGCTCAACAAATCGCGGCTGCGAGAATGATGAGATCTGGGGAGCCTGAGTGAGTGGGCAGGCGCTCCCTCGCCCCGGCCTGGGCGGGCACCAGCAGGTGGGCCAGCGGGGCCGCCCTGCCGCCCCACTCACCACTGCGGCCGGCGAGAGCAGGGACTGGCAGTGCAGCAGGACGCCCGTGGCCGCCACCTGCTCCAGCCACTTGCGGCTGGCGTCGCGGCTGCTCTCCTCGTACTCGCCATTGTTGTTGTAGCGGTAGCCCAGGGCCGCCAGCAGCTGCTCGGAGAAGGTGCACACGGTGGCCACCAGGGCCTGGCAGAAGATCGCGTCTCGGCGCAGCTGCAGCTCTGTGTCTGGGGGCAGAGGGCAGGGGGCCTCGCTGGAGGGGTGCTCCCGCGCCACCAGGAGGCCCACACCCCAAACCCCTGGGTCCAGGACCCCTCATGGAACCCCCAGCAAAGGGCGAACAATAGGTCAGAAATTACTTTTTGGTGGACATCCCAGCCACCAAAAACCAATTCCACAAAAATCAGTTCTCCAAAACGCAAGCCCATTGGCCAAAACTGTTCTCTCAGTGACTCATCTGCCTGCTTTGAAAACCAACCAACCAAAGAAACACCTTGTGATTTTCCTAAGGGTTTCCCAAGACCCTCACCCTCAGCCATTTCTCCTCTCATTACGGGCTTCCTTGGCCTTGGCCAGTAGAATGCCAATGGTGCCAAGCTCTTCTGCCAAGCTCCACGTGTTCAGAAATGCAATTTAGCATTTTCTCTACACTGGAGAACTATGCTCTCTTCCTCCCCCCAGCTTTGCTCTTGCCCCTGTCCTTGGCCATGCCATGGTTTGAGGAACTGGCCAGTTTCAAGCAATTGCTCTCTCAGCGTCCCAATCTTCTGGAATGAATCATTTCCCTGGCCGGCTTCTGGCCAGTGAGTTTTCAGTGACCAAATTTGACCCAGATCCTACAGTAGCACCCCCTTGGCTGAGAACTTCTGGAAAGAAGAGAGGGATAGAGAAGGTCTCCAAGATTCTCCCACTACCTCCTCCCGCTTCCTCTTCCCCACTCTCCGCTGGGTGGAAGCCCCAGGCTGGGGCTGAAGGCTCAACTGGCACAGGCCCCCCTAACATTGTCCTCTATCCCAGGGCCCTGTCAACATCTACCCAGGCCTGGGCAGTGCCACAGGACAGGGCTCCTGGCTCCAGTGCCCTGAGACTTGTCCCTTGGACACACGAGGAAGAAGCAAGTTTCAAGTAGATCTTGGAGGGGCTCCAGGCCAAAGCGTTGCCTCCCCGAGTCCAGGCCCTGAGGGCATGGATGGTCAGCTTTGGGCGGTGGAGGAGGCTGGGCATGTGCCCCCCACACACCTTTAAAGCCCTCACCTGTGCACTTCAGCAAGGCCAGGAGCAGCTGGTTCTTCCCATCTGGAAGGAGAAGGGAGAGAGAAACGGGGACAGGCTGGGACGGTGCAGCAAGAGGTGAGGGCAGGACCCAGACCCTCCCCATGGCACCTCCCAAGGTGCTCTGACCCTTCACAGGAAAGCCCTGGCACCAAGGCTGTGCTCAAGGAGGTTTTATAGATTGTTAGGTGAACGCCAGGAACCCCTGACCTTGGGCAGTAGAACCCCAACCATAAGGCCCATCTGTACATGCAAGCTGCGGACACAGGGGGAACCAGCCCCTTTAACCCCTGGGCCACAGCCCCTGCCCCACAGCTTGTTCACATAAGTATGCGCACACTCACATGTACAACCTACGTACACATGTATCCAGACATACACTCACACATCAACACACAACCAAGTGCATGCCACACACAGAGACACATATACTCATACACAGACTCACATATGTACGCACAGGCACCCACACAAGCACACACAGCAGACACCCAAGTGCACACCACATACGTGCACTCGCATGCAGACTCACATACATATGTACACACAAACAGGTACACATGCATCCACACAGACACACAAACAACAGACGCACAAGTGCACACATAAGACACAGACACACGCTCCTAATAGCCTCACATACATATTGTCATCCTACATGGGTACGGTCTATCCTGCAAAAGAAAGTTCATTTCTTCCAGGCCGAACATCCTGGTCTCTTTTCTTCAAAAGATGCTCCTTGGCCCAGAAAGGGCTTAGAAAGATGTGGAAGGGCTTTGGATTTGGTTTCTTGGGGTGCCTTCTTCCCAGGGAGGACTGCAGGACTCAGGGCTGGGCAGGGTAAGAACGAGAGCAGCTGCGGTGGTGCGTGCTTGTCAGGACTCACCATGTCAGACACCAGGCCAGGACTCACCACGCCAGGCAGCCAGGCCAGGACTCACCATGCCAGGCAGCCAGGGCACTGAGCACATGACCTGTGCTGACTCACTTAATCCTCCCGACCACACGGGAGGGAGGTGGCGCTGTGGGCACATTTGACACAGGAAGGAGCTAAGGCCAGAGGCTTCAAGGAACTCGCCATGATCGCACAGCCAGTAAGTGGGTGAGCTGGGATTCAAGCCCTGGTGGTCTGGACCCAGAGTCGATGCTCTTCACCAGTTACACTTTTGGAGAACAGGACAGATCAGAAGCAGCAGAGACTCCAACTCAGAGGCTGCTGTTCCCCGGGGAACAGCCCAGAGTCCTCTAATCTCCCACTGTCCTGGTCAAACATATCCCTCGTTCGCATCCTTCTAACCCAGGAGTCTCAGACACAAAAGCCAGCAAGGGCCAGGCAGGTGACATAAGACGCGTGGAGCAGACGCCAAGCCACAGGGAGCAGTGGAGACTGGGGTGCACTAGAAAGCACCTTGGCCCCACGTACAGAGAACGGCCACCACTCCTCTCCACCAAGGTAGGATGGGAGGCTGGGCCTGGAATCACCAGATCTTCTGGTTATTCAAGAGTAGCCGGAAATCCAAGTTTTTATGTGAGAACCTTTGTCAAGCTGGCAGCAGAGTCACAGTTTTTGCTGCTGCAGCATCAAAACCTATCTGTGGGCCCGAATCTGGTCAGTGGGCTACCAGCCTGCGTCCCTCCTACCCTGATAATAACAGGAACACACACATCCACTGTTTTGGAAGCTGAGAAAGACCAGGTTCAGCCTTTTCAGCCTCCAAAATCAGGGCTTTGTTTAGTTTGGTTTTGTTTCTATTTTTTGTTTTGGTAGAGACAGGGTCTATGTTGCCCAGGCTGGTCTCAAACTCCTGGGCTCAAGTCATGTCCTGCCCAGAGCAGGACACTCAGCTGACAGAGGGCATCACTTCTCTTGTCCTCTCCCTGGGCATGGAGAAACAGGGGTCGCAGAGCTGGATCCATTCTTGATTCTCTCATTCCACACCAAAGGCCACGGCCCCCTCCCCACCATGATGCACCCTCCCTGCCCACTGACCTTCCACGTATCTCTGAATGTTGTCCACCAGGGTCTTGATGGAGTTGGGGAGGTTCCAGGGGTCCTCCTGGATGCTGATCTGGATCAGGCTCCGGCCACGGATTGTACACTCTTCTTTCTGTTTAAACTCTGGGGCAGGAAAGTGGCATGAGGGCCAGGGAAGGGACGGAGGTAGCTTTGGAGAATGGTGGCACAAAGGCCTATGTCCCATCACAGATCCCAGAGCTCATAATCCTAGATCAAGGGAGCTGGCAGGACTCCTGGGCATTATCTGGTCCACAGAGGGTAAGTGTGCTACTATGTCATGGTACCACACCCATGGCAGACATCACTCATCAATCTCAGCACTCCTGCCTGCTCTCTGAGACCAGGATTCCCCACAGCTACCTCCAATCCAGTGCAGACCTCACAAATCAATCATGGCTTTCCTTTCATCTAAACCTGGATGTTGTAGCCACAGAAGGATTCTCAGGAACTACCTCCTCACAGCCACAACCAATTGAGATGGCACGTGAGTTCTAACCCTTTCCCTACACAGAGGAGGAAGCTCACATACAGAGTGGGAAAGTGACATGCCTTAAGTCACATAACTGGGCAGCTATAGCACTGGGACTTGCCTCTGGCCCCACCATTCAGACGCCAGGAAGACAAAGGCCCCTGCAAAAGACAAAGGCCTCTTTCCTCCCGCAAGGTCCCAGTTTCTGAGATATTTGTGGGTTTGCTGTTTCTGCTTTCTGAGGTCCATCCCTGAAAGCTGATCCTGAGACAGCAGAACGTGCAGCTGAGCTGGGGAGCCCCAAGTCCTCACCACTTCCCACTCTTTCTTGGTGGCAAGAAAGGATGCCCATCTGCATTTCTATCTCCTACAATCTCACTGGGAGCTCCTTGAGGTCAGGGCAGTATCAAATTCATCTCAGGGTCTCCAGTGCCCAGTACAAGGCCTGGCACAAGCTGGTTCTGGGAAATTATTTACTGGATGTACAGAAGCATGAATAGACAGGCAGATGGGTGAATGGATGGGTAGAAGGGTGAAAGAGTGGGCACATGGATGGAAGGAGGGAAGGATGGATGGATGGACAGACAAGCGGATGGATGGATGGATAGGTGGGTGGATGGATGGATAGATGGTGAGTGGGTAGCTGGGTGGATGGGTGGGTGGATGGATGGATGGATCAATGGGTGGATGGGTGGATGAGTGGGTGAATGGATGGATGGATGGCTAGATGATAAACGGATGAGTGGATGGATGGATGGGTGGGTGGGTGGAGGGATGGATGGATGGATGGATCGATTGATGGTGGGAGGGTAGATGGCTGGATGGATGGATAGTATGTTGGGTGGATGAGTAGGGTGGGTAGGTGGGTAAATGGGAGGAAAGGTAGGTGGGAGAATATACGAAATTTCAATCCTTTTCTCTCAATCATTTCAAGAAGAAAGTCTCAATTTGGTGCTGGTAAGCCCTTAACACTTCTTTAATTCACAAATCCCTCTCTTAAATGAAGAACAAGGAGCCCTTGGTAGGCAACAGTGCCTAACTGCAGTGTAATGATATTTTGTTGCTGTTGTTCGCATTTAATTTATCATTATGGTTTATCACAAATTTTTGGCATATTATACTGGCTTTTCATATATAGGTTGTTCAATAAGGTCCTTTCAAAATTAAGAGCAATACTTTTTGAAAAGTGACATCAATAATAAGAAAAAAATGAGTATGGTTTAAAAGACATGAAGGAAGACTGGGCACAGTGGCTCACGCCTGGAATCCCAGCACTTTGGGAGGCCAAGGCAGCAGGATCACTTGATACCAGGAGTTCACAACCAGCCTTGGCTACAGGGCAAAACCATGCCTCTACAAAAATAAAATAAAATAACATAACATAACATAACATAAAATAAATAAAATAAAATAAAATAAAATAACATAACATAACATAACATAACATAACATAACATAAAATAAAATAACATAACATAAAATAAAATAAAATAACATAAAATAAAATAAAATAATAAAAAATAAAAAATTAGCCAGGAGAAGTGGCGTGCACCTGTAGTCCCAGCGACTTAGGATAGGAGGCTGAGTTGTGAGGAAAACTTGAGCCTGGGAGGTCAACGCTGCAGTGAGCTGTGATCACACTATTGCACTCCAGCGTGAGTGACAGAATGAGACCCTTTCTCCAAAAAACAAGACGGAAAGGAAGGGAACGGAACGGAAAGGAAAGGAAAGGAAAGAAAACCAAAAGAAAAAGGAAAAGAACCATTCTTGGCTCAGAGTCTACAAAAACAGGCCACGGGCTGGATATGCCCCAAGGGCTAAAATCACTGTCCTCTGGATGATCCCCACAGTCGTTCAGCAGTAGAGGGGCAGAGCTGAGCATGAGCCCAGGCATCCCCCACCCTCCCCCCGACCCCCGTCTAACACCCTTCCCCATCACAGGCTGTCTCCTTGGATGCTGGCTATCCCCTCACCTTGTAAGCTGTGGTTCATGGGGAAATGCCTGGTTTCTTCAAAAGCCCGGCTCATGACTGGTCCCTTGAGGAGAGCATTGATGGAGTCCACCTGGGTGGCAAGAAGCCCCGGGTTGGTTTGGGCCCCATGGCCCTGCACATTGCAGATGTCTGGGACCCACAGCCCCCGGGTCACGGGCCTTCCCCAGGTGTGACAGGAGGAACCCAAAGTTGCACCAGGAGTGGGGCAAAGTTCCTACCTGGTTAAAGAGGTGCTCCAGGCAGCCATGAAGCTTGTCCTGCTTGTCAGATGGGATTCGCATGTCACAGGGCAGCTCATCTCCTTGGCGGGAGGTAGAAGTAACAGCCATCAGTCATTCCTGCCCCACCTCACACCATCCCCAGCACTTTCCCAAGAAGGGGATACAGCTACAGAACTCCAAACCCACAGGGGATCTGGAGTCTGAAGACCAGGTCCTGGCTGTGAGCCACAGGGAAAATCGCCTGACCTCTCTGAGCCTCAGTTTCTTCATCTGCAAAATGGACAACAGGCACTAACTAACGCATGACAAGATTGTGAAGCACTGCTTTTTGTAAAGCACTGATTGTAAAGCACTGTTTCCATTCTGCAAATGAGGGACTGAGGAACAGACAGAAGGAACTGGATGCCACGTATCCTGATTCCTTGCCCAGTTGGTTCAGTTACATCAGCTGTCACACCCAACTCCTTCCTAGAGGCTCCTGGGGCCAGTTTGTGCAGCTGACTGTCTTAGGTGATGAAATACGTATCTAAAGTTCAGCAATTTCTTCCATTGTACTTGAGCTTCTTTTTCTTCTGTTCATTGAAGTATAATTAAAATTAAATTGTTATGCACAGACTATCTCTGAAAGGACACACAAGACTGTAGTGACAGTGGGAACAGCAGTGACAGCCTGAGAACCAAGGGTTTTGGGGGAGACTTGTCACCGTGCACCCTCTGGGGCCTTCTGAATTATGCACCATGTGGATACACAACCCAACTTGCAAAATGAACTGCTTTGAAGTCTGAAGTAAACAAGACTAAAATAAAAAGCAATTTCAGGCTTTCAGTAATGCCTTTAATCCCAGAAATTTGGGAGGCCTGGGCAGGCGGATCACAAGGTCAAGATATCGAGACCATCCTGGCCAATATGGTGAAATCCCATCTCTACTAAAAATATAAAAATTATCTGAATGTGGTGGCAGGCACCTGCAGTCCCAGCTACTCAGGAGGCTGAGGCAGGAGAATCGCTTGAACCCGGGAGGTGGAGGTTGCAGTGAGCTGAGATTGTGCAAACTCCAGCCTGGCGACAGAGTGAGACTCTGTCTCAAAAAAATAAAAATTTTAAAACAAGTTGTAAGTACAGTATGATCTAATTTATAAAATATTGTCTATGTCTGTCTGTCCATCCATCCACCCACCTGTCCATCCATGCATTCACAGGCCCCACCAATGAGCTCCAAATGCTGGCGAGGGTCATTTCTGGGGGAGATGATGAGACTCTCATTCATTTTTATGGACTTCTTTTTGTTGTTTCTTTGTTTGTTTGTTTCTTGAGATGGAGTCTCACTCTGCCACCCAGGCTGGAGTGCAGTGGCACGATCTCAGCCCACTGCAACCTCCCTCTCCCAGGTTCAAGTGATTCTCCTGCCTCAGCCTCCTGAGTAGCTGGGATTACAGGCGTGCACCACCACACCCGGTTAATTTTTGTATTTTTAGTAGAGATGGGGTTTCACCATGTTGGCCAGGCTGGTCTCAAACTCCTGACCTCAAATGATCCACCAGCCTCGGCCTCCCAAAGCGCTGGGATTAGAGGCGTGAGCCACCGCGCCCGGGCTTAGGTACTTCTTTGAACTGCTCCGTGTCGTTTGGATTTTTGGTTTGCACACGTATCATTTTTACATAAACCATGAGGTCACCCTGTTTAGTTGTCAGCTCACTCATCACAACACTTATCACACATGAAGCATACAGAATTGCACCACGCATGCCTCTGTTTGCTCCATCTCCATGACATTCACGGAGAACATCAGCTCCAAGAGGGCTGAGATGTTTGTTTCATTCACTGTCGCATTCCCAGCGCCTGGCACATAATACAGGCTCAAGAAATACTTGCTGAATGAGTGAATGGAAGGAAGTCAAGTACAGGACCACGCAAATAAAATACAAAACAACATAACGCAGGGGAAAGTATAATAAAATAAACTAAAACTAAATCTCATGGGGAGGAACCCCTCTCCCTGAGCACGGGCCGCTGCCGCTCCACTCACCAGACCCCATCTCGTCGCTGCCCAGGTAGGAGCTGTTACTTCTTACGCTGGTGTAGGACAGGACCGAGTCCCGATTGCTGTTACACTCGCTGCAAAGGGGCCCAGAGAAGGGGCTGAGTCACCCTGAGCTCAGGCCATCTGATCCTGGCACCCGAAACCCACCTTCTACAGTGTAGACAAAATCCCTGGGCCCTCGGGTGGGCACACAGCCCAGAGGGGGCATCGAGCACCGGTCCCGGGGCCCAAAGGCAGGGAAGGCCAGCCTGGTGGTTTTCCTTGCCTGAGGGCTGGGAAACGTTTCTAGGCTCTAGCACAGAAACACAGAAATAGGAGAAGGATGGTGAATCCTTTTCACTCAGGTGTCACTCTGTCCAGTGTCCCCAAGGGACAGCCTTGCCCTGACACACCTGCCCATTCCACATGGCTCTGTCTTCCGTCTCCCCAGCCCCAGCCTGGCTGGAAACCTCATGAGGACACGGACTGGATCGGATTCGCTACGGCCCAAGAACTCGGAAGGTGTGGGAGATTAAAACTCACGATCCTGACATTTTTTCCTTCATCTTTTTGAAAATTAAAGGAAAAACTGGAGGACCCAAAAAATGTAAGAATGAAATCCCAGAGAGACGGCGAAATCTGAGACTATGGACATGAGGGTCTGAGGACACACAGTGCCACAGCAGCCAGAGCGTCTCGTTCTACAGACACCAGGCGAGCCAGAAACGGGGGGTCAGGCAGATCCCTTGATGACCGAAAGAACATTCACACGGGAGAACTGGGGGGAAGGTCTATCTTCTCAAACTGTATCAGTTCTGATTTTTGCTCACTGAAGCACCCTTCTAAGATTCCACTGTAACCACCGTGGGCAAATGTGAGGTCACCATTCACTGGGACCACAGTGTCTGTTTATCTGTAGGAAGGAATTAAACTGACCCATTATATGGCTTCCTACAGGAATCTGAGTTTTATTCTATTTAACCCACTAATTAGGACCTCACTGATCTTGTTATAATTAACCAGTAGAAAATTTAGATCTTCTCAGGTTAGGAGGGGAAAGACCTGCGTTCTTTCTCCTTGGACCAAATAAACATAAATAGTGTTTGTTTCAGAAACCACATGTCTTACACTGAGTTTTCAAACACACCACAGAATCTTGCCCTTGAGCCTGACAACATCGTGTCAGCATGTGTGGGGTGACACCGAGGCAGAACAGATGGGTCCACAGAGGGCAGATCCTAAAATGTCAGCTTTGTGACTGGGGAGCCTAAGTGGGTTTTTGGGGCTCAGATAATCCCCCAGAACCACGCTATGAGCAACAGCACCCTGAGCCCACTGCACCCTGGGAAGTGTCCACTGACACTGCCACGGGTCCGTGGCCTCACCTCTCTGCGGCCATCCCCATCTAACCCCAGCCCCCCGACAGCGACACCCACCTGTAGGAGTCGCGGTAACTCATGGTGTCGTGGCCTGAGTCCTCCTGGTCCTCCTCAGCCACCTTGAAGCACACCTTCTTGATGCCCCCATGGTCACTCCTGTCCATCTCGCTCTCTTCACTGACCAAGGGCAGGGAGGAGGCCTCCTCAGCCAAGGACGCATCGCAGGACCCACCCGAGGTGGGCTCTGTGATGGTGGACAGCAGCCTACGGGAGCAAAGACCTTGAAGTCAAAGATACAGGCATGGCCCTCTGTGTCACTTTCCTGAAAATCCCACCAGCAGCTGCAGGTGTGAGCACTGGCCCTCCTGTTGGGAGTGGGAGACCTGCAAGTTCTTTCACAGCCAAGCTACACAAGGCTCTCCCAGAACGTGGGCCAGGAAGCTTTTGCTGTAGAGACCCTGGGAACAAATCCTTCCAGCTCGATAGGCTGCGCGGTCTCATGACAATCACTCAACCTGCTGTTGCAGTGGGAAAGACCTGAACAGTGTGGAAGCAAATAGGCGTGGCTGTGTTCCAATGACACCTTGTTTAACAATGAAAACAACTGGCTGGGCACGGTGGCTCACGCCTGTAATCCCAGCACTTTGGGAGGCCGAGGTGGGCTGATCACCTGAGGTCAGGAGTTTGAGACCAGTCTGGTCAACATGGCGAAACGCCGTCTCTACTAAAAAACAAAAATTAGCTGGGTGTGGTGGTGGGTGCCTGTAATCCCAGCAACTCGGGAGGCTGAGGTAGGAGAATCACTTGAACCCAGGAAGCAGAGGTTCCAGTTAGCCAAGATTGCACCACAGGATTCCAGGCTGGGAGACAGAGCAAGACTCCATCTCAAAAAAAAAAAACAGAAGAAAAGAAAATCACAAACTGAAGTCTAGACTGGGCCCCTGGGCCATAGTTCATCAATCCCCATTGTAGGGTGTGATGGTTAAGAGCACAGGTTTTGAAGTTAGCTAAACCCCCAGATTCAAATCCCAATATTGCCATTTCCTAGCTTAGAGACCTAAAGCAAATTATTTAAACTCTTGGAGACTCAGTTCCCTCATATGTAAAATGGGATCATATCAGCATCTATATCTCAGGCTTCGGTGACAATTAAGGAAGCTAAAATGTGTAAACAGGCTAGGACCAGCGGCTCACACCTGTAATCCCAACACTTTGGGAGGCTGAGGCAGGAAGGTCCCTTTAGCCCAAGACTTCAATACCAGCTGTGAGACCGCCTCTCTGTAAGAAATACAAAAATCAGCCAGGCATGGTGGCATGTGCTTGTAGTCCTAGTCACTTCGGAGGTTGAGGCAGGAGGATCACTTGAGCCCAGGAGTTCGAGGCTGTGGTGAGATATGATCACACCATCACACTCTAGCCTGGGTGACAGCTGGATAAAGTACTCAGAACAGTGTCTCTGCTGGGCGTGGTGGCTCACATCTGTAATCCCAGCACTTCAGGAGGCCGAGGCGGGTAGATCACGAGGTCAAGAGATCGAGATCATCCTGGCCAACACGGGGAAACCTCATCTCTACTAAAAATAGAACAACTAGCTGGGGGTGGTGGTGCATGCCTGTAGTCCCAGCTACTCAGGAGGCTGAGGCAGGAGAATCGCTTGAATCCGGGAGACAGAGGTTGCAGTGAGCCGAGATCACACCCCTGTACTCCAGCCTGGTGACAGAACAAGACCACATCTCAAAAACAAAACAAAACAAAACAAAACAAAAACAGTGTCTCGTGCCTTCTAAGTGAACAGTGATCAGTAAGTCCTGGCTGGATGTAATCCCACCATGTCGCCACAAAGTCAGTAGCATAATTAGCCTCACTTGACAAACGAGGAAACCAAGGCTCAGAGAGGTTAAGTGACTTGCCTAAGTTTGCACAGCGGATAAGTAGCAGGGCCAGGATTTGAACCCAGGTCTCCTGGCTCCAGAGCCTACATTCTTTTTTCCTCTTATCATGGAACATTTCCATCATACACAAAAGTAGAGAGTATATGATGAACCCAGCTATCCAACAGGCAGCTTCAACAACAGCCACTCAGGGTCCACCTTGTTTCCTCCGTTACCCCCATCACTTTTTATTTCCCTGGAGCATCTTGTTTTGTTTTGTTTTGTTTTGTTTTGAGACAAGGTCTCGCTCTTTCACCCAGGCTGGAGTGCAGTGGCGCAATCATGGATCACTACAGCCTCGATCTCCTGGGCTCGAGTCATCCTGCCTCAGTACCCTGAGGAGCTGGGACAACAGGTGTATGCCACCACACCTGGCTAATTTTCGAATTTTTTTTTAATAGAGATAGGGTTTCATTACGTTGCCCAAGCTGGTCTCAAACTCCTGGGCTCAAGCAATCCTTCCAACTCAGCTTCCCAAAGTGCTGAAATAACAGGCATGAGCCACCGTGCCCAGCTCACTGGAGTATTTAAAACAAGTCCAAGATAGCATGTAATTCCCCCATACCTACTTCCACGGATGTCTCTAATACATACAGACTTCCTTTTAAACATGGGGTTCTCAACTGGGGGCAATTTTGCCCCCAGGAAACCTTTAGCTATGACCAAAGACACTGCTACTTGTCTCAACTGAAGAGGAATTTTGCTACCAGTGTCTCGTAGGTAGAGACCCCAGATGCTGCTGAACATCCTCCGACGCCCAGGACAGCTCCCCAACCAGGAATAATCCAGCCCCAACTGTCACCAGTGTCAAGGGTGAGAGACACTGTTTTACACAGGACCACACTGCTCAACTGTGCCTAAGAGAATGGAGGAGTCCTCAATAGCATCGAGCACCCAGTCTGTGGACAAACATCGCTGACTGTCTCAAAATGCCTCCTCACGTGGACGAGCTAGAAACAGACCTAAGCAGGTTCAGACGCTGCATCTGGCGGGTCCGTCTCTTGGGTCTCTTTCATCTCTAACAGTTCCTCTTCCCCACACCTGCTTCCCCATCATTCGTTGAAGAAGCCAGGTCATTTGCCACATAGAATCACCCACCCTCCGGATTCGGCCGGACGCCTCCCCAAGGTGCCAATGAACCACCCTCTGCACCACATCCTAGAGCTGAGTAGGGAGACCTCGAGCCTCCACGAGATGACAGCTCCGTATCTGTGGGCAAGAGCCTCGTGGGCGGGGCTGCGTGTGTGTCCTGGTGTGCTGCAGCAAACGGACGGCTTGTCCTCACTTTCTGTGATGTTAAAATTATAAAGATCCCCCCAGAATCTTTCAGCAGACAGTTTTAGCCTCGCTGATGAGTGCTGCCTATATCCATGGTATTTCATTAGAACCGTGGTTCTCAGTCAGGGATGATTTTCCCTGCAGGGGGTATTTAGCAATGTCTGAAGACATTTTTGGTTGTCACAATCGGGGGAGGGGTGCTACTGGCATCTAGTGGATAGATGACAAAGATACTGCTAAATAGTCTCTATAATGTCCAGGACAGCAGTCCCCCTCCCACCACCCACTACAAAGAATGATGCTACCCACGTGTCAATAAGGCCAGGACTGAGAACACCTGCTCCTGCGTACTCCGGACACCCCCGGCCAGCGCTCACCTGTTGATCTGGGTGACGTACTGCTTCATCTCCTTCAGGGCTACATCCAGCTTGGTGAAGAGCTGCAGGTAGGCATCCTGGATCTCACGGTCCTCCTGCTTGAGCAGGAAGCTCAGGCCCCGGTCTTCCTGGCCAAGGGTCCCACTGGCTGGCCCGAAGCTGCCATCGTGGAGACCCTGGCCTTGGGGATCACCCTCTTCAGCAGGCAAGCACTTCCAGGAGGGGGCAGCCATGGTGGTGATGCAGTGCTGGGTGTAGGACATGGGGTTCAGGTGGCCTACAATGGAGGAAGGGAGAGCTCACTGGAAAACAGCCCCCAGCATCCACGGGGCCTCTGGGCGGAACAATACAAACCCATTTCAAGGATCCCAATGAAGGAGGAAAATTTCCCTTTTAAATACTCTTAATCCATTTGGTTACTTCAAGAAGAATGTTCCAGGCTGGTGCTAATATGCTCTTAACTACTACGATCTTCTTGCTGCCTGCAATGCAGACACGATGGCTGGTATCCCAGCAGACATCATCATCCACGAGGCATAAAGCCACATCTAGAGATGCTGCCCCACAGAGAAGGTCATCCCCGATGACCATGGAGCCACCATTCCAGCCCTGGACAGCTGACCTCCAGACAAGTTTCCGTTTAAGTATCTGGAGTGCAACATCTGAACCCAGTTTCTAATAGACACACGCAGGTACCTTGCTCCGGGTCAAGGCCGATGAGGGAGGGTTTGCGTCCAAAGCGGATGCTGAAGGACCTGCCCACTGAGGGGGTGGTCTTGGGGTAGGACACTTCCATGAGGTTGATGTGGCAATTGGTGGGGCAGAAGTCCAGGCCACACAGCGGGTGGGGCTCCAGGGGGGCTTGTTTGAAGGGTGGGCTGACCCTGCTCTTCAGCTGGGCTGCAAACTGAGAAAGTGGAGGCCGTAAAGTTGTGAGTCACAGGGCAGGATCTGGAAATAATGGCCCACACCCAGTACCCACTTTATCCTGGCCTAGGCCAGATGCCCCACAGTGGGACAAAATCCCAGTAGCTCCAAATGAGAAGGGGAACCCCTGGACCGTGTTTCATGGCTCCAGACTGCAGGGAAAGCCTGGAGGAACCCAAGGCCTCTGGGTGCCCACCTCACGCATGGCTCCATTTTGGCTGCCCCTGAGCCATCCTTGAAGCATTGTCTCTGCCCCACCCTCAGTTCATGAGGTTCAGGGTCAACGTGCCTCTCCATCCCTATGGCGACTGGAACCGGGTGAGGCACGTGACCTAAGCCAAGCCAACAGAGCTCCCTCGGAGTTAATTTTTTCCTGGGCTCACTAAGGCTAGAGCTATCAAGGGCCAACGTGTCCCCACCACAGGAGAAGGGCCTGCCTGAGAGTGAACCCAACACAAAGGAAAACGAAGCCAGGAGATGCAGAGAGGCCACGCTGCTATGATGTGGTAAGTTCACCTCCGTCCTTTTCAGTAATACACACCATACATTCTCCTGTTTGTTTCAGCTGAGTTGGGTTGGGCTTTGACATTTACAACCCATGTATCCCAGGCTGAGATGCTATGTCTGGGACCCGTGGTAGAGACCCCGGAGGGAGCAGGCAGGCACCTCCTGGTAGCAGGCAATCCTCTGGCCGATGCTCTCCAGCTTGGTGTCGCAGATGTTGCGGAACTCAAAGTGGGGCATGGTCACGATGGCGCTGCTCAGAGCCATGAGCCGCCCGCAGTTCTCCACGAAGACACTGTCATCGGCAGCAAAGGCCTCGAGGATCTGAAGAAATGTCAACAGCTACTAAGCACTCCCTGGGTGCCGGGCAGATCTCAAGCGGTTCACCCGCAGTGACTCCTGTACCACTCGTAAGACCCCCCAGGAAGTCAGGTCTGTTCACCCGCAGTGACTCCTGTACCACTCGTAAGACCCCCCAGGAAGTCAGGTCTGCTGCTGGCCCTTATTGCACAGGAGTAAACTGAGGCTAAAGGGACAAGCCACTCTCCACAGTCCCACGCTACCTAGTGGTAGGACAAGGACCAGAATTCAAGGCTCCAGGCTAAGCCTGAGGAAATGGGATTCAGGTGTCTCACCCAACTCCTTCTCCCAACCCCCTGATAAAAGACACTGGCCTCAATCCCCGAGGGTAGGGCAGGGCCAGGCAGTGCCCAAGAAGACCTTGGCAGTGAGGCCGAAGCAGCCGCGGGGCTCCACAATCTTCTCCAGCACGTGGCACTTGACGCCTGCCGTGCTCACGTACTCATACACCACGCCGTGTTCCAGGTGCACGTTGTCCACAGTCAGGCTGACCATGGGGCTGTCCTCACACAGGCTCAGCCAGGGACCCAGGGACAGCAGTGGGAAGGCTGGAAGCCAAAAGAGGTGACATCTGAGCAGAGATCAGAGGGAGGGAGGAAGGCAAGGCAAGGAGGATTCTGGAGGAAGCCCTCCAGGCAGTGGGAACAGCAAGTACAAAGGCCCCGAGGCAGAAGTACATTCAGCCAGAGTAGCCGGAGCAGAGAGGAGAGTGGGGAAGTGATGGAAGGTGTTGGAGAGCCACTCTGGACAAGATCACACAAGCCATAGAAGGCCTGGCCCTGAAGATGGGGGTAGCCATCAGAAGGTTCTCTTCTCATCTGGGGGAATAGCCCCCGGGAGGAAAGTAAGTCAGGACAGGGAGAGCCGTGAGCAGGCCACTGCCACCATCTTGGTAAGAAATAATGGTGGCTTGGTCCAGGCAGCTGAAACGAGCAAGGAAACGGATTCTCCCCGAGAACCCCAAGGAGGACCACAGCCCTGTGGACACCTTGATTTCAGCCCAGTGGGACTCAGATTTCTGACCTCCAAAATTGTAAGTAGTAACTGTGTGTTGTTTAAGCTGCTGGGTTTGTGACACTTTGCTATAGCAACCATCAGAAACTGACATAACATCGCGGGCATCGCGACTGTGCGCAGTGGTGCACACCTGTAATCCCAGCATTTTTGCGAGGCCAAGGCAAGAAGATCGCTTTAGCGCAGGAGTTAGAGACCAGCCTGGGCAACATAGGGAGATCTCACCTCTAAAAAAACTTCCAGAAATTAAAAAATTAGCCAAGTGTGGTGGGGCACGCCTGTGATCCCAGCCACTCGGGAGGCTGAGGTGGGAGGATCACTGAAACCTGGGCGGTCGGGGCTGCAGTGAGCTGTGGTCGCACCACTACGCTCCAGCCTGGGTGACAGAGCCAGACCCTGTCTCCAAAAAGAAAAAAAAAACAAACCTGCTGGCATGGAGGTGGACTGGCTGGAGGAGAGGAGGTGAGGGGACACAGGAGAGGACCCAACCCCTCTGGAGTCTCAGTCCCTCTGGAAGCTCCCGTCACACCATGTCACGTCTGTTACCTGAGTCAGGCTGGTCTTCCTCCTGGGCCTGCTCACCACTGGGGTCCTCACTGGCAGCCTCCTGGCTGGCTCGTGCTTCCTGGGCATCCTCATGGGTGTGGTATATCCACTGGTACAGGCCCTGCCAGAAGCCAGAGTAAGGGACAGCCATGGTGCCAGCAGGTAGGGAGGAGGGGATGAGGCCGAGATGCAAACTGCCCCTGGGTTCCAGAGCTCTGGAAATTCACTGACCACCAGTCACACTCAGCCCTCACTGTGCACAGTCTATGCTCCCTACAGAGGCCAGGAGATGTGACAACGTGAAGCAGGGCCATCGGTGCAGATGTATTGTCTCTCCTGTGTCCCCAGGGTCTACAAACGTGCCTGGAGCACAGCAGGTGCCCAAAACACACACACTGAGTGAGCCAGTGAATGAACCAGTGAGGGAATCTCGCCCTCCACCAGAACCCTGACCCCCAACCAAATGGAGTATCCATTTTCACCATCTGCTTGATTATGTGCCCAACATGCCTATGTGGTGAGGAGAGAGGGGTCTGGTCACACCCATTTCACAGCTGTGAAAACTGAGACCCCCAGGTATCACAGCAGCTCCTGTGGTTTAAGGAGGCAGCAGGAGCACAGAGTTCAGGCCCAGCTCCGCCCTGTTGGGTCAGCAGCCCCACCCAACTCACAACCAGTGGCACATGCAGGTTTTCTCCAGAGAAGAGAGGACAGGCCTCAGCCGCCTACCACAACCCAGCAGGGCTTCCCTGATGGCCCCAGCTGCTGGTCGACTCACCAGGGCCTCTTCGCGCCGACTCCGGAATGCCTGGAAGTGATCCAGGACCTCAGGGGCACCATCATTCATCACGTTGCTGCCATTGACCTTCAGAATGCACTGACCAGCACAGAGCCCTGCAGCCATGGCCTCGGAGCCTAAGGGGAACAGGAGAGCGTGAGACTGGATGCCAGGCAAGGACAAGCAGCCCGCTGAACACTGTTCCCCCGCAAGACACACTCAAAGACTCCACCTCCAGCCCTCCCATCCCAGAGTCGCCCTCTGACCCATTCCAGTGCAAAGAATGGACTGACATTCCCATTTTGCAGAAGAAAAAACTGAGGTTCAGAGAAGTAGTAGCTGGCCCAAGGTCACGCAGCAAAGCAAATGGGATCTGATTTGGGTCCGTTTCACTCTAGAGCCTCATCTCCTTTAAAGTCCTGCAGCCGCCTTGTGCTACTGAGCCAGGATCGGCCCCATTTGGCAGATAGGGTGACGGGCTGAGAGAGGCAAAGCCATGCTCTCGGTCGAATGAACAGAAGCCAGGATTCTAACTAGGCCTACCGCACTCCAAGGGCAAGGTTTTTCAGCTATTCCACAATCCCCAAACCGTAGGTCTTGAACCCAGGGGTTTTTCTAGTTCATGTGAAAGGTCTGGAAATGCAAACAAATGCCAAGCTTTGCCCAGACATGGGGCAATACCAGGCCCGAATGGTGTGGTGGTGCCAAGTACAGCCCCTGGGGACTCGCATGGCTTCAAACCCTGGCTCTGCCATAGACCAACCCTGTAAGCTTCAGCAACTACCTTCACTCTCTGGAGCTCGGCTTCCTCATCTGTGAAATGGGAACGCTCATAATCCCTACTCAGAAGGTCCTGGGGAGATCCGATGAGTTAATACATGCAGCTTTCAGCATCATGCCTGGCACTCAGTGAGTGCTCAAGAAATAGCACCTGTTTTATTCTTTTCACCTTCTTTGCCTATGAACACTTATTACTACCTATTATCAATATCTCTGCAGATGTTTTGAAGCAGGATATCTCACCAAGGCACTGCTGACATTTTGGGTGAGATAATTCTGTGTGATTCTCGGGGCTATCCTGTGCACTGCAGCATATTTAGCAGGATCCCTGGTCTACCCACTAACTGCCAGAAACACCCCCTCCCCAGTTACGACAAACAAAAATGTCTCCAGACAGAGCCAATGTCCTCTGGAGAGGAGGCTAAGGTGCCCCAAGGTGAGAATCACTGCTTTAAGGACAAAATGAAAACCTACTTTAAAGTATTATCAGATTCTCAGTAGCCTTCTGTCATGGTGTGCATTTTCTTAATGAATACCTAGTAAAGGCACAACTATGACCACACAAGTGAACAATGTATGTTTAAACTTTAAAAAGGGAGGCACTTAGATGCAGAAAAGCCTGAGGGCCCAGTATCATAGACCTACTTGCTTCCATCTCTAAGACATAGTGACACCTTTAATAGCACACAAGGAATAGGCAATGCAGAAAGCAGAGGTCTTGAACTGCTGGCCTTTCAGCTGGATCTGGCCACAGAAGTATTGAGGCAGAGCCGCCAGATTTGCATTTCTGGCTTCTCTTAGAAAATCAGGTCTGGTGAGAGTGGGCTCCCATTCCAGTCTGGCAATAAGGAGCTCCAGCTGAAGAGCCACTGCTCCTTCCAGAGTGAACATGTATTTTTCACCTTGCCATAGTCCCCACCACTCCCCACTGTCTTCCACTGGGATCGCTACCCACCTGTAGCCTACCTGACCCCAAGAGACATTTGTGTTTGCAAGTCTTGGCATCAGGCAAAGAAAATAAGTGCTGATGGTACACTGTCTGGCAGAAGCCTAGAGTTCAGAAGGCTCTGAACTCCTGCCACACAGACAGACCGACCATCTCCTGCACCTTTGCCCTCTCTCCCTAGGCTCCCACTCACCTCTCCCCACAGCATAGACATACGGCGGGGCAGCTCCATGAATCTGGAAGCACAGTGTGTCTGGCTGGTCGGGGATTTTGATGATCCTGCACCAGGTAGAAGAGGCAGGGAAAAAGGCCATGAGGAAAACCGGCATCGCTCCCAATAATCCCGGGGCCGACCCAGAGAGTGTCTGCCTTGGAAACACTGGGAAAATTCAGCCCAAAACAATAGTAGCAACACAGGCTTTCCAGCTCCCAAATATGGAAAGAAATGTCAATCAGGCAGATTGACCAGGATCCTTGATTAAGCACAACCCACTGGCCTGCCCTTGGAGCTTCTGTCCTCGCACAGAAATTCCAGACCACCCTCCCACACCTTCTCCATTGTTCTCCTGTCCTGAGGCCCTTAGAGGTGAGACCACCACTCCAGCCAGTCAATAGCTAAAGATTTGCAGGTGGGAGGGTGTGAAATGACCTGGTGGTACATCTCGGTGCTGACCCTAGAAAAACACCCACACAAGTCCCCTAGGAAGGCAGGACTGGGCCCTTCTGTGGATCAATCCCCAAAGCAGAGAGGCAGCACCTACCAGGGAGGGCAGTGGGTGTCACTGCTCCTGGAGCATCAGTGCCCTGCCCACATCCCTGTCTAGGGCATGTCTCCAAACCTGTGCTGCACAATCGTCCCTCCCATTCCCCCTGCAGATAGATAAAGCCGAGCTGGGAGCCTGCTCTCAAACCCACGTGTTTCCACAGCTTTAAGCAGACACAGTCCACCTTGGTGCTTTCTGCCACTTCCACATACCAACCCATCTATCAACCACATTTTCCCTAAGTCAGCTCGCCTTTTTACTCAAAGAATTGTATTTAAAACTTTCCACGCCTCCTGACAAGAGAAGATCTGTCTTAAATAAAAGGGAGAAGTGAAAAACCAGATGCAGAATTTTTCAAAGAGAAAATGCTTTGCTTCCCGGTACCTACCCCTAGCATGGCCCTGCTCCTCCTGCCTCTGCTGGTGCATTCTGCTGAGCCACCACCTCCTCAGCTCCCCCCAGTGCCACCTTTGCCCCTGACAATCTGAGCTCCACTTGCAGCCACAGGACTTCGATCAGAAGCTTCAAGTGACTCCCCACGGGTCCTTGCCAGGAGCCTCCAGGGCCTGGACCCCATTGCCCCACAGACCTCACTGCCTAGCCCTCCCTCTCACTCACTCACTGCTCCAGCCCCATCAGCTTCCTTCTGCTCCTCCAATGTGCCAGACACAGTGCCACTTCAGGGCTTCTGCCCTGGCTGCTTCCCCTGCCTGGAGCCCTGTTCATCCAGAAATCCCCTTGGCTCCTCCGTGATCTGCTTCGGGTCTTCACCTCAACTTGCAGTGATGTCTCCCTGACGAACATCCCTCTGCACACTCTGGCCCCTTTCCCGGGTTTATAGAAACTTATCTGCGCCACGCTCACCAGCACAGGCTCAGCGTGTGTCTTACTTCTCTATCTGCACATCGTCTGTCTCCTGTTCCCTCCCGCAGCTAGATCTGAGATCTATGAATGGCAGGAACTACATGCATCTCCACATGGCTGGATTCCCAGGGCCCAAACTGCCACCAGCACAGAATAGCACTCTATAAACATCTGCCGAATGCATGAAGGTTCAGCTTGTGTCATGTGCCTCCAGCAATGGGTCCCAGCCATGGGGGACCAGGACAGTTCATGCCACCCCCAGCCCTCAGCCACCACTCAGCCTGAGAGGCAGGGCTGCTGGACACCCTGCCCCAGGATACTCACTCTTTGGCCTTGGTGGCCACTAGGAGGCGCAGAGGGCGGCGGGAGCAGAAGGACTGGTTGAGGATGGACTCCACCTCCGAAAAGGGCCGCAGGAACACCAGGTCCTCATTGATGGAGTAGATCTTCCTCCCCACCTGCAGGCCGGCCATCTGGGCAGGGGTGGCAGGGGACAGACGTGCACACCGGTCACTAAGCTCCTTCCCTCCTCACCAAGGAAGCTCAAATGTGTTCGGCAGAAAGGTGCTGGCCCAAGGGATCCGGCAGGACTGGGTGACTGTGTGCTGTCTATGGTAAGCAGTTGAGGGGCACAAGGGACCTGGTTCTGCCTCACGAGCCACAAAGGGAAGCTCATGGGAGGGCAGCTGGGAAAGGTGTTCCTCTTGAGGGGAAACTCTGCTGGGGCCTGACCCTGTTGTGTGGGGACACGAGGGTCACACCAGGGTGGCCACCTTGTGTCTGTGAGGGCCTGGCCAAGAAAGATGAAGACATGCTGACCTGAACCAAGATTCACAACCACCTCCTTCCAACCACTGACATCACTGGCAAGGTCAGCTCAGCCGCTCCGGCCATGGGTATGTGGCTACTTGCAGCCCAAAGCATTCCTAATTGCCACAGGGGCAAGCTAGGCTCCAGCCAGCATGGCAGGTGCATCTCCCCCACCCACCTCCACACGCCCCAGGAGAAGCTGGAAGGCCCCAAGGCTGAATCCTTGGTCAGCCACACCCTCACTCTCCTAACCTATCCTCCTCTAGGCTTTGCATGGGACAGCAACAGGTTTATCTTATTCAAGCCTCTGTGACTTGTTGCAGAAAACTGAGAAACCTGCTTTTTGGCTGTACCTCCCCACAGCGTCCAGCAGAGGACAGTGGTGGAACACACCAGGGCCCTGGGCCTCTGCACTCACTCCCAGCTCCTGCAGCCACTGCAGACAGTGGGTAACGGACTCAGTTTATCCACGTGGGCAGTAAGAGAAGAGGAGCCAGCAATCATTCTAGAATCTCCTGGGCTTGGCTGCCTCAAGGACGGTGAAGACAGACACTCCGCCCTGCCACCTGCACACATTCCCTGCCAGTTCCCCCGAGGGCCTCACCTCGGCCAGCGAGCCCCTCTGGACGGTCTTCACCACCACAGCTTTGTTCTTCTCCTCGATGTCGAAGCCATAGTCCTCCTCCTGGGGCAGGATCTGGGGGCCCAGGACAAAAGGAACCCAGTTGGGGAGCGAGGTGGGCCTGCAGCCAGCCCCACCACGGCCCCCACAGGACCATGACCTCGTCCCAGGTCTAGTAGGGAAGCATCTGGATCCAGGCCGGGTGAGACAGAGCAAAATGCAAACAGCACCTGGCACAGAGCTGGTGCTCACTCTGTGCCTGCCACTGGCTTAACGAATCACACAGATCCAAAGGTGTCCAGCCACCAAGAACATGGAGTTAGGGCCTTTAGGGAGCAGTGGTCCCACCCAAGGGCAGGATGGCAGGCATGCTGGAAACAGGTCTGGGGGTTCCCCAGTCGGGGGGATACAGGGAAAGGCACTCATTCTGTCAACAGAGATTGACTGAGATGCTGCCCATCACACGGGCCAGGCAGTTCTCATGGGTGCTGGAGACAGCATTTAGAACAAGACAAACAGGCCCAGCCCTGCTTAGTGGGGGAGGCAGACTATACACGAATAAACAAAGAAACATAGGATGTGATGCAGGGAGTATACATAGTTGGAATTAAAGCACTTAATGGGATAGGGCACGGCAAGCGGGCAGAGGAGGTGCTACCGGAGCAGAGGCCTAAAAGAAATGAAAAACAAACTTCATTAAGAGTGCAGGAACATGCTCCAGGCAGCAGGCACAACACATACAAAAGTCCTGAGGGAGGCCCCAAGGCACTGGAGAGTAAGAAAAGAGATCAGGAGGTCAGCCACAATGGCTCATGCTTGTAATCCCAGCACTTTGGGAGGCCAAGATAGGTTGATCACTTGATCCTAGGAGTTCAAGACCAGACTGGGCAAC
>NW_012121820.1:4758233-4775982 GCF_000951035.1 Colobus angolensis palliatus | reverse complement strand
ATCCTGGCAGTAGCCAGAGACCTAACTTCTCTAAGCGTCTGTCTTGACTGCCTGCCACAGGCCACGTGTTAAGATGGGGGCTGCTGTGGGGTATGCGGGATGAGTTGCTTCAGGAGGCCAACCTCTCTATACAATGTACGGGGAGGGGACAGGAGAGGCAAGGGAACAGGAAGGGAGACCTGAAAGCCCAATCTCTTTTGTTAGGAGGGTAGTCTCAACCAGTGATACAGCCTGGCCTCTTTGCAGAATTGCCCCCTAACACCTAGAATCCACCTATTCTGGTACTCCAAGCTGAGCCCCCTTCTCTGTGCATACCCAGAAGGTCACCCAGCTCCCATGCCTGCAGGGGGCTCGGGCAAGGAAGGGACAGCAGCTCAGCTGTGCTCCTACCAGCAGGCGCTTGGCCAGAATGTTCTCCACCAGCTTGAAGTCATTGCGAAGCTGTTTGTTCTTGCTGCTGGTCCCCTCCATCTCCTCGTCAGCATGGAAGCGGAAGTACTGGGACTCATCCCTGAACTCGCTCTTCTCCAGCACTGCAGATCCACAGATGTGCACTCAGTGGTCAGATTCACATGGGAAAGTTTCAGCCATGTTTGCCAACTGGCAGGCACAGGCTGGAACTAGGCCATGGACACGTTTGGTTTGGCAAACGCTATTCTATTAAAATGGAATCAAATGCCAACACTAACATATTAGGATATTTCACAAAGTGATCTGGCTTTCTGACTTCTCTTGAAAACTGAACTTGCCTCACCTGCTATAAAAAGATATTAATATGTTACAAAGCCATAGTAACAAACACAGTGTGGAACTGCAGTAGAAACAGATCAATAACCAGTGGACGGGAACAGAAATCACATAAGAGGACTAAGTGTTTGCAGGAACTTAGTCTATGATGATGATACATGATCACAGGGTATTCTGCAGATGATGCATGGAAAACCGACTTGCCTAGGGGGGGAAATTGAATCCCTACCTCACACCATATATAACAATAAACTCCTAATGGATTAAAAACCTACGTATGAACAGCAAAACTAAAGCTAACAAAACTAAAAATAGGATGACATCTTTGTCCTAGACAAGAAAAGGAGTCTATGTATAAGACCCTCTTGTACTAGACTAAAATTAAGGACCTCCATTTGATAACAACTCCATAGGTAGATAGCAGATGTGAAGATAACTATAGTGTCCGAAACCAACAGGAATAAATATCTAGAATATATAAAACCTCTAACAAATCAACCAGAAAAGGCTCAGAAGCTCACAGATAAATGGGCAAAGGACATGAACAGTTAGTTAACATAAGCAAACTCCAATGAGCAGCAATTTGTGAAAAGGCATTCAGACCTCTCAGAATGAAATGATGCTGAGACACTTTAGACCAAAAGTTAGCAAACTCAGTCCCCGCAGGCTAAATCTGCTCCACTACCTGATCTTATGAATAAAGTTTTATTGGCATACAGCTACAGCGATTTGTATTTGTACTTATATTATCTGTGACTGCTTTTGAGCCACAAGGACAAAGCTGAATGCTGTGACAGAAGCTGTATGGCCCACAAAGCCTAAATTGTTACTAAGTGGCCCTTCACATACAAAAATATACTGACCCTGACCAGGCACGGTGGCTCCGCCTATAATCCCAGCACTTTGAGAGGCTGAGATGGGCAGATCACCCGAGGTCAGGAGTCTGAGACCAGCCTGACCAACATGGGAAAACCCTGTCTCTACTAAAAATACAAAATTAGCTGGGCGTGGTGGCACATGCCTGTAATCCCAGCTACTTGGGAGGCTGAGGCAGGAGAACTGCTTGAACCCGGGAGGTGGAGGTTGCAGTGAGCTGAGATCACACCATTGCACTCCAGCGTGGGCAACAAGAGCGAAACTCCATCTCAAAAAATATATACATATATATTTTATATATATAATATATAGCATGTATATAATATATGATATATATATTATGTGTGTATACACACACACACACACACACACACACACACACACACTACACAGACCCCTTTCTAGGACAAGCCAGCAAAATGAATAAAAATAACCAGTATCAACCAATTGGTGATCTGATCTCTGTAACTTACAACTTAACTAGGCACCTCCAAGGGCCAGGCACACTGGGGAGACATGCTAAGTTCATCCACTCCTTGGACAAGGAAAGAATTGCTGTGCCCCTTTCATAGACGGGGAGACTAAGACTCAGACCCCTAGGTCACAGAGCCAGCAGGCAGCAGGCAGCAGAAGGACCCTCATCGAGCCTCCTTCCTCTCCTCTTCCTCTCCCCACACTGCCCAGCCAGGCCTGTTAGATGAGGCAGGGCTGAGTATAAACAGTGCACAAAGGTGGAAATCAAGGCTCGGAGAGGTAAAGGCAGCTGTCGGAGGCCAATGGGTGCCTGAAACAAGGGAAACCAGCTGCCTTAGCCATGAGACATCCCCCTTGTCCCTGAAGACAGAGGCTTTTTCTGGATGTGATGACTCAGTGGAAAGCAGCCGGGGGCGTTTCTTTCTTTCTCCTTAGTTCTCCAGGACATTTCACCTGGAACTCTACCTGTTTGTGAGCCCCTTTCTCAGGCCACCCCTGTTACCTTTTTAAGAAAACAGACACACAAATTGCCACCTTCCCCAGAGCTGGGGAGCCAGGCCCCAGGGGGCCGCTGGCTTCGACTCCACTATAAACATTAAGTTAGAAGATTCCAGGAGCGGGAGGAAGAACTGCAATGTTGCATATTGACCAAAATATTTGTGGAAAACAGCGTGGAATCCCTCAAGTCCATGAGCTCAGCCAAGCGAGTTACCGACCTCAATACCTTTCCCTCAAGGCTGCTGGTCCGGCTTTATAGGATACTCTCAGATCTGGTTTCAAATCCCCGCTCAGCCCCTTCCTGTCTTCATGCCCTTTAGCCTCTCCGAGCCTCAGTTTCCTCGTCTACAAGAATAATAACAGGACCAACATGCTGGGGTGGCTGTGGGGATTAAATGGCAAGCCTCAGTTTCCCCATATGTGCCTAAAGCAAGAGGGCCAGACCCCAGGCCAGCTCTAAGGTGGGAATACCTTAGGGTCTGTGGGCTCAGTTCAGCCCCAGTTCGAGGTGCCTCAAAAGGTGCCACAGAGGCCCCTCCCTGTTGCCCATCCTGCACCTCACCCTGTATTTTGCTGAAGGCACAACCCTGGAATTGGCCCTTTCCTATTTTAGCCTATTTTTGAGTTCGTGGCAGGGAACAGAGGAGCAGGGTCACGCCCTGCAATTTCTCTCCCTCAGAGGCCTTGAGGACATCAGGATTGCCTGGGAGTCACCGCCCAGCAGAATGTCCACAGCCAGCAGCCTTCCCGGAATAGCAGCTGGGGAGGACCCCTAATTACCCTCACCCACAAATGAGAGGTCGTGCCCAGCTGACTGGAGGGAGGCTCGGGACTGTCAGAGGGCCCCGAGGGAAACACAGCAGCTTCTGGGAATGAAGGACTTTGGTAAGATGAGGTAGATGCATGAAAATGCCCTTGGCCGTCCACACTGGCCCTGCCCTGCCCACCTCAGCTGGGGAAAATGGAAGCTAAAGAGTGAGTCCTATTTCCACGGAACACTGGGCATGCTGAGGGCAGAGGAGGGGAATGCAAGGCCTCCAATGGAAAACTGGAGAAACTGAGGCCCAGAGAGACACATGGGCCTACTGGGAGTCAGCTGAGTCAGGGACCCGCTGGCCACAAGGCAGGAGATAGACCCAAAGGCCTCTCAGCTCTCCAGCACATGGCTCACTCTGCCAAGGGAACCGCAAATCCAGCAGGCCGACCAGGGCTCAAAAAACTATGGCCTGGCTGAGTGTGGTGGCCCATGCCTGTAATCCTAGCTACTCAGGAGGCTGAGGCAGGAGAATCACTTGAACCCAGGAGACGGAGGTTGTGGTGAGCTGAGATCATGCCATTGCACTCCAGCCTGGGTGACAAAAGGGAGAGACACTGAGACTTTGTCTCAGAAAACAAACTATGGCTCACCACCTGCTTTTCTAAATAAAGTTTTATTGGCACAGAACCACGCCCATTTGTTTACATACTGTCTGTAGCTGCTTTTGTGCTACAAAAGCAGAGTTACAGTTAAGCAGCTGTGACAGTTTGCAGATCTCTGAGTTAGAATTAAAAAAGCCAACATCAGAAAGGAGAAATGGCCAAAGGGCCTTCCTGTGGCTCAGGGTTTTCTGAATCCGACCACTTCTAACCCCTTGCAACCACCAGGTCCCAGCCATATCCTCCTTCCCCTGGACTATCATGACCACCTCCTTGCTGGCATCCGTTTCCTTCCCCTGCACACACCACATGCACATGCATGCACGCACGTGCACACACACACACACACACACACACACACACACACACACACACACACGGGACTGTTATCTGTCCTGGTCATCACTCTGCTCCCAGAGCCTGGCATGGTGCCTGGAACACCAAAGACACCACATGTGATGTCAGAATGAACAAAGACAGAAAGGAGGGATGGGATCCGCCTAACTGGGAGAGAACGGTCCCTTAAAAAAAAGAGAATCCAGCCGGGCGCAGTGGCTCACATCTGTAATCCCAGCACTTTGGGAGGCCGAGGCAGGCAGATCACAAGGTCAGGAGATCGAGACCACCCTGGCTAACACAGTGAAACCCCATCTCTATTAAAAAATACAAAAAATTAGCCAGGTGTGGTGGCGGGCGTCTATAGTCCCAGCTATTTGGGAGGCTGAGGCAGGAGAATGGCGTGAACCTGGGAGGCAGAGCTTGCAGTGAGCCGAGATCGCGCCACTGCACTCCAGCCCAGGCGACAGAGCGAGACTCTGTCTAAAAAAAAAAAAAGACAGAGAGAGAGAATCTAAGCTAGGAGCAGAGTGATGACGGGGAGGAGCTATTTTAGCCAGGGTTGTGGGGAGGCCCTCACCGGGGAGAAGCTGACTGAGCAGAAACACTGAGTCACCTGCAGGGATGAGGCAGGCAGGGCACCCTGGCAAGAGAAACTGTAAGTGCAAAGGCTCTGAGGAATGTTCTAGAAACAGGAAAATGGCATCTTGGCAGGGGTTAAAGGTTTACCTGTCCTGCTGAAAGGACAGGAGACTCAGGGCTCCCCCAGGGCCCTCAAGGGGAGATGCTACATAGCACAGTAGTTGAGTGTGTAGCCTGTAAAGCCAGAAGACCTGGGTTCTAATCCCAGCTCCAGAGAGCCTGAATTCTAATCCTGGCTCCAGATAGCCTGGGTTCTAATCCTGGCTTCTACTTGTCATGCAACCTTGAGAAAGTTTCTTAACTATCTGAGCTTCTATCCCCTCATCTATAAAATGGGGATGATGTTAATACCCGTATCAAAGGGTTGCTGTAAAGTCTTAAACTAATAAACATACGTGAAGTGTCTAGAAAGAACCCAGGCACACAGAACACTAACTTTTGTTGTAACTTAAACCGGTGTCCATGGAGCCACTTCGTCCTCCTTCTTGCCACCTTCCTGCTTCAGGAACATCTCAGAACCCACTCCCCAATACGTGCCTCTCTCCCAGAGAAAAGAAAAGCCACTTATCTGAGGGAGGAGGCTGGGGAAAGAGGCAGCCATCCCAGGAAGGGCTTCCTGCCTCTCCCAGTCACAACCCACCTGTCCACTGTCCCACAGGGCACAGCTCCTTCTTCCCCACAGAGGCCTTCGTGCCAGGCCTGCCTCATCTGACCTCGCTGTCTACCCTGGAAGGCCACATCCCACCCAGGAAGAAGGGCACAGGAAACCCGTGGACTGGACTTCAAATCTAGCCCATGTCCTTCCAGCCATTTTGGTTCCCAGTGGACACCAGAAACCATTTCTCAGTCAGTTCAGAACAGGAAGGGGAGGGAGGTGGGATTCGTGAGCCACCCCAAACCCCCGGGGGTCTAGAGAGCCACAGACCTGGCTTCAGTCCTCCCGTACTCCCCCAAACCATCAGCTGCAGGGAACAAGGTCCCGAGGGCTGGGCTGCAGGTGGGGGCGGTTACCGTGGTGCATGAAGCCATTGTTGCACAGACCCACGCCGAGCGCCACTGCCTCCTCCCGAGTCTGGCAGTCTCCCTGGAATGCAACAAGAAGGGGAGGGTGTCAGGTGGGCAGCATCCGAGAGGCCATGCATGGCCAGCAAGAAGCCCACAACCACCCAAGAAAGTAGGCTCCATGAGGGCCAGGGTTTGTCTGTTTTGTTTACTGCAGTAACCCCAAAACATGTTTGTGATTATTATTTTTTATTATTATTATTATTTTTGAGACAGAGTCTCGCTCTGTCACCCAGGCTGGAGTGCAGTGGTGCAATCTCGGCTCACTGCAAGCCCCGCCTCCCGGGTTCATGCCATTCTCCTGCCTCAGCCTCCCAAGTAGCTGGGACTACAGGCACCTGCCACCACACCCGGCTAATTTTTTGTATTTTTTAGTAGAGATGGGGTTTCACCGTGTTAGCCAGAATGGTTTTGATCTCCGGACCTCGTGATCCGCCCGCCTTGGCCTCCCAAAGTACTGGGATTACAGGCATGAGCCACCACATCCAGCCTCGTTTGTGATTATTATTAACTCCAAACAAGACTATTTTATTGTACCGTGATCAACACTGCAAAGAAAACACGGAGATTTTAAGTGGCAGACAATGTTGGTTGCCTAGTAACACCTTTCCTATTCCTCCCTGAGAATGGGAGGCCCTCATCCATCTCCAGCCTCCCTTGCAGCTACAGGTGGACAATGAGCTATAAGCAGAAATCACTGGTGGGATGCTCTGGCAAAACCCCTTGTCCCTGGCCCTTTCTTTCTCTTGCTCCTGCCTGGAACAAAGATGTGATGGCTGGAATTCTTGCAGTCACTTTAGACTACAAGGTGCCCTGGTGGCTGGAAACTCACTAAGGAAGGCAGAGCAGAAAGACACAGAGAGTGTGGTCCCCAAAGATATCAGGAGACACTCTGGCAGCTCAAACTACCCACCTCTGGACTTCTCTCATGCCACAGAAACACAAACCCTAACTAGGCTCAGCCTCCATAATTGTGTCTCTAATACTAGAAATCAAGTTCAATTGCTAACTGACCAAGCACTAGTTAATAAGACAACTGAGGAAGACTACCAGGGGCTTCTGAAAAACACCTTCCCCCACTCTCCAGGTAAAAGGGAAAAGCAGCACCACCCCTCCCTGCCTGGGATAAAGTCATATGAGGAAGTGATGCTGGGGGCTGCAGTGGCTCCCTGATAAGCAAGATAGTGACACTGCTGAGATGCTGAGGATGGTGGGGTGAAGAACGGAAGGTTCTTCTGTCTGCTACTGAGCCCATACACCAGCCCTGGAACCACCTAGCTCCATGCTTCTTGATAGATGGCGTCTGTGTAAGCCACTGTTCAGTTGGGTTTGTTATCCTGGCAAATGAAAATATTCCAAACTGATTCAATCTGAACCAAGGCGATCTGACTCATCTCAGGACTTCCCCAAGGAAGTGACATCCAACCTGAAACGTGAAGAATGAACAGGCACGGCCCATGTGCTGGACCCTGCGGGTTTGGCCTTTGGAACCAACTCTCCCAGGTGGGATATCATCTTGGTGGGGCAGTCGATCAAGGTTTGCAGCCCTCCTAGGTCAGGCTGAGGCCAACGGGATGCTCCCTGCCCCAGGAACATGACAATTCAGTGGAGGACCCCAAGGACAAGGAGCAGCAGCGCTGACTGTCCCCCGCAGCAGTGTGCTGGACAGAGCCCCCACGTGCTAGCTTCTCAGCATTTCCGGGTGCCAGTTCTTCCTAAGGCCTCCTAGGCCTGCCCTGACTTTGTGAGTGCCCCACCCCCCTTCAGTGAGTCATCTTTTTTATTCCCCCATCAATTAGCCAGGGCCCGTTTCTGTTGCTTGCAAACCAAATACTCTCAACACATCCAGGCCAAGTGTGTGACACGTGTGTGTGTGCATGTGCACACGCATGTGCAGGTGGGAGGGATTGTCAAGCAGAGGAAACAGCAGGGGCAAAGGTCTGGAAATGGGCAGAAGCTTGGAGCGCAGAAAAACCAGAAGGCAGCATGGCCGGCCCGGGGAGGACAAGCTGAGTCAGGCCCATGAGGGCCAGGAGCCGGCACCGCTGTGCCCCTGCTCAATCCTAAGTGCTGGGAACGGGGCAGACCTAGAGTCCCTGCTCAATAGCTGTCTGCTGATTGAACAAAGGAGTGGTCAGCAGGGGCCAGATCGTGTGGGAGCTCGCAGCCAGGTCAATGAGCTTCGACTCCAAAGAGACAGCCACAGGCACCACCTCTTCTCACTGAAACACCTCCCAGAATGAGGAGTCCTGAGAGGCCGCCTGTCTCCTCCCGTCCACAGCCAGAGGGGATTTTCCAATCAGAGGAGACAGGGGTGCTATTCAGAGGCAGTAGGACTCGGCCCTGGGCAGAGCCTCTGGCCTTGGCATTTCACCACACTGCCTGCCCTGGCTGACTCCATTAAGACACATTTCTCCCACAGGACCCCAAGCCAGTGGTTCGGAACCCTGCCGGGGGAGGTGGCTATGACAGGCCATATCCAGGGCTGCTGCACCCCCGCTGTGAGGGGCCCGCCGGGGCTGGGGCGCGGAGAGGCAGGCCTTGCTCTGCAGATGGGAGGCCGGGCAGGCAGCTGGAGCCACCTGGCCTTCTGAGGCTCTCACAGTCCCAGCCTCCCCACAGGGTCCTGGAGTTCCTAAAGCAAGGCCAGTAGGGACTCTCAGGTCAACAGAGATACAGAAGGCCTGGAAGTGCCACCTGAACAGGAAGCCCTGCCACCTCCCTGCAGCCCTCTCGGAAGGATGCAATTTCTCCCCTCCCAGAGGAAGCCGCTGTACACAAGACCCCTGCAACCTCCCCCGCCATGCCTCCCTGCCTTGACACCCCCACCTGCCCACCTGCCCCCAGGTGCCCTCTGCACACCTCAAGGCTTTTGCACTCATCCTTTCCTGCACACCTGGAATGCCCTGTCCCGGCTTTGCAGGTCTCAGGGCCGTGCCACTTCCTCAGAGAGTCCCATTCTTAACTACCCAAAAGTGGTGCCCCAAACCTTCCTCCACCCGTCCTCTCAATAAACGTTCATGGGTCACACGCACTCAGGCAAGGCATCTGTGCCACCCTGTCGCAGTCTGAAATTATCTCACCCATGTATACATTTTGCTTAAGGTCTGTTGTCCACCGGGTGTAAGCTCCACGAGGGCAGGGACGCTGCCTGCCATGTTCACATCATCATCCCACATCAAAACCCAAAGTCTAGTACTTGGTGGGGCACAAAAGGTGGAAGGAAGGGAAGAAAAGGGATTGATGGGAGAAGGGAGGAGGGACAGAAAGAAGGGAGAAGAGAGGACGTAGTTTGGAAACTGATTCTGAACTCACCTCCCTGTCTCGGCCTCTGCCTCTCTAAAGTGGTGGGGAGACTGTCTCCAACCCACCGAGTTCTTGTGAAGATTGAATGAGACGCTCTGTGCAAGACCCTCGGCCCAAAGCCTGGCACACAGGCAGCATTTGATAAATGTCAGCTATTCCTGATTAGTTATTTTTTCACTGGAGAGAACCACTGAGGAATGAAGATGGAGGAGGCAAAGTGGGGCGGAGAGACGGAGTAATGGGGGAGAGAGGTGTGAGTTACACAGGACCCCTGACAGCCTCTTTACCCATGAATTCCAAGACCCCATAAAGATGCCCAAGGATGCCTCTCACTGACCTACCATGTGCAAGGGGCTGCGAGATTTCACTCAGACTGTATGGGTGACCTGGAGACAATCACTCTTATTAACTCCACTCGACAGAGGAGGAAACAGAGGCACAGACAGACTTGGCAGTTGCTCAGGCTTACACAGTAACAGTGGAGGCTGCTCAGAGCTGGACACTCCCCACCACCATGCCATGGAGAGGGGAACCGAGGCTGACAGGGGAGGTGAGTTGTCTAGGGTTGCAGCCAAGTTGCCTGTTCCCATTTCTCCTGCGTCTCTTCTCCCAGTACCTCAAGCTGCCAGCCTGACCCCCGCCTCTCCTACCCTGACCCCTCTCTGCCCCTGCCCCTACTGAGAACCCTGCTGCCATCAGTACCTGCCATCTGCCTGGTCGTAGAAGTCCACGTGGTGGGCATTCCAGGCACATTTCTGCAGAGCCAGCACGGAAGCTTGCAAATCTGTGCCCGCCCCACACCTGGCTCCTTGGCCCGCCTCTGCTCTCTCCCACTCTGACCTCCTGACCTGCATGTGACAGTCACAGCCTGGGGCATCCTGAAGCCCAAGTGACACAGACCCAGAAATCACCCAGTGGAGAGGTGAAGAGCACGAACTCCAGAGCTGGCTTCCCCCGGTTCAAAGCCCCACTCTGCCCTGGCCATGTCCTTGGGCCATCGCTTAAGGCTCTCTGAGCTTCCTTTCCTCATCCATATTTTTATTTCATTCTCAGATTTGCCCTTGATTCTCCTAGGCCTCTGACACCCCTGAGAGGTGGTCTCTGCTCAGACTCAATCAGCGATCATTAATATAGAGCGTTATGATTGTTACTGACTATGAAGGCATCAGGACAACCCCTGCCACACACATACACACAGAGGATCCTGATGGCTGTGTGCCCTGGGGCAAGTTCCATAACCCAAGCCTCAGTTTCCTCATCAGTAAAATGGGAACAACTGCATTTGTCTCAAGTTGTTCTGAGGATTAAAGAAGATAATGCACCAAGCCGATCCGGAGCTGATAAGAGAGTGCAAGTTGTCTCTCCAAGGGCCAATGCCCACCTCGTCCTCAGAGTTTAAAGAACTCTGATTGTCTGAATAATGCCTAGCAAGCCCCCTCCTGAAGTCACAAGAAATGAATCCCAAGGAATTGTAAGCCACTATCAGCAATCCTGGTTCTCTTCCCCAACAGCTGGTTTAGGGGGTGTATGTCAGACCCATCTGGCCAATGAGACCTAAGGAAAAGACCATGCAGGGGAAGCAAGGACTGTAGGAAGTTTCCTCCCCAATACACAGAAAGAATAAATGTTCTCCAACAGGACGGCCTTTGGCCATAGTTCTGTGCAGATGTGATATCTGGAGCCATGGCTGCCACCTGTGACTGTGAGGCAATTCATGAGAAAATACGAGGATAGCAGGAGAAAATACGAGGATAGCAGAAGAAAAAGGCAGGAGATGCCTGGGTACAGACAGCATTGTTGAGCTCTAGGACCATGAACTCCAGACAATGAATTATGTGAGAGAAGAATATCTTATTAATAAGTCAGATTTGCCGTTATGTGCAGCCAAACTCATGTGTAACTGATTCAGCAGGGATTCAATCAACATTTTATTTTAAGGGGTAGAAAAACCTAGAGTTAGAAATGAAGACGTGTCCAAAGCAAAAATACCCTCCTGCCGTACACAATTATGTGTTCTTCCTGCTTTCCTGCTAAGGTACAAGGTGGGGGGTGCCTCCTGAAGTCAAGACAGGCTGTCACCATGCTCCAAGGTCACATCCTTGTCACAGATCTCTCCTGCACAGAGAGACCCACGCGGGCACACCCTCCTCCCCTTTCCCTGACCCAAGCCGAAGGTCAGCTGCCTTTCCAACCATCTCCTGGAAGTCATCCTCCTGCATGGGCTCCAGTTACCCATCCTGTGTCCCCACACCAGGCCAAGCCACAGACAGGCTGCTGAAGTGGATGGACACATTCCATGGTCGGCTACAGCCTTTGATCCACATCCTCTCCCTGCCTCCACTAGCAACAAGATGCGGGTGCCTGGGGTTGGGGGGCTCAGGACAGAGTGACAGTGAGGCAGGCTACTCCGAGGGGCCTTTGGCCAAGCCCACAACTCCTCGGCCAGCACAGGCCACAAGAAAGCCCCCGGCATGCCCAGCACCAGCCGCCAACACTGGAAGTGGCTTTTACTGGTTCCTCCTCCTCCAGTCTCTAAATGCTGGAGTGTTCCAGGGTGAAGGCCTGAGCCTCCCGCATACCTGCCTCTTTCACAGCCTCCCAGCTCAGTCAACCGCAGCTCAAGCCAAAGGCTTTAGAGTCATTCTCCGCTCCTTTCTGTCTCTCACCTCCCATGCCCTACTCACCCATGAGCAACCCATTAGGTCCACCTTCAAAACATCCAGAATCTGACCACTTCTCCCGCCACCCCCACCACCCTGTTCTCAGCCAGCATCCTCCCCTGCCTGAAATTCTAGCATTGCCTCCTCCTGCCCTCCCTGCTGCCAGCCTCATCCCTAAAGTCTCCACACAGAGCCGGGGGCCTGTATGAACTGAAGCCACACGCACTGCTCCTGTGCTCAGAGCCCTGCAGGGGTACGGACCCTTCCAGGGGTGGACACGGCCTGGCATGGTCTGCCCACGCGGCTTCCTCACCACTCCTCTCCCCTCTCACTCCATCCAGTCACCCTGGCCCTCTGTCTGCTCCCCAGACATACCCGGTTCGCTCTGCCTCAGAGCTTCTGAGCTGCTGCTCCCCAGATGTGGCCCGGGCTCGCTCCTCACCTCCCTTAGCCCTCTGCTCAAATGTCCCCGCTCAGTACACCGTCCCTGACCTTCTGTGTAAACTGCACCATCCCACCCATGTGAGGGGGCGATCCCCTGCCCCCGCTCCCATACTGTCCCCTCCACCACACGGCACCTAGCACCAGCAGGCATGTAATCTATTCCACTTATTCTTATTTATTAAGTGTCTCTCCTATCCTCATGAGAATGTAAGATCTGGGAGAACAGGAGCTTCTGTCTGTCCTGTTCCCTGCTGTGTCTCTAGAACCAAAAACAGCCCCGATACATGGCAGGTGCTCAAAAATAATTAAAAAAAAAAAAGGTTAGCTAATGAGCTTTCTTGTCTAATTTCCCTACACTCTCTTCTAACCTGTTTCAAATGTCACCCAAAAGCTGACAAGGAGCGGACTCTGCAGTGGGGGCCGCCTGAGGTCTGGGTGCCCACCCTCTTCCCCGCCCATCCGATGGAAATCCTCGTGGCATCTCACGTGCCCAAGGAGAAAGTCATTTTCCCCACACACTCTTGCCCATCTTCCCATCTCCAGAAACAGTATTTCCATCGGCCTACTGCACCCAAATCCCAGGGCTCACCCTTGATTCCCAGCCATTCCCATAGCAGTGCAGCCCGTCTCTTCCATCTCCAAATACCTCTCAGACCCAACGTCCTGTTGTCTCTGTGAGCCCACCCGCCCTGAGTTAGGCATGGGATTCACCCCAGGAGCAATGCCTCCCCTGTGCTTTGACACCAACAGGCAGCTCTGGGCACCGAAGGAGGTTGAGAAATAAGAGGCCTCAGAAACATCCATAGCAGTGAGAAGTGAGCAGCTCTGAGAGCCCTGGAACCCAGGCTCCTCTGGGCTCTGACTAAAGCACCTAAACCATGAAAGAAGCTCCTACATGGCACCCTTGTCACCTGTTTGCAGCACATTAAGAAGGCGGGACTCTGTGCAGATTGCCAAACCCCCCCACCTCTGTTTGTTTCCTGGTCTTACTGGTCTGGTGGCCCCCAAATCCTTGCACAATTTCTTTAGTCTTCTATATAGCATGTAATCGTGGGCCACCTTGAATCTTTTGTGAAAGAGATGAGGAATCATAGTAATAGTTATATTTATTGAGTAATTACTCTGTGTCAGGCACCATTCTAAGCACTTACACAATTATCTCATCGAAACCTCAAAACAATCTAAAGGGGAAGATAATTGGTTTTAGCTTCACTCTACAACTGAGGCCCAGAGAGGCTGAGCAACTTGTCCAAGGTCACTGAGCTAGAAGTACCAGGGATAGGATTTGAACCCACATCTGTCTGGCTATAAAAGCATGAGCTCTGGGCTGACTGCATGTGATTCTCAGGAGGGCTGGGGAGTGCAGTACAATGGTTAGCAGCTCTGTGCTTCACAGACATGCAAATTGGAATTCAAATCCAGGTATTTCAAGACCTCTCAGGACACAGGGTCCCGTATCATAGCAAACATATTAAAATGCACCCATATTTCACATTTGATATACTCTTTGAGCTAGATAATTTATTTTCAAGGATGTTTCTCAACTTTCTTCTGAAGTTATTTGGTGCGGAAAAACATTCACTTTAAAAATTGGCTGTGATTTATCAGACATATTGGGAATTTGTGCAACACAAGAAAATCCAGTCAGCAAATTGTTTTCGAATGAAGTTTTTACGAATTCTTAATTTAACAATTGAGGTCAACATAAAGCTGTACTCTGTAGATGTTTAAACATTTATCCATTTTTATTTCACAGGTATCTTCTCATCTTTGGGAGCCAATGTGTTCTTTTTATAGACCACGAATGGACATTCTTGAGGACTCCCTGAAAACTTCACAGAACCGAGGCACAGTGGGTGAGTCCCAGTTGTGCCACTATGAAGCTGTGCACCCTTGGACCAGGCACTCTGCCTCTCTGGGCCCAGTTCCCCATCTGCAAGTAGGTTAGAGGACCCAACAGGATAACGCACAATGCCTGCTGGGGCCTTATCCAGGTAAGCATCCATGATCCTGAGCAATAAAGGAGAAGAGACAGGCAACAGGCCTGTATGCGGCACCTGAACAGAGCAAACACCTTTGGGATATTGCACCAAAACTGACGCATAGATTTTCTAAGCTTCTGGTCAGCCCCTACCCACTGGGAACTTTTTTGAAAGGAATAACCTGGCCAACTCCAAACAGAGGCTCCAGTTTGGTACCAGAATAAAACCATCTTGGCCTAGTTTGCCCAAGACCATCCCAGTTTTAAAACTGAAAGAAAGCCCTAGCATGGAAGCAACTCCTGGGTCTACTGAGGGATGAATGGATAAACAAAATGTGGTACAGACACACTGCTACGGTTTGAATGTTTTTTGTCCCTTCCAAAATTCATGTTGAAACGTGATCCCCAATGCAACAGTATTGAGAGGTATGGCCATCAGGAGGGGACTGAGTCAGGAGGGCATTAGGCATCCCTTAGCAATGGGTGTGAGGCAGGGAGTCTGTCCCTCCCATCCCTTTCCCCACGGGAGGACACAGCAACAAGGCAGCATCTTGGAAGCAGACGGCAGCCTTTGACAGACGCCAAACCTGCCGGCACCTTGGTCTGGAACTGCCAACCTCCCGAACTGTGAGAAGTAAGTTTCTGTTCTTTATAAATTACCCAGTCTCAGGTATTTTGTTATAGCAGCACAAATGGACTAACATACAATCAATGGAATATTATTCAACCTTAAAAAGGAAGGAGATTCCAACATACGCTACAACGTGGATGAGCCTTTAGGATGAATGCTAAGTAAAATGAGCCAGGCACAAAAGGACAAATACTGTGCAATTCCACTGATAATGAGGTAACCAGAGTAGTCAAGTTCATAGAGACAGAAAGTAGAATGGTACTCATCAGGACTGGAGGAGGGGGAGTAGGGAGTTGAATGGGAACAGAACTTCAGTGTGGGAAGATTAAAAGAGCTCCGTGGATGGGTGGTGGTGACGCTTGCACAACATTATCCATGAATTTAATGCCAATGAACTATCCACTTAAAAACGATCAAGATGGCTGGGCACGGTGGCTCATGCCTGTAATCCCAGCATTTTGGGAGACCGAGGCGGGCAGATCACTAGGTCAGGAGTTTGAGACCAGCCTGGCCAACGTGGCGAAACCCCGTCTCTCTAAAAACACAAAAATCAGCTGAGTGTGGTGGCGTGCACCTGTAATATCAGCTACTTGGGAGGCTGAGGCAGGAGAACTGCTTGAACCTGGGAGGCGGAGGTTGCAGTGAGCTAAGACTGCACTACTGCACTCCAGCCTGGGTGCCAGAGCAAGACTATCTCAAGAAAAAAAAAAAAGATCAAGATGGTAAATTTTATGTTCTGTGCAGTTTGCCACAATTAAAAGCAGTAATAGAAAATTTTTAAACAAAACAAAAAGCCCCACACTGACAGACAAAGCAGGACACTGGTCACACACCCCTGAGGAGGCCCTCACCTGAGCCAGCAGCCAGTCCACCAGCTTGCTCCCAGGAAGTACCGACTTGTAGGTCTTCAGGTGGTAATCACGGTCTCTGCGGAGAGGGTGAGCGCACAGTGAGCAGGGCAGGGCGGGGAGGACAGAGGTGGGGGTGGTCCTGACTTCCCGGCTGGACGTGCCCACGAATCAAGGATCTCCAGATTCTCTAGGCACTGGGCAGGGGTCCGAGTCTCAGCCCAGACTTCACATGTCACTTGCAGTGTGACCGAGGGCAGGGCTGTTCCAAACCAGGCCTCCTTCCACCTACAGAGTGGCAGGCAGGAGGCAGCAGCTCCAGGGCTCCGGAAACTTTCTGTCTCTAGCCCAGGCGATCTCAGTTGGGGGTGATTTTGCCCTCAGGGTATGTCTGGAGACATTTTTGGCTGTCGTGACCTGGAGGGGCTTGGGCAGGGGTGCTGCTGGCATCCCGTGTGTAGAGGCCGGGGATGCTGCTGAAGATCCTACAAAGCCAGGAAAGCCCCCAACAGAGACTTATCCTGGTTAAGATACCACCGGCGCCAAGGCTGGGGAGCCATGCTGACTCTCACAGAGTGGCAAGGGAGACCCTCCATTCTTTCCTTTCCTTTTTTCCTTTTGTTCTGTGGTTGGCATTGATGTTTTTAAACCAAACCGACATGGAAAGCCCCTGCAAGGGGCTGGTGTGGTCTATCAGGTCCGAGCAGCGCAGAAGCCTGTGAGTTTCACGGTTCTTTCCTGAGGTAACTGCCCTGGCCTGTGACAGCATCTGAATCTCTGCCGAGCCTGGGTCCCATGGGTTCCGCTAACCTTGCAGCCAAACTGCAACAACTTCTCAGCCTCTGAAGCCGACAAAAATGAGCTTCTGTGGCCAGTCCATGTCAAGGCTGATAAAGTCTTGTTGGAGAATTTCTCTCAGGTTTTAGGATTTGGGGGGGGTGGTCTGACAGGCCCCACATGCAGTTGGTGGGTGTCTGCTACCTTCCCCAGCCGCTCCCTTCTTTGAGGCTGGCAGAGGAGCCCCACCTGCCTTCTGGGGCTTGCATAAGAGCAGCAGCAGAGGAGCCCGGGAGGGCGGAGGCAGGATGGCAGATGAAAGTGGTTCCCAGGGCCTGACCTCCCATGGGGCCAGCAAATGCCAGCAAATGGTCCTTCCTCTCCACTCTTCTGAGAGGTGATAAGAGCTATCAGGTCAGAGGGACAGAAAAATCTGCAGCTGGGATAAGAATCAGGTCACCCTCTCTCCCTTCATCCACGACTGTGAGCTTTGTGGTAAAGAGAATAACCGATCACTGGCATTCATTATACAATGCCAGGAGCCATTCAAAGCACCTTCCGTGAATTTAATCCTCACAACAACCCAAGAGGTGAGAGCTATTCTTATGTCCACTTAACAGATGCAGAAACAGAAGCAAAAGAAGTTAATCATCTTTCAACATTCACTGACAAGCTTTTACTGAAGTCCCTAGACCTCCACTCTCCAATAGGTAGCCATTTTAATTTAAATTTCAATCAATCAGGCCAGGCACAGGGGCTCACACCTGTAATCCCAGCACTCTGGCGGGCTGAGGCAGGCAGATCACTTGAGATCAAGAGTTCGAGACCAGCCTGGCCAACATGGTAAAACCCCATCTCTACTAACAATAAGGAAATTACCCAGGCATGGTGGTGCACGCCTGTAATCCCAGCTAGTTGGGAGGCTGAGGTAGGAGAATTGCTTGAATTCAGGAGGCAGAGTTTGCAGTGAGCCGAGATCGTGCCACTGCACTCCAGCTTGGGCAACAGAGCAAGACTCCATCTCAAAAAATATATATATATATAAATATAA
>NW_012121820.1:4670946-4757328 GCF_000951035.1 Colobus angolensis palliatus | reverse complement strand
AGAAGAAGAAGAAGAAGAAAGAAAATTAAAGTGAAGAAAGGGAGCTGATATGGTTTGACTGTGTCGAAGGAGAAGGAGGAGGAGGAGAAGGAGAAGAAGAAAGAAGAAGAAAGAAAATTAAAGTGAAGAAAGGGAGCTGATATGGTTTGACTGTGTCCCCACCCAAATCTCATCTTGAATTGTAGCTCCCATAATTCCCATATATTGTGGGAGGGACCCAGTGGGAAACAACTGAATCGCGGGGGCATGTCCCCCATACTGTTCCTGTGGTAGTGAGTAAGTCTCACAAGATCTGATGGTTTCATAAGAGGAAACCCCTTTCACTTGGCTGTCATTTTCCTTTTGCCTGCCATGGAAGACGTGCCTTTCACATACCTCCATGATTGAGAGGCCTCCCCAGTCACGTGGGACTGTGAATCCATTAAACCTCTTTTTCTTTATAAATTACCCAGTCTTGGGTATGTCTTTATCGGGAGCATGAAAACAGACTAATACAGAGGACATAAAGTACCAGGTTGGTGACACTTTATGAAGGTGGGCAGGGAAGACCCCTGTGATATGCAGGCATTTGAAGGAAGTGAGGGAACGAACATGAAGGTATGCAGAGGAAAAGCATCCTGAACAGAGGGAACAGCAGGCACAAAGGCCCTGAGGTGGAGCCCATTATTATCCCCATTTCACAGAGGAAACAGTTGAGGCACAGAGAGGTTAAGTAACTCTGCCCAAGGTCACACAGCTGCTAACTAGGAGGCAGGTTCAAGTTCAGTCTGTCTGGCTCCAGAACTGACACCCTGCATCACTGCACTGCAGTGCTTCCCATAATTTAATTCACTTAATCCTAATGACAAACCTAAAGGATAGGTGCCATTGCAAGCCCCATTTAATGGAGAAGGAGACTGCGGTTCTGAGAGGTTAAGTTGCCGGCCCAAGGCCACACAGCTGAGAAGAGGTAGAGGTGAAAATGGAGCTTGGAAAGAGTAACTTACTTGATCACCGGGGTGTAGAGGCTGTGAAGACGGCAGTAAAGCCTCACACCCTGAAAGAAAAAAGGGAAGGAATTCTGGGATCAGGCCACATCCTTCACGAGCCTCCAAATCCAGGCTGATGGGAGAGATGGCTTCCGGGACGGGGCAGGGCAGGGTGATGAGGGCAGGGGTGAAGTGGGGGCAGTGGAGGAGGCAAACAAGCCAAGGGGCACAGTCCTGCTCCGAGGCGAACTCGGCGTGGAGGTAAACGAGGCCAGCTGAGTCAGGGTCATGGGGGCGGAGGGCGCCTACCTTGGACATGATATCCTCCAGCTCACTTCGGGCCTTGTAGGTGCCATCGTCGTAGCGGAAACGATACATCACCTGTTCATTCTTGAACTGGTGCTTGTCGGAAACTGGAGAGACAGGAGGACCTGTGAGGCTGGGCACGCCCCCTCGGCCCCTCCTGGCCACGCCCACCAGTATCAGCCTTCACTCTATCGGCCACGCACCCTCGGCCCCTCCCAGCCACACCCACCAGCCTCAGCCATCACTGCTGGCCAGGCTTTCTGCTGGGCACAGTTTCACTGAAACCCCACGAGGTGGGTGCTATGATTTCCCCATTTTGCACATGAGGATACGCCATCCTCCTGCTACGTGCAGGGCCCTGCTGAGACTCACAGCTTGGGGTGGGGCATCTGCAGGGTTGAGGGACCCAGAAATGCCCCTGATCCAGTCTGCACTGGAACCCCTCTGGCTCAGCATGTCCTTGGATCTAGATCACCAATGGATGGGTGGGGACAAGCGTGCTGGGGCCTAAGACCACACTGCTGAGATTTATGGGGCCATCTCTGTCCCACAAAGTCATCCTTGATGCTTCAGATCCATTAGCAATGCCTATAAGGCCCTAACCCTCAAGATATCAATCACCTCACTCCTACACTGGCCTGAACCGCCTTCACCTCCCACCTGGACTATCACAGCAGCCTCTCTGCTGGGCTCCCTGCTGTCACCCTTGATCCCAACAGTCTCCACAGGGCAGCCAGAGGAATTCTGTTAACATGTTCATCCAAGCAGGACTTTCCTCTATGCAGAGGTCAGCAACAGCTTCACAGCTCACTCAGAGTAAAAGCCAAAGACCCTACGATTTTCTATAGGATCTGCTCTCGCCTCTTGGACTCTCCCACCAGTCCTGTGCCCTCTGACCTCGTCTCCTACCATGCCCCCTCCTCACTCTGAGGCAGCCACACTCCCTCCGTGCTATTCCCTGCACAACCCACTTAGACTCTGCCTAAGGACTTTGCACTGGCTGTTCCCTCTGCCTGGAACCATGCTGCCCACCTGGGTCCCTCCCTCACTGGTGGCTCAGGTCCTGGTTTCAATGTCACCTTCTCAGTGAGGCCTTCCCCATCTCCCCTATTCAAATGTGAACCCCAACACCACACTCTTTACCCTCCTTCCCTAGCACCTATCATGTTTTACTATCTTGCTTTGTAAAGATCTTATCGTCCCCTCCAACTACAAGGTCGGCTCCATGACGACAGGCACATCCTCCTCCCGTTCTGTGGTGTGAACAGTGCCTGCCACATTATAGGCACTCAATAAATATTTGCTGAATAACTAAAACTTAACCAAAGGGTTCTTGACATTTCTTGAAAGGACAGATAAAAGATTCTACTCCCCTGTCCCCAGCTTTTTGAGGTGTTCCTGATTTGCTGGTGCCTAAGAGGCAATTTTACAAGGGCATCCACGTTCCTGCGGGCCACACTGTGCCCAGAAAACAAGGTGGCTGCACGAAAGGGTAGGAGCTGCCTGAGTTACTGGAAATGTGGCACAGTTGGGGTCTGACCTGTTCCTACCCCTTGGCCCAGGTGGGCCCAGTCCTCCACTCACCATGGTGGATGATGCCATTCTCCAATAGGGCTTGGCCCAAGTTGACTCCTTCTTCTGTCTTGCTGATTTCGCCAATTTCTAGGAGCCAGGCAACGAACTCACTGCCAGGAACACAATATGTGGTTGAGAGGATTTCCCAATGCTGGGATCACAGGGACAAGCACTAAGCTGGCCTGGCCACATCCACCCCTGGGAATGACAGCTAGACCTTCCCACAGGGAAGCCGAGCTTAGGAGTCTATAGCCCTTGGGGTTGTACTGAGGCTTCATGCTTCTCTTATTACCAATAGCAGAGAGAAGAGTGTGACCAGATTCCAGGTCTGCCTCAGGCTCACTGGATAGATGGATGCATGGATGGATGGATGGATGGATGGATGGATGGAAGGGAGGGAGGGAGGCTGGGCAGGCAGGTTGGTGAATGAGTGACTAGATAGACGGATTACTGGATGGATGGATAGATGGATGGATGTCCGGCCAGACAGACAGACAGCACATGGGCAGGTAGGTAAGTGGGTAAGTGGATGATTGAACAGACAGATGACTTGATATGGGGTGGATGAAGAAGAGAGTGAGCAGATGGGTGGATGGGTCAGGGATGGATCACAGATGGCTGGATGGGGTGGTGGCTGGACAGATGAACAGAGGGAATGGACAAATATGCAGGAAGAAATAATAGGGGGGCCAGAAGGATGATGGTGGGGAGTCAGGAGAGCTAACAGTGATGAAACCATGTCATTTCCATATTCAAAAGCCTCCCACAGACTCATTATTCAGAAAAAAATCCCAAACCTTCCCACATGGACATAAATAAGGCCTAGCATGACCCACTCCCACCCTGACTGATCTCACCCCCAATACCTCTCATTAGTTATGCCTTAGCCACACCTATCATCTTTCTCTTATTCAAAAATACCAGACTCCTCCCTGCCTCGGGGCTGTTGCACTTGCTGTTCCTTCTGCCTGGAAATGCCCTTCCTCAGCTCTTCATGCAACTGCTCCTTCTCATCCTTCAGGTCTCAGCACAAACATCACCTCCTCAGAGAAGCCTTCTCTGACTACCTCATTTAAAATGGTCCCCGACCCCTATCCCACCCATCACATCTCTGTGTTGCTTCCTTTTTCGCACTTTTCACTGTCTGAAGTGGTCTTGTTTACAGATTTATTTCCTCTCCCCCAATCAGAATGTAATGACATGAACAGAACGTTTTCTCTGTCTTATTCATGGCACTATCCCAGCACCTACCAGAGGGCCTGGTGCAAAGCGGGACTCAATGATCATTTATGGAACAAATGAAGGAACGAACCATCCAACAGAAAGGAATGTTCTGGGCCAGGCCCGGTGGCTCACACCTGTAATCCCAGCACTTTGGGAGGCCGAGGCGGGCAGATCACGAGGTCAGGAGATCGAGACCATCCTGGCTAACAAGGTGAAACCCTGTCTCTACTAAAAACACAAAAATTAGCCAGGCGTGGTGGCGAGCACCTGTAGTCCCAGCTACTCGGGAGGCTGAGGCAGGAGAATGGCGTGAACTCAGGAGGCGGAGCTTGCAGTGAGCTGAGATTGAGCCACTGCACGCCAGCCTGGGCAACAGAGCAAGACTCCGTCTCAAAAAAAAAAAGAAAAAGAAAGCAATGTTCTGAGGTCAGCAGGAAGGTCTCGGGGAGACAGAAGTGCTCCCAGGCCAGAGGAAAACAGGCAGCTTTTCCAATTCCCACATGACTGCCCGGTGGGGAGAGGCTCAGCTGGGGCCCCAGGTCCTAGTTCTTGCGGGTGCTTCTCAGGCTCAGCCCAGAGCTCAACCCACTCAAAAACTCAGCAGGAAAAGGGAGAGCCTGGAATGGGACTGTTTCCGCCGAGGCAATCTGTGTTCAATGAAAGCAGGTGGCAGCTGGCCAGGGCCTGAGCACCCTGCTTATCGAAACCAGCTGTCCTGCCTCCAATTACAGGGCCAGAGGGGGGCAGGGCTATTTTTAGCTTCCTAGCGTTTGGCAGAGCAAAGACCTGCCTGGGTGTGTAGGTAGCGGTGTGTGCTGGAGCATTCAGAATGCCCTGGCTGGAGGCAGAGTGGGGTGCAGAAGAAATGCATCTGCTTTGTGGGACAGGGGCCCTGGGTGGGGAGGGGATTGTTCTGGGTCCTGTCCACCACCCCCAGTTCCATTCTCAAAGTCTTGGAACTCAGGGACAGGGAGAATGTTGCCAGCAGCTGAAGGAGGGGAACAGAGGTTTGAGTGCCCACTCTCGGAAGCTGGAGACCCGGCGTCCGGTGGCCCACCAGCTGTCTAATTGGGGGCCGCGTCTGGCACTGATCAGCAACTCTGTAGCCAGGGTTAGGGGCCAGGAAGTATCCCACAGCAGCTGCTGGGACAGAAGAAGACAGCCCAGAGGACAGCAACTCTGCCCTATGTTTCTGCCCAAACTGGGTCTTGCCACCTTCTGGTGGATCAAGGAGGTGGGCAAAGCTGGGCAGGTCCTTGTATCTCTCTGGGCCTCATCAGGGCTCACCTGGCAAGTGGCTCGCTCAGTCACCTTCTGGATTTAGCAGGCAAAATTTCTAGTCATATGCAATCCTGAGCTGGGAGGCAGTGTGCAAAAACCCAATCAAATTCATCTCTAGGGCAGGGGTCTCAAACTTGTAAACAGGCAAAACAGGCCAAGAGGAGACTGTGCGAAACCAGCCAGCACCTGCTGTGTCTAAAGCTGGCAGTTACTCTTCAGTGTAGCCCATCGTGGCCCATTATGTTAGAAGATGAACGCATCTAACAGCTTCTCAGGAGAGTGAGGAAATCCAGCATTTCCTGTGAAATCTCCCCATCATTAAATGTTCATATTGAGTCCAATATTTTCTGAAAGCACTACATGGGCTGAGGAACACATGTCTGCTAACTTTATTAGGTCAGTGGGGCACCGCTAGCCACCTCTGGGGTACAGGGGAGTGTTCTGGGCAGGGGGATCAGTGCGCAGAGAGGCCCTGAGAGGTAAGGTCAGGAAACCAGCGATCTGCCAGTGGGGAGGGGCGCTGGGGTGCAAAGGGCAGCTAGGTCCAAGCTCCCAGAAAGACGCAGCTCGGGACAGTGTGAGGAGAGCTGGAGACACAGGGAGAAGGCAATCTAGCTTGATGGGGAGTTTGAGAGTCAGGGATGGCGGGGTGAGTTGAGAGTTAGGATATGTCAGCTTTCATCCCTCCTTCCTTCCCACCTCCTAGAATCATTCACCCAGTAAACATCTACTTAGCCTACCATGGGCCACAGCCAGGGCAAGGCACAGGGAATACACAGTGAAATGTCTCTGCAGTCTTCCTAAGAAAGCTGCCTGAGCTCAGGCCCAAGGTACCACTTATGACCCAGCACAAGAATCCCCTTTTCTTTGCCTGATCCCTCCATGGGCCGTGGGCTCCAAGAGGGTAGGGACTGGGGGGTACCCACTGGAATACCCATCCCTGTGACTCCACAGCTTGGGAATGCCGCCTGGAGATGACAATGTTGGACAAATCCTTACCGACCCTCTCGTGCATGCTAACACCCTGCACCTGTGCGGACAGGTGACCAAGACACCAAGGCCCCTTCCACCTTGGAGCCTTCCCTCTGGCAGACATCCATAACCGAACGGCATCTCATCTATGCCAAGGGTGAAACTCAAGGCCTTCTTTTTCCAAGAAGCTTTTCCTGACGGCCCCTGCCAGACACGTCTCGCCACACCTGGTCACCCTGAGCTCCGACAGCTCCACCAGCACCCTCTATCTGGGCCAGGGTGACGAGTGACATCCTCAACTCACTCCACTGCCGAGACTCCTCCAGTGGCTTCCCAGAGCACCAAGACGGAAATGGGAGCTGCTTGCCAAGGCCCTGCCTGAGGTGACCCCCTTTAACTGCTGGGGCCACATCTCCTGCCCCTCTGACCACTCACCTCCAGCCACAATGGCCTCCTGCTGTTCTGCCATCACTCACAGCTCACCCCAGCCTCAGGGCTTTTGCACCTACTGCTTCCTAAGCCAGGAATGTCGTTCCCCACACCCTCTCATCGCTGGCTCTTGCTTGTCTTTCAGATCGTGGTTAAATGTCACTTCCCCTGAGAGGTCCTGACTGCCCACCCTGCTGAACTAGCCCCATTTCCTCTTGTCCTGACTTCACCCTAAGTATTTCCTTAGCGCATTCAGCAAGTGGCTAAAACTCCCTTCTTTCTGTTTCCTTTTCTGTTGTCTGATTTCCCCCACTGGATGCTTACCTCTATGAGGGCAGGGACTTCCTTCATCTGTCCTATTCCCAATTGGCACATAGCGGGGACTCGGTAACACTGAGTGATGAATGAATGAGTGAATCTGTTTTGTCTCCCCTGCTAATGTGAGGATGCCAGAGGGCACAGTGCTCCCCGAAGGACACCCTCCACATTAATACCCAGATTTTATTCCTTGCTTTTTAAATGTGGCATCTAAGAGTTTTTTCTCTGAGCGGGGCAGAAAGAGGCCCCTCCTTCATACACTCATCATGCACAGCCAGTACAATTCCCACGTGTCTCGCCAGCACTGTGCTGCACAAGTCACGTGTGTTCTCTCACTGCATCCTCTGACAGTCCTCAGAGGCACGTTTTATTATCTCCCTTTAACTGATCATTCACCGAGGCTCAGAGAGGTTAAGAAACTTGCCCAATGTCACACAACTAGAAAGGGAGCAAACCAAAACTTGAGTCCAAATCTAACTCAAAGCTCAACCCTTGAGGGTGATAAAGACAAATTAGGCCGGGTGCAGTGGTTTAGGCCTGTAATCCCAGCACCTTAGGAAGCCAAGGCGAGAGGATTGCTTGAAGCCAGGGGTTTGAGACCAGCCTGGGCAACAAAGCAAGACCCCCATCTGTACAAAAAATAATAAAAATTTGCTATAGAAGCCTGGCGCAGTGGCACGCACCTGTAGTCTCAGCTACTCAGGAGGCAGGAAGATCGCTTGAGCCCAGGAGTTTGAGGCTTCAGTGAGTTATGATCACACCACTGTACTCCAGCCTGGGCAACAGAGTGAGACCCTGTCTCTAAAAACCAAAAGATAAATCAGACACTTTTTATATTCATGCAGTTCCCTAATGGTGGAGACAGATGTAGAGAGAGGAACTGCTAGGGAAAAATAAAATGTGCTGAGTAGAAATAAAAATGAATAGACAAAGCAGAGTACAGTGGGAGACAGCACCAGTGTGGCTTTGTGATCTTGTACAGAACCCTTCCCCTCTCCGTGCCTCAGTTTCCTCACTTTTAAAATGGGGATAATGGCAGTGCCTGTTTCACGGTGTTGTGTGGGGATTAAAAGACAGGGCCGAACGCCAGTACATGCAGCAAAGGGCTTGATCATTATCTCGGTGGCTACCAAGTCCTTCCACCCCGGAGGAGCAGGGGGGCATCTTGGACAAGAAGACTCAGCAGTGGAACCCTGGCGGGGGTAGCAGGATCACAACCCCTAGGGCTGTGTGTACAGCAAAGCCGTGCAGGAAGAAGCATTTATCAGAACAATCTCCTGCAGAAAAGCTGGCCCTTTCAGACCTGCAGTTACAAAACAAGCTGCAATCCTGGCTCCATTTCAAATGGGCAGTAAAAGAAATCTCTCTAATCCTTCCTGAGGAGGCAGAACACTCCTCGAAGTTCTGATCACAGACAAGCTGTCTCATCGGTCCGGACTGGGCAGTTCGGCAGAAGATGGGAAGGTTCTCCGGCCCCAGGGGGCCCGGAAGCAGGCCCCTCCTGAGAGAAAAACCTCCTTTCCTGTGGGATTAGGAGTTGGCTGAAAAGGCCAGCCAGGCTGCCCCATCCCGCCCCGCCCCGCCTGGCCCAGCCAGCAGGACTCCAGGGCCCAAACTCTCCTCTCCATGGAAGCTCACAGCTGTAATTCCTGATCCTTGAGGGCAACAGGGCACTGAGTCCAAGGCACCCTGCGGGTCTGAACCCTCCCACCTGCTGCCCCTCCACCACAAACCTCAGGCCATGAGTGCCAGCTGTCCCCAAGTCCGCACTCGGCCTCCGTGGCCTGCACAACATCCATACTGCACCCTGAATGTCTATCAGCATTTCAATCTCCACCAGGCTCCTGCTCCTTCCCAGGGACCTGCTCCTGCCTCCCCGCCTCTTCCTCCCCCTGTCTTCTGGAGGAGCACCACCTTCTCGCCAGCAGCTCCACTCAGGGGTCTCTGCCCCCTCCTCCTTCCAATGCCATCATCGGGCCCCAGGGCCCAGGCCTGCCTCTTCTCTCCCTTCAGGTTCCCTTGCGCAGTTCAGGTCATCTCATGGCTTTAAAGACCATTTAACGCCATATCCCATGTGTAGGTCCCCAGTGCAGACCTTTCTCCCCAAGTCAAGATTTTGCATCCAACCAACAAGCCCACATCTCCACCTGGGTATCTATCAGTCTGACCATAACCTGTCCACAACTGCACTGGTGGGCTTCCCACTGCCCCCTGCAGCCTGCTTCTCCCGCCTTCTTCCCCTTCTCAAAGGAGCAACTCCAGCTTTCCAGTGCCTCACAGTCCTGAACTCCCTTTATTTTTCCACCCCATCAGCAAATGCTGTTGCCTTCCAAGTTATCCAGAACACAGCCACTGCTCCCCGCGTCCACAATGACCATCCCGGCTCAAGCATGGCCCACGCAACCTCTCACCTGGTCCACAACACTGTGATAAAAAGGCAGCTTTTACCCTAGGCCTCTGCAAAGGCTTTAGGAAGTGGAGGCAGTTTAAGTCCTTACATTCTAAATAAAGTTCCCGCATTGCCAGCAAACTTCTCTCCCCAGCTGCACCACAAGTTTCATGAGGTTGCAAGTCCTTGGCACTGTCCTTTCCGGAGTGTCTAGTACGTTGTAGGGCCTCAAAACAGCCTGGTCATTTTACAAGGACTGGATTTCTTCTGCCTCTCCCATGCCCCAGCCCTCACCCTCAGGTGACCTGAGTGTAAGAGCCAGCCTGTCACACCTGTGTTCTGACCCCTTTGAACCCCAGTTATAAAATGGGGCTGTATTTCCCAAACAGAGAAAGTGGAGGCTCTGAGCACTGAGAAGGTTATAGAAGCTTCCCTTGCCCCTCACATGTAACTCAGGAAGAGAGGCCTTACGAGATACCCTCCCTGCCGACACCCTGACCTGGGACTGCCAGCCTCCAGAACTGTGAAGCAATACATTTCTGTTGTTTAAGCCACACAGTTTTGTGCGACTTTGTTATGGCAGCCCCAGCCAAAAAAAAATGGGGTGGGGGTGCCTACCTTTATTCTTCCAGTCCTTAAAACACCTTTGTAATCAATTACCTGTGTTCAATACCTCCCTGCTTGAAATACCTAGAGTGGCTTCTCTTTTCCCAAGTGCTACAGCAGCATTTTTCAAACCGTTAGTGCTTTGTGAAACAATGTCATGGGTCTTGCCAGCATTAATTTTGAAATGAATGAAGAAGCAACTTGAATAGAACAGAAGGAATAGAACAGAATAGAAACAGATATTCTCAGAGTGGGATCAAGCACAGTAAGCTCTGTGAAACCTCAACTTCAATCATATATTACATGAATGGGTGTACCAGGTCACAGTGGAAAACTTATGTCTGGCAGTGGGTTGAAAGACCTGATTTAGGGACCCCACTAGCCTTCCTGACCTCTGAGGGCTGCTCCATGAGGATTCAGGTCCTTTTGTGGCTCTGGCCAGGATGGCCCCTGGGCAGGGCCAGACTGCATGGGTGGATGGGGATGATCTGCCCCACCTCCAGCTGAGAGCCCAGGGACCCAGGGAGTTCAGGGTGAGGCCACTCACTTGCCAAGAAAGCACTTGGGGACAGTGCTCAGCTTTCTCCGGCGGTCCTTGATGAGGTTCACCTTCTTGTTCATCATCATGTGGTACAGCTTCTCCCCTTTCTCCGCAATCATGACGTAGGCGTCACGCTCCATGCCCAGCTTCAGGCCTGCACAGGGGCACGGTCAGCACTGGAGAGAGCACCAGACCCAGGGCAGGGAGGGGTCGGGGGGAGACAAGGGGCAGGCCCACAGCTCCTGAAAGCTGGCCTGCCACCTGGCTCCCCACCTGCCCCCCCACCACCACCACGCCAGCGGCAGCTAGAGGGCACCGACTGTCACTGCCCTAGACACCTGCCAATGACACCTCAAAAACATCATTTTACAGACAGCAAAGCTGAGACCCACAGAGGTTAAGTACTGGGATAATAGGGGGTCATGCCTTCAACCCAGGAATCAAGCTCTACAGCTATGTTCTTAATCACTTTCCTATGTTGCTTCCCCAACCCGAGGGTGGGTTTCCAGATTCACAGGTTATCAGAAAACTTGTCAGTATCTTCATTCCAGCCCAGTGATAAAAGTCTGGTCATTCTTCCAGCCAACACTCACAGGACCTGACCCTAATCTCTGCCCACATTTTTCTATTTTGACTCCCATCTAATTTTGACAACAGCAAATGCTTTTACAGCACCTACTATGTGACAGTACTCCTCATGAGAAACCCATAATAATAAGGTGCCATAATTATCCCCATTTTACAGATGAAGAAACTGAGGTCCAGAGAAGTTCAGTTCTCTGCCCAAGGTTGCCCAATTGGAAGTGGTGAAACCAGAATTTAGACCCAGGAAGTTGGTTCCAGATTCGTGCTCGTGACCACTGTGAACCCAGTCCTGAGTTCAGGATGTGGACAACACCCAATTCTAACCACCAAGACCCACTTGGGCCACACCCCCACCCATGATGCCATGTGCCCACCAAAGACCACAGAGATACTGATCGGCCTCACCCAGGCCACATCCCTGAGCCCTATCCCAGTCCTGACCACACACTCAGCCCTGATCAATTTCAGAGGTCACAAAGCTGCCGAACCAGGCCCCCAGTTCAGTGGTTTATCTGGCCTAATATCATTTTAATAAGTGTTGATGCAACATTTAGGATCAGAAAATGTCACCTAAAAATTCAGATGTCTAGCTTCTCTAGACAAATAATCCATGGATTTGGCCCCACTGAGCCCATATTCCTGAGAGAAGGTGGTGGCTTGTCTTGGGTGGAAGTAGGGAGAGGAGAGGAGAAGCGGATAGGTATGACATATATGCGAAAGGCAGAGTTAAAGGGACTTGATCTATTGAATTTGGGGAGCAGGTGTTTCAGGGGAGACCAGGGATGATACGAACAGTCTGACTCGGAACTGTGGGGCGAAGGGAGGAGCCACTGACTGATACACAGAAGTCAAGGGGAAGAGCAGGTTTGGGGCGGAAGGCTGGGGGAAATGAAGAGCTGTGATTTAGACACAGCAAGTGTGAGCGTCTGCGACACCTCCAAGTGGCAGTTTCAAGGAAGCGGGATATACATCTGGAGGCAAATGAGGCCCAGTTTCCTCCTCAGTAAAACTGGGAGGTGGGGAGGTTTTTTAGGGTTATGTGTCAGATTTTGAAATGTGCTCAAATCCAAGACCTCTTGTAGCAGCATTACAACCCTCTACAGCAGGAACTTGGATCCCCATTTATCAGATGAGATCACTGAGGTCTGGGAAGCTGGAGTAATTTGTCCCAAAACACACCAAAGCCTCCTTTTCCCAGCCTGGTGGTCTCTGCACAAAACAGCCCGGTGCCTCCACACAGTTGTTGCATGCCCACCCCCAAGCCCACCCTCCAATTATATCCAGCCCCTGCGCTTCCTCATATGGACTGCTTTAGCGGTGCCTGTGCCCAGAGGGACTCCTGACTGAGGTTAACGGGCAGCTCCAATGGACCCTCCTCCTAGAATTAAATTCAGTGAATGTCAAAGAAAATCTCAGGCGCAGGGCACAGGGCTATGTGCAGGAAACGGGAGCATCTTGAGTCCTAATCCTTAAGGGTGAAGACCTTCAGCAAGACCCTTCTATTGGGCCTCAGTTTCCCCATTTGTCTAATGGGCAATCTCTGAGGTACCACCAAGTTGGAACAGTCCCAGAGCTCCATGTCCCTTCATTCTTGCAGCTCTGATCCTCCCTAAAAGGACCCTATGCCTCTTCCCTAGACACAGCCCCCACTCAGAAGAAGCCACACATAGCTCAGGGATCCCAGGCGAGCCCCCCAAAGCCGCCGCTCACTCTCGCGCTGCTCCCGCTCGCGGATGATGGCGTCCAGCCACTTCTGCTTCTCCTCCGCCGTCTTGGCCATGCAGACAAACCACTTGTTCTTGGCCGTGTTGTGGATCTTCCAGCCGTTGGTGACGGTATAGCCATTGCTGTGGTAATCCGCTGGTGGGGGCAGGAGGCAAAGGTGCAGCAGACACTCAGCCGCGTGACCCTCAACACTCCCCATTACCAAGCCTTTCCATCCCAGCACAGGGCAGGGCCCTCGCCTGCATCAGGATGGGGAGCTGGACTTCCAGCCCTTCAAACGCTCACTTCTTATCCTTGTCCAGCGGACAAGGAAGACCTTATGCAAACAAAGACCCCTCTCAACCACTCAATGACAGGGGACTTCATTTTAAGACTTTGCATCTAGGCACAAACACAGCAGTGACTCATGGGGAGACACTTGCCTGGAGCCCCAAAATGCTTCCTGGGCTCCTCCCATCTCACTCGGGCACTGGAGTTACTTAAAACCTTAGTGCCAGACTGACAAGCCAAGTTAAACATGGGACCCCTACCCAATGCTGGCTGGGATGGGACCTGGAAAACCTCTCAAACAGGCTGGCATGATCTAGGGAAGCGAAAGCCTGAATCTGAGGAGGGCTCCACAGGCTTCATGAGATCGCCAAAGGGGCTTGTGGCTCAAAACCAAGCAAGAACCCCTGCTCTGGACAAGCTCAAAAGCACACATACTAGGAGATGCTCACATGAGCCCTCACAGCGTCACTGTGCATGACCGTGAGCAGTGGAAACAGGCCAAATGTCCATCACCCAAAGAATGGATAAAGCGTGGAACGTTCACGTGATGGAACACTCTGCAGCAACGGAAACCAACAGGCTGCAAACAGCTACGTGCAGAGACGTGGATGAACCCCACCAACATGGTGTTGAGTGAAAGAAACAGTTTGTTTAAAAAATGTAGATCATATTTTTGGGGCAGGGAGACAAGGTGTCGCTCTGTCGCCCAGGCTGGAGTGCAGTGGTGAAATCATGGCTCACTGCAGCCTCAACTTCCTGGGCTCAGACAATCCTCCCACCTCAGCCTCCCCAGTAGCTGGGACCACAGTTATATGCCACCATGTCCGGCTAGTTTTTGTATTTTTTGTAGAGACAGGTTTTCTCCATGTTGCTCAGGCTGGTCTCAAATTCCTGGGCTCAAGCAGTCTGCCCACCTCAACCTCTCAAAGTGCTAGGATTACAGGCGTGAGCCACCACACCCAGCCACCATATTTTATGACCATTTAAGTAAAATGGTCATGACCATTATATGACCAGGTGGGTTGTATATATATACACGCATATATAATCACATATATGTAAAGCCACTTAAACTCATGTAATCATATAATCACTGATATAAGGTTCAAAAACAGAAATTTTAATTAAAATGTTTAGTCATAAATGCTTAGGAGATAAAAATGTTTTTAAAAAGCAAGAAAATGATCATCACAAAATTCAGACAGTGGTTACTTTTAGGGGGAAGAAGGCATTGCAAGAAGGAAGGATTTGGGGTACAGTGTTTTATTTCATTTTTTTTTTTTTTTTTTTTAGACGGAGTCTCGCTCTGTCACCTAGGCTGGAGTGCAGTGGCGCAATCTCGGCTCACTGCAAGCTCTGCCTCCCGGGTTTACGCCATTCTCCTGCCTAAGCCTCCCGAGTAGCTGGGACTACAGGCGCCCGCCACCTCGCCCGGCTAGTTTTTTGTATTTTTTAGTAGAGACGGGGTTTCACCGTGTAGGGCAGGATGGTCTCGATCTCCTGACCTCGTGATCCACCTGTCTCGGCCTCCCAAAGTGCTGGGATTACAGGCTTGAGCCACCGTGCCCGGCCAGTGTTTTATTTCTTAACTTGAATGCTAACCACCCAGATGTTTGCTTCATGCATCTGTGCTCTGGGCACTTTTCTGTAAGTAGGTTACATCTCATGATAAAAGAAAAAGTATATTTAAATGAAACAGAGAGAGTGTGAGGGAGCAGGGAGGGCTCAGGCAGGGTTGGGGGAGGGGCTACCTGTCCCATCTTCCACGTTCTCCACCTCCATGACTTCAGTGTTGATTCGACCCCTGAAGATGTAGAGGGAGCCATTGATGGATTTGGTCCTCTTAGTGGACTTCTTGCTCCCGGTGACCCTGAAAGACAGTGAGAAGTCAGTGTTCTCTGCACATCACCTCCCAGATGCAACTGTTTTCAATAGCACAAAGGGGAACGAAACACTGAAGGGAGACCAGAGGACAGAGAGGAGCCCCAGGCAGGGTTCAGGAGCGGGCGTGTTTGGCTGGTGCTGGGGTAACCTGAACAAGTCACTTCTCTTCCAGCCACAGCTTCCCCATCTGGAAAACAGGATAATAGCCTTCCTGACCCCACAGAGCTACTTTTCAGCCAAGAGGAGACATGGGAGACCAACAGGAGGTAACAGAAACCCAATCTTCTTGGCTAGAAAATGGGGACAGGCCTATTAAGTTTCTCAAAGACAGGAACTTCCTGAAATAGGACCAGAATGGAAGGAGGTTTGGAATTGGTGGTCCATTCATCCATCCATCCATCTATCCATCATCCACCTGCCCCTGGTTCAATCATTCACTCAAGTGAATTCTATCATTCACCCATTCCTATAGTCTAAATGTTGGTGTCCCTCCAAAATTCATAAGTTATTTCCTAACCCCCAAGGTAACGGTATTAGGAGGCAGGGCCTTTGAGAGATGAAGAGGTCAGGGGGAAAAGGACCTCATGAATGAGATTAGGCCCTTATAAAAGAGGCCTCAGAGAGCTTGCTCGCCCCTTCTGCCACGGGAGGACACAGCAAGAAGGCACCATCTATGAAACAGAAAGCAGGCCCTCACCAGCACCGAGTCTACCAGCACCTTTAATCTTGGACTTCACAGCCTCTAGAACTGTACAAAATACATTTCTGGTTTTACTTTATTTCATTTTATTTATTTTTTATTATTTTTAAGATGGAGTCTCGCTCTGTCGCCCTGGCTGGAGTGCACTGGCATGATCTTAAGCTCACTGCAACCTCCGCCTCCCGGCTTCAAGTGATTCTCCTGCCTCAGCCTCCTGAGTAGCTGGGACTACAGGCATGTATCACCATGCCCAGATAATTTTTTGTATCTTTAGTAGAGACAGGGTTTCACTGTGTTAGCCAGGATGGTCTCCATCCATCTCCTGACCTCATGATCCACCCACCTCGGCCTCCCAAAGTGCTGGGATTACAGGTGTGAGTCACCATGCTGGCCTTATTTTATTTATTTATTTATTTATTTATTTATTTATTTATTTTGAGATGCAGCCTCGCTCTGACGTCCAGGCTGCAGTGCAGTAGTGTGATCTCAGCTCACTGCAGCCTCCGCCTCCCAGGTTCAAATGATTCTCCTGCCTCAGCCTCCCGAGTAGGTGGGACTACAGGCATGTGCCACCACACTCGGCTAATTTTTGTATTTTTAGTAGAGACAGGGTTTCACCACGTTGGCCAGGCTGGTCTCGAACTCCTGACCTCAAGTTATCCACCCGCCTCGGCCTCCCAAAGTGTTGGGATTACAGGTATGAGCCACCACACTCAGCCCAAATTTCTGTTGTTTAAAACCTCCAGTTTCTGGTATTTTGTTATAGCAGCCTAAGGGACTAAAACAGTCACTCAACAAACATCTGGCCAGAGCTTCCTATGAGGAGGATACCAAGTCAGGAGCCATGGGGAGTCACTTATCTGTGTATCCAACAAGCCACGTGGAGAATGTGCCAGGCACTGTTTTAGGTACTGGGGCTGCATGGCTGAACCAAACAACGTCTATGGGAACTCAACTTCTAATATAGGGTTGGAGGCGGGACACAGAGACAGTCCCTAAGTAAGGTAAACCATATGTTAGATCAAAGGCGCTAAACGCTCTGGTGAAGATATGGCAGAAAATGAACTCCCAGAGCTCAACGGCCACTTGGTGGTGTGCACAGGCCTCTGCTCCAGCAGGTGGGCTGTATGCTCACCAAGAGCCAGTGGGGGTATTCCCACACCGACTTGGCTGATGTGTACTTGTTACTCTAAGTGGGTAAATGAAATATGAGATAAGCTGAGGATTCGGGAATGTGGAAGAGACTTAACTCTCTGAAAGCTAAGTTGTAAGGGGTGAAGATGTGGGCTTCTGCTGTGTGTGTGAGATGGGAGCCACGGAGGGTTGGACCACAGGCGGAATGGGATGGACTTGTTTCAAGAGACTCCCTGTGTCTGCTGGTGGAGAAGGGACTAGAACCAGAGAGGAGACCACTGCAATCATCAAGACGAGAAAGGATGAGGGTGTGTATCTGTGTGTTTCTGTGTGTATACACATACCTATAAACATATGCATACATACGTGCATATACATATTTTTGTAAACTTGGTATTAAAGTATAAAATCCACACAGAAAAAAAATGCCCAAAGAAGCATTAATATGGCTCAATTAATTTTTGCAAGGGAACACACCTGTATCAACATGTTTAGCTCCCCATAAGCACCCCCTTACGCCCCTTTCCCATCACTGCCCTCTTCCCCTGACAAGGGCAACCACTATCCTGACGTCTAACCCCATAGATTTGCTTCGCCTGTTTTTGAACTTTACACAAATGGAATCACAAGTGTGTACTTTTGTGTTCAGCTTCCTTCACTCAGCCTCACGGCTGTGAAAGTTACCAGTGCTGCCGGGTGGAGTGACATGGCCACACATTGGGCTTCTTTCCAGTGTGGTGCTGCTGTGAGATTCCCGCACGTGCCTGACAGAGACATGTGTGCGCATTTCTCTGGGTTAGATACCTGAGGAGCTGAATTACTGAGTGATAAGAAATGTGCATGATTAGCTTTAGGAAATACTGCCAAGCTGTTTTCCAAAATAGTTGTACCGATTTTCCCACGCCTAACAGTGCAGGAACATTCCAGTTGTCCCATATCCTCTATAACTGGTATTTTATTTCTCATTTTGGCCATTATGGTACGTATACAGTAGTAGCTCATTAACATTTCATCTATAGTTCCCTGATAAGTAAATAACCTCAAACACCACTGTATGTTTATTAGTGATCTGGTGCCTTCTTTTGTGAAATGACTGTCCTTTGTCATTTATTGTTGAATTTTCTTAATTATTTAAAGTAGAGGCTGGCAATTGTTTTTTTCTGAAAAGGACCAAATAGTACACATTTTCAGTTTCGTAGGCCATACGGTCTCTGTTACAACTACTCAACTCTGCTCTTATGGCATCAAAGCAGCTAAGATTGTATATAAACAAATGAGTATAGTTGTGTTCCAATAAAACTTTATTGACAAAAATGGGCACAGAGCCAAATCTGGCTACAGGGCCTCTTTATAGATTCTGGATGTGAACACTCTAGCCATTATATAGACTATAAAAACCTTTTCCCAGTCTGTGGCTTGTCTCTTCACTCTCCTCACAGTATTTTTTAATGAAATTCTTAATTTTAACATACTCTAATGAATTTGGTTCTCCTTCACAACTATACTCTGTCCTATTTAAGACATTTGCTTATCCCTAAATCATGAAGATATTCTCCTTTGCTTTCTTCTAGAACCCTTATTGTTCTACCATTTACATTTAAATCTATGATCCAGCTGAAGTTGATTTTTGTGGTTGGTATGAGGTAAGGGTCAAGAATCACTTTTTCCCTCACTGGATATCAAACTGACCAAGCACCATTTATTGTACTGCATTAGTGCTTTTGTTGAAATTCAAATGACTGCTTACATGTGGGTCTATTTCTAACTCATTATTTGATTCCATTACTCTACGTGTCTGTTTTCATACCAATACAACGCTGTCTTAATTACTATGACCTTATAGCAGGGCTTGGAATCTGGTAATAACGGTCCCCTAGCTTTGACCTTCTTCATAATTGTTTTCGCTATTTCTGTCTCTGGATTTTCCTGTAAATTTTACAGTCAGCTGATCATACACACACACACACATACATACACAAACCCCTTCCTAGAGTATTTATTGGAATTGCACTGAGGTTCTGGACAAAGTTTGATGACAGGATGGAAAGGACTTGCTGATGAAGTAGGTATGGGGACAAGGATAGCTCAAAATCAAGAAGATTCTGGCTTCAGCTCCTGGGCAAATTTCTTCTCCTGCCTCCAGACTCAAGCAGGTATCAGCTCTTCCTGGGTCCTGAGCCTGCCAATCCTAGGATCAGAGTGACACTATTGGCTTGTCTTCAGCTTGCAGACGACAGAACTTGGGACCTGTCAGCCTCCATAATCACATGAGTCAATTGTTTCTTTAAATCTCTTTACACACACACACACACACACACACACTATTGGGTCTGTCGCTCTGGAGAACCTTGACTTAATACAAATTTTGGTACCATTTACTGGTAATGAGGAAGATCCAAGGAGCAGAAGTAAGATAAAAAAGAAGAGCCCTTTTCAGACACAACTGAAGTGTGAGCTACGTGTGAGACATCCAAATAAAGATACATATTTCTATTTCTTCCACTTGACCACATACCAGGCCTTATTCTAACCACGTTACATGTCTACCCTTTACATGTTTTACTCTGTAAAAACAACCCCATGAAATGAGGACTGCTTTTATCCCCATATAACGGGTAGGAAAACAGAGGCGCACACAGCTGACATAATTTGCTCAAGGTCACACAGATAGTAAGCACAGCCCCTATTTTTTTTTTTCTTTTTTTTTTTTTTTTTTTTTTTTTTTTTTTTTTTTTGAGACAGAGTCTTGCTCTGTCTCCCAGGCTGGAGTGCAGTGGCGCCATCTCAGCTCACTGCAACCTCCACCTCCCGGATTCAAGCGATTCTCCTGCCTCAGCCACCCGAGTAGCTGGGATCACAAGCGCATGCCACCACACCCGGCTAATTTCTTTGTATTTTCAGTAGAGACGGGGTTTCACCGTGTTAGCCTGGATGGCCTTGATCTTCTGACCTTGTGATCCGCCCACCTTGGTCTCCCAAAGTGCTGGGATTACAGGCATGAGCCACTGCGCCCGGCCCTCTGTGTTCTTAATGGCGACACACTACTGCTGCCTCTAAGATGCTAAGCAGGGGGTTGAGATGCATGAGACTTTGCTCTTCTGGGTCTTGGTTTCCCCTTCTGGAGGATGGGAGGTGGGTTTTTAAAACACTCCTTCCCGTTTTCCACTTCAAATACCCAAGGAGCCTCTGCTTTTGAATTCGCCCAGAAGCACTGTGAGTCAGAGACCTCCCCTGACCCATGTCCTGGATGGGTGGTGCCCTGCATGACCCAGACAAAGACAAACACAGTCAACAGTCACCAAGCCACTCCAGGCATTGCCTGCACCCACATCGGACTCAGGCCGGGAGATCCACTCCCATTGCCCAATCTCCTGGGCCTCTCGGAGCTCAGCCCTTTGGCTCTCCTTCCAAAAGCAGGAATGCTGGCCGCCTGCCAGCTTCTCTCAAGAGACAGATGTGCCCTTTCCCTGCAGCCGGCCCAGCTTGCTTGTGGAAGTGAGGTGGGGAATGGCCTTGAAAGGCTCAGGGCGCCCACAAGGAAGGCCCTAGGGAGCCCACTTGGAATCCGGTACTATCAGAATCAGCTGCTGTCCCTGCACAGGTGAGACTGCCTCAGAGGAGGCAGAGCCTGCACCCGGAAGCCAAAGGCTGGGTAAACTCAGCTAAAAGTTGGGGGCAGGTCACAGAGGCCTAAAGGGACGTTCTGTTTTCCAAACCCCAGTGTTCTGGGAAAAGTGCCTGCTCCAGACTGCTCGGGGCAGAGTGGCGGGGCAGGGCTCAGGGCGGACATTGGCAGCCACCCTGAAACTACCCAAGGAGGACTCTGAGGACAGCCCCAGAGAGACCAGAAAGGAGGCAGGGGAAGAGGAGAAGGGGGCGTTCACGAGCAGACAGCAGGACGTGAGACAGACAGACCTCAAGGAGTGGGTGGGAATGAAGGAGCAAATGAGAAAGGGCCATGCTGAGCCAGCCACTGGGAGAGAGCAGAAGCAGGAGGCCCAGGCCCTCACAGGGAGGGCCAAGCCCAGAACGGGGGGGAAAGGGCAATGGGGAAGGGCCTGTGGTTTCAGAGCCTCATGTGCACCAGGAGCTGTACCTGTGTGACCACACCAGAGCCAAGTTAACAACAATGGTGCTGGCAGCTACTATGCTGTGCACCCACTATATGCCAGGCACACTCACATATCTGATCTTCAACGCTCCTAAGAGGTACATATGATCATTGACTCTGTGTTACAAAAGAGGAAACTGAGGCACAGAGAGAGGCAAAGTCACAGAGCTGCAAAGGTGGCTAAACAGGGATCCAGTGGGGGGCCTAGCTCTTAACCAAACTCTACTACAAGGAGGGTCTGATCGTCCCCACTTTACAGAAGAGAAAATGAAGACTCAGAGAGGCCCACTGGAAGAGGAGGACAGTGGGAAGCCCACACATGGCTACGGAGCATCCATTATTCATCCAGTGGTAAGGTTTCTCACTACACCTTAGGAGGCCAGCACAGACAGACAAGGAAACTGAGGCTCAGAGATGATCAGTGGGATGGCCTGGACCACAAAGCAAGTTATAGGAAATGCTAAACGTAGGGCTTAGGGCCTGGACCTCAGGCCTCAGCTCTAGTCTTTGCTAGACAGAGGAGTTAAGAAGCCTCTGGAACATCACTATTTTGTCCCTAACACAAAGTAACAGCAAAGAGATTCTGAAAAGTGCTACAGGGGTCAGCTGAGACCATCCTATAACTGCTGAACATGAAAACATAAAGTCAGGAATCTCTCTGTGCCAGTCCACCCACCCACCCACCCACCCACACATCCAACCATCAGTTCCCACCAACTACTACAGGCATCCACCCCCCACATCTACCTCCTAATTTCCCCTCTCTCCAATCATTCACCCATCCACCCACTCAGTAATCCAACTGTCCCACTTTCCCTTCCAGAGCCCAACCACCTCGGCAACTATCAACCAAACACTTACCCATCCACCAACATGTCAACCAACTGGCCATCCATCCACTAATCTCCAAACCTCTGTCACCCACCCACCTTCCCAATTATATAACCACCTATCCATCCATCCATCTACCCATTCACTCAATACACCATACCAGAAGACCCCAATCTACCATTCATCTAGACACATATCTGCCAATCTTCATATCCATTTCTCTAACTGCCTGAACATCCACACATGCCCCCAGCTTTTCATCTATTCTTCCATCCAGCCGTCTCCTAAACCTCCAAGCATTCAAACATTCATTCACTCACCCACACGTCAATTCCAACATCCATCCACATTCCTTCCTTCCCTCCCTGCCTCCTTCTATCTACCATCCATTCACCTCCCAAACCTCTAGCCATCCGTGCCTCATCCCGTGTGCCCACACAACCTGTCACACTTCCCATCACATATACACCTGCTTCTGTTTACCTACTCAGTCATCCATCCACTTACTCCTAGACTCTACAGATTGCAAGAAGCACCAGTGAGACACACAAAGAAGCTGAAGAAACTATCCCGACCCTCCAAAAACTGAACAGTGAAAGAGCTTCACTCCTCTCGAATCCTCAACTTTTAGATCTTAGAATTACAGGATGTTGGTGTCACAAAGAACCTCCCAGTTTCTACAAGCATCTAGACCTACACTATCCAATATGGTAGCCAAGAGCCACAGGCAGCTACTGAGCATTTCAAACATGCCCAGGACAAATTCAGATGTTTTGTGAGTATGACATACACACCAGATTTTGAGGACTTAGTGTAAAAAAAAAAACCCACCACACAAAATACCTCTTTAATAATTTTTTAAATAATAATTACATGTATAATTATAATTGAATATAATATTCTAATATTTGGGGATCTATTAGGTTAAATAAAATATATTATTTAAATTCATTTTACCTGTTTCTTTTTACTTTTTTAAAGGTAAAAAAGTAAATTTTTTTTACTTTTTTTTTACTTTTTTATTTATGTCTTGACTTGTTACATTTTTTAAAGGCTACTAGAACATTTAACATAACATGTGGCTCGCATTGTATTTCTACTAGACAGCACTGATTTAGAACAAATCCCTCACCTCACAGGAAAGGGAGACCCAGAGAGGGGAGTGACAAGCCCAGGGCATCACCTAGAGAAGGTAGCAAGCTAGACCCCATCCCAGTGTCCTGGCCACTCACCTGGATTTCCGCTTGCAGTAGACGAGGAGGTTGTCAAAGAGGAAGAAGGCCCTTTCCTGGATGTTGCCCGCCGAGATCTTTAACAAAGTCCCTTGCAGGAGGAGCTGAGTGCAGATGTCGGTGAGGTTGGAACCCTGGGAGAGCAATGAGGACGCAGTGAATGGGCCTACCCAGGAACATCCCCTTCCTTTCCCAGAGACAGAACCTACTACTACCACCTGCTGCACGCCAAAAACTCCACCAGCAAGCCTGTCAATGGACAGAAAATCAATACGACGTGATTAGTGGCTTCCATCTGCTGAGTATGCCAGGAAAATCCTGGGGAGGGCACACTGATGTGACCACATGTCCCTTTTACAGGAGAGGAACTTGGTGCTCAGGAAGGAATGACTCACCCAGCTAATACAGCTAATAGTAGGTCCTCGTCAGCATCTGGGTATGTTTTGGTTCAGTTTTTGTTTTTTGGGGTTTTTTTTTTTTTGAAGTGGAGTTTCGCCCTTGTTGCCCAGGCTGGAATGCAATGGCGCAATCTCGGCTCACTGTAACTTCCGCCTCTTGGGTTCAATGGATTCTTCCTGCCTCAGCCTCCCGAATAGCTGGGATTACAGGCATGCACCACCATGCTCAGCTAATTTTGTATTTTTTTAGTAGAGACAGAGTTTCACCATGTTGGTCAGGCTGGTCTTGAACTCCTGACCTCAACTGATCCAACCGCCTCCGCCTCCCAAAGTGCAGGGATTACAGACATGAGCCACCACGCCTGGCCTCATTCAGTTTTCATTGAGTTTTTTTTTTTCACCTATTCCTTCCCCACTATTTATTTATGCCTTGACTTGTTACTAGATATCCCTCAACTGAATGCCCCTTCTGTAAGGACAGGGCCCGAATTAACTACGTGCCCTGTGTATGCCCAGCACCCACAACATTCTCTGGCACACAGTAGGTGCTCAACAAATGCAATGTGTAAAACATCAGGGGCAGGATCCTGTGGGCATTCCACCTAGCTAAGCTAAAGATGTACATGTCAAGCCCAAACCTGGTCACCTATGCTGAGCGGCAGGGGAAGGGGTGACAAAGACATGCATGACGTTCACTGAACATCAGTGAGCATCCGGGCAGAGTGGCTGGGAAAGGCATCAGGGAGGAGCCAGCAGACCTTGGAAGACAAAAATTAAGATAAAGAGGCTGGCTGGGCGTGGTGGCTCATGCCTGTAATCCTTTGGGAGGCTGAGGCAGGAGGATTACCTGAGGTCAGGAGTTCAAGACCAGCCTGGCCAATATGGTGAAACCCCATCTCTACAAAAATACAAAAACTAGCCGGGCATGATGGCGGGTGCCTGTAATCCCAGCTACTCAGGAGGGTGAGGTAGAGAATCGCTTGAACCTGGGAGGCAGAGGTTGCAGTGAGCCGAGATCACGCCATTGCACTCCAGCCTGGTGACAAAGCAGAACTCTTATCTTTAAAAAAAAAAAACAAAAAACGTAGATAAAGAGGCTGAGGGCAGGGATGGGAAGGTCCTGGCTGGGAGGGATCTTCAGAGCCTGGGATCACACAGGTCTCCCTGAAGCCGAGAGGACCCAGGCAAGAGCAGAGAGATCCCAAAGTCCAAAGAGAGAAGAAAAGAGACCTTGGTGGGCACCGAATGCCAAATGAGGCAGCCCCTCAAACCACGTCCCTCTTCTGTCGTTTTGGGGAATGGAGTCTTGCCTGGTACTTGGCTGCTGGTACTTGGCTGCCCAGCCACAGACTACATCTCCCAGTCCCCCTTGTGCCAGGTGTGGTCACGTGACTAAGCTATCCCCAATGTGCCTCACTGCCAGGGCACATCCTTGAAAGAAAATGTCTTCCCTCCCCTTCCTCTTTCCACAGGCTGGGGTGGTGGGATACACTGCAGCAGATGGTGGGGTAAGGAGCTGGAGGGAAACTGGGTCCTGGCAGAGCAGAGCTGCCCACCCTAGCCTGGCTGTCCGCCTCTGCGCTGCTAATGAGAACTGCGTTGCAATGCTAATGAGCCACCTCCCTGAGGCCGCTGCATCGCTTCCCTACAGCAGTCAACCGCGGACTTGAATTAATACAATAAAGTACAGACAACAGGGTACCACGGACATTTAGGCCCAAGGAATATTATGCAAAAGCAGTGTTTTAAGGGAGTTTCATGTGACAGACCGGCAGATTACATTGAAGAAAGAAACAAGAAGTGATGTTGTCCCTGCCTGGAAATGAACTTGGGGAGAGAGGGATAATTATTCACAGAATCTCCTTCCCCAAACACTGAATACCCAGAACCAACATGGAGTTCCTACCCCACTGGGACCTGCTGACTCAATTCTTTCTGAGATCCACTAAGGGGAACTGGTTCTGGCAGCTGAGAAGCTAGGCTGTCTGCTAACAGCCTACAAGGGACTCTCTCGCTGGTGTTAGAGCTGGTCTGCTCTGTGCCCATGGTCCAGTTGGGTACAACAAACCCATTCACTCAACAGTGCCAGAGACCCCTCTGGAGACCGGGAAAGCAGCTTCCTTGTGGTGAAGAGCTGTGCAGCCAGGACAGGAGCCTGCACTCATTATCACACATCACGGCCTTCGGCTTGGCTAGAGGCCAGGTAAGCATGGATGATTGCATGCCCACAGACAGATCTCAGGTTTCCAGTGAGGCAGCAGCCTGCTGCACCAAGACTCAGGGCTGTCATGAGGAAGAGCCCCTGGGACCCCAGGCATCCTCGCAAACAGGGTGACAGGGACTCCCTGGAGCTTCATCATGGCCCATGGGCAGCACAGAGCAGACACCGGTTCGGCAGTCCCTGGAGCCCACATGCCTCCCCTTCTTTTTGCCTTGGCTCCCTCATGCCCACCCACCAACCCTTCTAGGCTCCAAAGGGGCAGTTGAAGAAGAATCTGGTACCTGGCCCAGCTGCCAAACCCCAAGGTCACACAGCCCTAGACCTGAACCCTGCAGCCAAGGCCATCTCGGGGGACCTAGGAGAGGAAGTGCGCCCAGCCTGGGAAGCTGCCTCTCCAGCCTTGGCCAATCACCACCCGGCCAACTGCAGCTGAAATGCCAAGCACACTACAGGGGGATACCCCCTCCACCCCAGCCCTGCTGAGAAGCCCAGACGCACTCTCAATCTCCCTGAAATCTTTGAATCCAGGTCAAGGGTGGTGCTAGGGGTTGGATGCACAGGGAAGAGGCTAAGCACCAAGAGATGTGGACCAGTCAGGACATGCATAGGGGTGGCCACATGCCCTGCACTGTTCTAAATATCTTGCACAAACTCAACTAATCCTCAGGACAATTCTCATTTTATAGATGAGGAAACTGAGGCACAGCATGGTAAAGTGACTCGTTCATGGTCACATAGGTGGTAAGGCCGTGAGGTGGAACTTGAACCCAGAAAAGCAGCCTCCACTCCCCCACCCGCTCACCTCTAACTCAGGCCGCTCTTCAAGGACAACCTTAAGAGTTTTCTTTGCAATCGTTAGTCTAGAGCAGGAGTCCCCAAGGGGAGAGACCCTGTCCCACTGGGAGCCCAAAGCACCCCAGGGAGGGTAGGAAAAAACTACCAGAGCTTTGTAGTGATTTTGTTTCCTCACTCCTGTTTCCTTCTCTCCCCTTGTGGGTGAGTGAACAGTTGATCATCTCCTAAACCGGATCCAGAGCCAGAAAGTGGAGTGCTGCCTGCCTGCCTGCCTCCCTCCTTCCCTCCCTCCCTTTCTTTTTTTTTTTTTGATGGAGTCTCACTCTGTTGACCAGGCTGGAGTGCAGTGGCACCATCTCAGCTCACTGCAACCTCCGCCTCCTGGGTTCAAGCGATTCTCCAGCCTCAGTCTCCCGAGAAATTGGAATTAACAGGCACGCTCCACCACACCTGGCTAATTTTTCTATGTTTAGTAGAGATGGGGTTTCGCCATGTTGGCCAGGCTGGTCTCAAACTCCTGGCCTCAGGTCATCCACCCGTCTCGGCCTCCCACAGTGCTGGAATTACAGGTGTGAGCCACTGCACCAGGACTGTTTCTTTCTTATTAAGAGCACACATTTCCTTTTTGTCACTGTGAGCTTCACACGGAAGCCCATGGGGCTGTGTCTGCAGTGTGCCTCTGAGGAGGTGCAGCCCACACTGGGCACATGTTCTAGTCAAAGTTCTTGGATGCTTTTTCCATCTAAAATAAATAAATAAAGAGATCCCGCTTTGCTGCCGGGGCTCCTCCTGACATGTATTGGACGTTTTCTCTGAGCCAGGCACTGCCGAGGACTCTGCAAGCATCAACTCCCCCGTCCTCAAGTGACCCATGACGGGGGTACTCCCATGATCCCGACTTCGCAGATGGGGAAACTGAGGCAAAGAAATCTCTCCCCACAGAGGCGGTTGTCTCATTCACTCACTTGCAAGGTTTTGTGACACTGCCATTTCCTTGTGCTCAGCAAAATGGATTCGCAGATTAACTTATCTGGTTTTAACTAAACCAGTCTCACAACAAACAGTGGCTCACAAAGGATCAGGGGGTAAAAAAACACACATATGGGAGATCGAACTCATGAATGATGATGCAACCTCAAGCAAACAGCAAGAAAGTGGCCAAGACTCCCCTTGCTCCAAAAACAAGCCCCTTGTCAGACTTATTTCAAGAGAGAGATGACAGCCATAGGATCAGATCAGTAAGAGGTCACAGAGAAAGATGGGAAATAACCAAGAAGAATATCTGAAATAAAGACGTGCAATCACTGTCATTTACATGAACTGCCCCCTAAGTCATGCTGTCCTCAGAGACTGTAACAACTGACAGCATGGAAGCAGCTCCACTATTAGACATTAATTTGTCTAGCTAGAATGTATTATTTTCACAAGTCACCTTGAGGAACAAACTGTATTTTAAAAACATGTCTACTTCATAGAAAACAATTTCACGTTTTTCAAAGGACATTCATATTCTATATCTCACTTTGTCTTCCAAATGAAACCAAAACATAACTTCAGAGATATTATCACTAAAATTAAACAAATAGGAAAAATAAGGCCCACCAGGCAAGACAAACTGACCTGAGGCAGGGCAGTCTGTAAGTTACAGGGCTGGGCCTCAAAACCCAGTTCCCGTGCCTCAGCTGCCTCAGCTGCCTCATCTGTAAAATGGGGATAACAGCACCTCCCTTGTAGGGTTGGGAGCTCATAACAGGTGCTAAATAACTGCCAGCAATTCTTATTTTAGGTCACTTTATTTCCTATTGCATCCAGAAACACCGGCCACTGAGGGCCACTGAGTTCTCAAACTGTACATGTTCAGGGTCACAAAGGGTTTTAGAGACCCTTGGTTCCCATTTCCCTAGGCCCTTACCAGAAAAAAAAAGGCATCTGGAAATCACTTCTGGTGCAGCTGCTGAAGAGCTTGCTCAATACCCTCTCCTCCGGAGCCCATGTGAGAAATTTCTTTTCCAACTGAGTGCCAGGAAACTCTGTCTCCCAGAAGAACTGCTTTGCTTCTTCCTTGTCGGACAATATTAGGTAACTTATGTGTGTTGCTCTTTTCACGTTGGCTTCCAGGAAACTCAAAGCCCAAATAGACAGATGTTTAAATTAGTCACCTCTGTTTGCTCTTGAGGTTCAAAATGGCCATGTGACCCATTTATGGCCAATGTAATGAAAGGGGACACCTGCATGGGGCTTCTAGAAAAGGCTTTCCTCCACCAGGGAAGAGAGCTCCCCACTAACTACCCTGGCCATGCCCCTGTCTCCTCTGGTTTTGAACACATGATGCCTGGAGCTGCCGCCTTCATGGAAGCATGAGGGGAAGAAGAGGATTACCAGAGACCAAATCAGAGCTCTGACATCATGAGGCTGAGATGAGAGTCTTAGAGGATGCATCCTAACTGACGCACCTGAGGATCAGGCAACTTTCAGATGCAGGAAACAGAAACCAAGCCGTGTACTTTTAAGCAAAAAGGAAGGAGGGGCTTTACTTAGTCACTGAAGGGGCTAGAGGAGCCAGGAATCCAGGAATCCCGAACCCAGGAAACCAACCTCACTGCAGAACTGACCCACCGGGGGAGCCACTGCCCTGCCCCAGGTGGGAAAGGAAAATCAGAACATCACCTGTCCAAGCTCAGACTCCAGGAAAAGGCGGCCCAGGTGGCATCGAGGATTCAGTAGTTGTGGCCTCAACTGTCAACTGCAAAGCCTTCCCACGGCTGCTGTCCCACCAACAGTAAAAAAGGAATGCCTAGGCCATGCATCTGACATGCAGGAAGCTGGCGCCTGGGCCCTCTCCTAATGTTACCACAGAAAGCCAGACACAACCATGGCTGTGCTTTGCTGCAAAAATAGCACAGGGGTGGCCTCCGCCCCACTTCCACCTTCCAAATCTCATGCAGCTGGATCTGGTCTTGGCCAGACCCCAAATCATATCCCAAACTGAAGCTGGGAAATAGAGCTCTTCACTCTCCAGCCTCGGCTGGGCAGGAAGGCCCAGCAGAAGGAGAGCGGGGGACATGGCAAGTGGATTGGCCGATCCACAATACCCACCCCTCCCTGAACGCAGCCCCTCTCCCCTCTGCGGCCAAACCCATAACCTCACAGCAATACCTCACATTTAGGATTCCCCAGCACAGAGAAAATAACTAGAAATCCCAAATATGGCAAGTGCCTCCAAAGGCCAGAAAATCCAAAGGGCCTAAGGCGTATGATTCACGTAACAATCCCTGCCCGAGAGCCTTTCATCTTCCCTCTCAATCTCCCGTTCCAGCTGTATTTACTCTGATACAGATTTTTTCATTTCTTTATATTTTTCCATTTCCTTCTACGGATTCACAGGAAACCTCTAATAATCTAAGGAAGGCATGGGGACTTAAATCCAATGATCTCAAGAACCCTATCCCCTAATCATCATGATAGTAATACCAATAGTTACCATTTCTTGAGTACCTACTATGTACCAGGTACAGATGAGGATACTGAAGTTCAGAGAAGTGATGACATTTGCCTAAAGTCACCCCGCAAACGAGTGTCAAAGCCAGAATTCTGTCCTGGAGTGGATGCTAAAACACTACCCTTGACGTTGGCATCAATAGTTCAAAGGCCTCCACACACCAGGCAATGCATGAAAGAGAAGGGGCGGGGAGATAACAGGGGATGGTGGGGACTGAAGGAAACTAGAGGCTAAAGTGACTATTTCCATGAGATATAGGGGCCCAGTGTCACCAAGTTTTTAAGAGAAACTTGAAATGTGATTTTTTTATTTGTATTTAATTGAAAAATAATTAAGCAATCTTTTGCAAACACTCCATAGGCCAAACAAAACACATTGCAGACTGAACTAGGTGCCCAGTCCTCAGTTCATGCCTGCAGCTGTGTACCTCCTGGTCCCTTGCAGCCCAGGAGGGCCCCTCCTGTCCTGTACACACCTCCCAGCCTTCGATGTGGGACTGCAGCTGCTCCAGGGCTTCCAGCTTCTCCATCTGCCGCTTGGTCTCATTGATGTTGGAGCAAACGGTCTTCATGGCCTGCAGGGCACTCTGGACCGCGGGGTGGTCTGGGTGCTTGCCGGGAGTCCTCTTGGCCAGCTCCTGGGGTAGAATAGAGGTGGGGAGAAGAAAGCAAGACATCAGTCCAGAGGAGATCCAGGCCAGAGCTGAACCCAAGAAAACAGACAGAAACTCCTTGCCTGGTGGACATTACATTCTAGCAAAGGAGATGAGCCAAAGAAAACTCAGGTATAGAATCCAATGTCAAGCAGTGGTAAACACTAGAAAGACAAATCAGAATGACGGAGAGGGAAGCACTGTTTCACAGGGAGGTCAGGGGAGGCCCCTCTCTGGAGGGATGTTTGAGCAGAGACCCTGGATACAGCAAGAGAGAGAGCCCTGCAAACACCCGAAGGGAGAGCCTGACGGGCAGGGGGCGCCATGGCCCAAAGAGTCCAGGGCGGGCACACGTCTAGTATGTAATGAGGAACAGAAAGCAGGCAGTGTGTCTAGGGTGGAGTAAATGAGAGAGAGAAAAACAGAGATCCACGGTCACAGAGGTGGCCCCAACACTGCCCTTCCCCAGGCCCGGTTTTCTTATCTGTAAGATGGGTATAAAAAATACCCCGCCTTCCCAAGGCTATGGGACTGAGCATGCAAAGTGGCTCTTAATCCATGAGAAGCCTCCTGCCCCCAGCATTTCCCACTGCCAGCTCACCCCCAACTCAGACACAGGCTGGGACATTGCAAAGGCCAGGCCAGTCTTAATGGAAGATTCCAGCCACTAAGTGTGATGGGAGAGGAACTAAGGAGGAAGGGATTAGCTGGGACTTGAGATATCAGGGAAGATTTTTCAGGCCAAATTACCCAAATCACCCAACCGCCCCTGCCAGCCTTTCATCCTGAACTGTGCTAGCAGAGATAAGTTTCTTTAATCATCTGACCCAGAAACACGCCTAACAGCTCCAGTCTCTCTCCTACGCCCTCTCTCTCTGCTCCCTTGATGATCCAGATAATGTCCCCGCAGATGTGACACTCTTACATCGTAGTTATGAGCACAAACATAGGTTCAAGGGCTGACCCTGCCCCACACTGTCTGGGTGACCTTGGGCCAGTCCTCTCTCCATCCTGGGCCTCGGCTTCATCATCTGCAAACCCGTGATGATGAGGATGATGGTGATGACGAAGGCAGCAATTAATGTCTACTGAGACTTTGCTCCACGTTTTTAAGGTAGCTTCCGTTTTGAGGCACAGCAAGAAAGCCTTAGGCCTCAAAGGTACAAGGAGGAACTGAGATTTGAACCCAGGCTGTCGGGTACTTCTCATGGTTGTGGTAAGGGATAAATGAGGCACTATAGGAAAAGTACCAAGTACATATATAGTAAGCACTCAATATATGCAAGCCATTAGCATTCTTCTTGCCATATGACAACAGGCTAGCTGTAACTGTGAACAGCAATTTGCCACAAAAGGGTGTTGTTCTGAGCACTCCCTGGAGAAAACAAACTCCAAACACATCCCTTCTCCATTCACTTCTTTTCTGCCCTGCCTGAAAACAAACGTCCTCTTTTCTGAAGACCAGGTCCTAAGATTCCCAAGGCCCAGCTGGTCTGCATCATCAGGCCCCTGGGACTTTGCTGAGCTCTTGCCATGCACCCAGGCAATGTGCCCAAAGGATGCAAAACAAGGGAGATGGAGCCCTGCTCTTCCTCTGGAGGCCCCAGCAATGAGGCTGGAAAGGCACTTCTCTGGGGGCTTGAGAGAGGCCCAGACAGCAGCGCCATATGCTGAAAACGCTGGTGATCAATGAGAGAAGCAAGCCCAGAAGGCTTCAGGAGGAAGCAACACGAAAGCAGGCAGGGCACCCAGGGCCAGCTCTGCCAATGCGGAGTGTATTTCGACTCATTCTTCACTCAGCAAATACTGGCTGAGTAACTGATGCGAGCCTGAGCCATGGAGGCTGGGGAGAAAACAAGATGGTCCACTGGAGCTCATAGTCAAGAGTGGACCAGTCAACAAGGTAATGACTATTACTACTACCAACAGTAACAACAGCTAATATTCAGCGAGCCCTCATGCACCTGTCAAGCTCGTTTGATCCTCACATCAACCCTGTTAGGTAGGCACCGTTATTCTTCTCGTTTGACAGATCCAAGACCTGAGGCACAGAGAGGGTCAGGCTGTTTGTTCAAGGTCACACAGCACATCTGAGCCCACTCAGTCTAACTCCAGAGTTTGTGCTCTAAATTCCCACGCTATTTACAACTTTTTAGACAGTGAAGTATGAATACTTTCCTCTCAAATAAATATATAATTTATAGGAATTAAAGGGACAATGAGTGAGGGAAGTGCCATGGTCTGAGAAGGTCTCTCTGGAAAGACAGACTTGCGAGCAAAGGTTGAATGAGGTGAGGCCACAGGCCGCACCGCATCTGCAGGAACAGCACTCCAGGAAGGAGAAGAGCATGTGCAAAGGCCCCGAGGCAGCGAGAAGCAGCAGGGAGGCCAGCGGAGCTGCAGTGGAGCGAGAGAGAGAGAGAGGGATGGACCATGGATTCAGACAAGCATGCCAAGGCAAGATAATGTTAGGCCACAGCGGGGTGTCTGGGTTTCCTCCCAAGAGCATGGGGAGGTGATGGGGGTATGAGCAGAGACCTGACACCATCCTCTCACCCTTTAAAGGACCTCCCTGGCTGCTGACAGGAAGATGCACGGGATGGAATGTGCAGTGAATATAAAGTGGGAAGACCAGTTATGGCTACTGCCAACTTCCAGGCAAGAGCAGAGGGTGGCACAGAAGCTCTGTGCCTCATTCACTCCGTGCACACATGTATCCACTCAGCCAGCTCCAGTGTACCTGGCCCCATGTGGGCTCTCTGTTGTGCATAGATGACATAGATGATGGCAGACACTCCCCTAAGCCCTCCTGGAGTCGTCAGCCTGCTTGTAGGCATGTCCACAAAGTTACAATACAAGACCGTGATCTAATGACCGTATTCAGTAATTCCATTCGATTCAGCAAAGCTACCCCAGACCCAGGTTCCCTGAAGTGGTTTTTGACATCTGGACCTTTGTGAGGCCAGCCAAGGCCAGGGAATGAATGTGGCCAGTCAGCTCCCGGTGGGCAGGAACAGAGGCTACCAGTTAATGAGACCCCCGCCCCAGGTTCTACCCATCATCCCTTTCATCCAAAGCAGGGGTCAAATGACTGTCTGCGGACCCAGTCCAGCCCATCACCTGTTTTTGTAAAAAAAAGTTTTATCGGAACCCAGCATCCTCATTCATTGACATATTGTCAGTGGTTGCTTTTACACTACAATGACAGACTGTACGGACCCCAAGGCCTAAAATATTTACTAGCTGGTCCTTTAATGGAAAAGTTTGCTGGTCCTTTGTTAAAAGCAACAGAACTGATTCTTAGCTGAGTATGAGGGCACCTGGAATAAAGGCCACACGCCCAGTCCGCCTAGACACTAGGTTCTCGTGGATGGACTGTGAGCAGAAGTGCCAGGTGCAGTTTCCCTTCTCCTTTCCCTCTTCCTTGGCTGGAATGTGGGCATGGTGTGAGCACCTGAAACCCCGGTGGTGAGGGCCACTCCTCAGGGTTGGCAGAACTTGGTGCTGTCAGCATGGAGCCACCATACTGCCCTGGATTGCCTTGACAAAAAGAAGCTTAGACGTTGTCTAAGCCACTGTTGTTTCGGAGCTCTGCCACCGCAGCTAAAACATATCCTAGTACAAAAGACCCCACTGTGTTGTGGCACTTGGGATAAATTCACCACGAAACCGCGTTCTTCCTTCTGCTGACTCTGTTTGGCTTGGCCATCAGTGAAATTACTTTGCCTCCCAATGGCCCTAGCAGGCAGGTGCTTCTACTATCCCCAGATGAGGAAGCTGAGGCTCACACAGAGGCAAGGTCTCCTGCCCAAGGCCATGGACAGCTAAGTGGCTACACGGTCCAGCTCCAGAGCTCACATTTCTGAATCACTATTCTGTGATTCTCCAGCCTGAGGCCCTGGGCCACTTCCCACCTCCCCCGACAAATAGGAAGCCCTCACCACTTTTATTCTTGAAACTAAAACCTGACAGGCCCACGGCACCCCTCTGACGGGCACTGCCGCCACATCTGCTCCTCCCAAACCCTGGATGTTGGAATCTCAGTGATTCTCCTCCAGTGGTTCCCCGTGGGGCTGCCAACACCCAGTAGTTAGTAAAGTGAAAAAAAGGCTGCTTCCCTTTTCTATCTGGCTGCCTCTATCTCTATTCTTGCTCTAGGTCAGTGGTAGGGGTAGAGAATTGAAACCAAGCAAGGCCTGGCCAGGCCCAAGGCTGGACCAAACCCGCACGGGAAGTGTTAGCTTTGGTGTCTTGGTTCACAGGGGTGTGTTGGCTCCACTCTGTTGAGCTTCAAAAAATGAGGGCCCATTCCTGCCTCCAGGCCTTTGGACTTGCTGTTTCCTCTCCCGGCACACTCCTTCTCAAGATCCGAAGAAGTAACAGCCAAGCATGGTGGCTCATACCTGTAATCTCAGCACTTTGGGAGGCCCAGGCAGGCGGATCACGAAATCAGGAATTCGAGACCAGCCTGGCCGCCACGGTGAAACCCCGTCTCTACTAAAAATATAAAAATTAGCCAGGCATGGTGGTGCACACCTGTAATCTCAGCTACTTGGGAGGCTGAGGCAGGAGAATCGTTTGAACCCGGGAGGCAGACGTTGCAGTGAGCCAAGATCATGCCCCTGCGCTCCAGCCTAGACAATACACTGAGACTCCATCATAAAAAAAAAAAAAAAAACAGGTAACATAGTACTGTACAAAGATAGGCCTAGAGATCAATGGAAAAGAATTGTAGCCGGTGGCCAGCAGTTCAAGACCAGCCTGGGCAACGCAGAAAGACACCATCTCTACCAAAAAATTTTAAAAACTTAGCCAGACACAGTGATGTGCACCTGTAGTTCCAGCTTTTGGGAGGCTGAGGTGGGAGGATCACTTGGGCCCAGGAGTTCCAGGTTACAGTGAGTTATAATTGGGCCACTGTACTCCAGCCTGAGAGACAGAATAAACCTGTCTCTATTATCTCTTTAAATAAAAAAAAGGGGGGGGGGAGGTTGATAGGTGCAACAAACCACCACGGCACATGTAGACCTATGTAACAAACCTGCACATTCTGCACATGTAGCCCAGAACTTAAAAAAAGAAAAGAAAATCAAAAGTAAAAATCAATGCATATCAAAAAAAATTAAGAGTCCAGAAATAAATCCTTATATTTATGATCAGTTAATTTTCCACAAGGACGCCAAGGCAACTAAATGGACGAAAGAACTGTCTTTTCAACAAATGATGCAACTGAATATCCATGTGCAACAAAATTAGCCTGGCCCCTTCCTCACACCACACACAAAAATGGACTAAAAATGGATCACAGACCTAAATGTAAGAGCTGAAACTATAAAACTGTCAGAGAAAACATAGGGGTAAACTCCTTGTGACCACAGGTTAGGCAAAGTGCTCTTAGATGTGACCAAATGCACAAACAAGTTAAAAAAATATAAAGTGAATTTCATCACAATTTAAAACTTTTGTGCTTCAAATGATACTATCCCAATGTGAAAGCCAAAAAATAAATAAAATTAAAAAGGAAGGGAAAAGACAATCTGCACAATGCAGGAAAATAGTATCAATTACACATCTGATAAGGAACTTGTACCCAGAATATATAAAGAACCCTTACAACTTAACAACAAAAAGATGAATAATCCAAGTAAAAAACAGGCATAGGACTTGAACAGACATTTCTCCAAAGAAGATATACAAATGTCCAATAAGCAGACGAAAAGATGTTCAACATCATTTGGGAAAATGCAAAACCAAACCAAACTGAGATACCACTTCACATCTACTGGAACAGCTATAATCCAAAACATGAATAACAACTGTCGGTGGGGATATGAAAAAAACAGAGCCCACCTACATTGCTGGTAAAAATATAAAATGGTGCAGCAGTTTAGGAAAGCAGTTGGGCAATTCCCTTGTGACACCATGATCCAGCCATACCTGAAGCCATCTATCCATGGCTTTTCAGTTATGTGAGCCTATTCATATTTTACATATATATATTGTGTAAGTCGGCGTGGGCTAGTTTTTCCATCTCTTATTTGAAAACGTTGCTACTGTTTCACAGTCTCAGAGAGAGTGCACAGATATGGAATCTCAAAGGTGTCCCAGTTAGTCTCAGACAGGCATAAAATGTGGGTATCTTCAAAGCTAACGAGAGCTTGAGCGATACTAACAAAGGTCTAACATGTGAAAGGAGGGAGGTGAGGAGGCTCCTGCCCAATTCAGAACTGAACAGACTGTCCTAATAAATTAGAATAGAGTCACGTTCAAAAGAGACATACTATGGTACTGAAAACCCTGGAATCCATATCCAAAGTGGAACAGATACGTGAACTTCCAGGACTTGGCCCAGAGAAGAGTATTTCTAGAAGGAACCCAAGAGATGCTTGCTTGCTCGCTAAGCATCTTGGGAGAACTACATGATGAAGAGGCCCAGTGGATCTGTAAGACCTCAAGGAGTCCTACGGGACCCGTGCAAGAGACCACTGTGTGGATTAATCCATTCTTACACCACTTGGAGCTTTCTCACAAGAGAGGGGGCTGGCTACCTTGTAAGGTAGTAAGTTCCCCATCAATAGAGGTATCAATGATAGATTCAGGCCCACTAATGCTTTATTCTAGCTCAAACCCAGTATCAGATCATGAAATTGGAAAGCCCTGTGGTCAAGAGAATGGGTGCTGGGAAAAGGGAGGCATGGTCTCCACTTCGCCTCCACCACATCTCAGCTGGGTGGCCTTGCACAAGTGACCTCACCTCTCTAAAGCCAAGTGTGTACATCCGTGAAAGAGGCTAAGACTCACCCCCTAAGGCTAATGTAAAGATCCAATGGAGTGATGAATGTAAAAATCTTGGTACGCAGTAAGGACACAATATTTCTCATCGTCATCATCGTTATGTCTGTGGTAATAGTGACTATTTCTTATGATTTCTGTATAGAAGGAGTAATAGTGAAACGAGAAGTCATGGTAATAGTCCTAACAGCCAGCATCTACCGAGTACTTACTGTGCACCAAGCACTGCTCGAAATTTAAGTGTATTAAGTCATTTCATCCTTGAATCATCCCAGTGAGGTAGGTACTATTATCATCCAACTCTATATATGAGGAAACTGAGGCACAGAGAGGTTGAAAGCCTCTTGCCCAAGGCCACAGAGAACGAAAGTGGGACTTGGCAGATGCCAACCACATCTACAGGCCCCTCTCCAGGAGCCAGGCTGAGTGGCCTTCCCCAGCATCCGCCCCTCGAGCCCTATGTGGTTTCGCGAGTGAGGCCCCAGGCAAAGGCTTCCTAGAAGAGAGGATGTCGGCGCAGAGAAGCCTGGGCTTCCGCGAGGTGCCTCACCTCCCTTTCACCCCTGCAATCACATTTACTCAAAGGATGTCCAAAGGTGTCTGCTCTGAGCAGCCCCTTCATGTCCCCAAAACTGTGTACTCAGCCCCCAGGATGGCCGTAAGAGGCAGCCTGAGGCGCAGGGCCTCAAATTCCAGGGCAACAAACAAGCATGGCTAAGGCCAGCTCCTACTGGCTCACTCAGCCTCGCCCAAGACCCAGATCACTCAGCCTCACCCCAAGGCCTAGGAGAGGACTGGGAGAAGAACAAAGGGCTCAGAGGAAGAGGAGGTGGCAAGGAGAGAGGAGGACGAGCTGCAGAGGCCTACTGCTTCCACCTGCTCCTCTCTCGGGCCATGGAGTCCAGGAGAGACCACTCCAGCCAGCTCCCAGTGCGGATCTGTGACTAAAGCCTGACCTTCCATTCTCCCAGCCACACAAGAAGGGTGTGGGATCCATGCTGAGCTAGTGGGCCTCAGGCTGGGACTTCCTATGCAAATGCTGGGAAAGGCATGCTCTCCTCTTCCTGGGTGGGCACGCTGGTCACACACAGGCCTGAGGCTGCTGGTGACCAACGATGCCACTATGAGAAAGCAGCCTCCTGAGCACAAGGCTGGCACTGAGGGAAACACAGCAGGATATGGAGAAATGGAGCCAGGACAGTATCGCCTGAGCCCCAGATGCAGCTGTGCCTGAAGTCAGACCTACCCTCAGTCTTTTCTGTTTTCTACTCTTTTTTAAAACGCAAGTTTAATTAATAAGTTCATAAAAACAATAAAGTAGATTTTCAGTCACTGGCAAGCAAAATTGTCAGAAAATGAATCCATAAACCCACAGTGTGAAAACAAAGCTGCGACTGTCACTGGAAGATGTGACAATACGCACTATTCCCTGTGAGTTGGGGTTGGTGGGGGTTGGAAAGCCATACTGTCCTCTCCACAAACAGAAAAAGGCATCTCATGGAGGCAGGGAGGTGGTGTCACCAACGGGGTCTGGGTCAAGGAGAACAACATCCACTTTCTGGGGACACCTCAGCCAGCTCCAGGAAGAGGCTGATCCTGCACTCAGTGACTTGCCTCCAGTCACACAGGCCTGCCCAAGGCTCTGCCATCTAAGCTCAGGAAGCCTGGCTTGCTCCTGTACCCACAGTGCTGAAGTCCCCTGCGGCCATACCTAGGGTGACAGCAGAAGGCAAATGAAGAGGTGCTAAGGATACCCACCACCACTTAAAAAAAAAAAAAAAGGAAAAGAAAACAAGAAGCGAAAAACATCTGTCCAAAAAAGTCCAAGAGAACCCAGAAGTGAAGAGCTGCCCAGCACTGCAAAAAAAACCACAAACACCCTCCACGCATGCAAATCATACGCAGATTTCATGTAAATGTATTTCCAATTTTAACAGTTTCAGCCTCTGCTGCATGTCTAGGAAAACTGTAGTCCCACCAATTAGGAATTAGCAGGAGAAAGGAAATAATGCTTGCGGGTTTTAAAAACTCCTTTCTTCTACTCAGAGGAAAAGTGGGTAGAATGGGAAGAGGGCTTCTATCAGGAAGTTTCTGCTCTGGCTTTGATGAGGATGTGCTGTGTGATCTTGGACAAGTTGCCTCCCCTTTCTGTGTCTATGCCTCCTGGCTACGCAAGGTAGTGATGAAACCAAGCTAAATGTTATCGCCAGCCTCTGTCAACAAAGCAGAAGCTCTGGCCACCCTGGGCTTGCGTTTCCACCATACCGTAACAGTTGGCTGGGCTGAGCGGTGGCTGCTCCTTAGAAAGGACGAGTACCCTCTCGTCTGCCACAGTTCCCACCCACCTTGCTAAGTTACAACCAAGCTACTCACTCGCTTTCTGCACCTGCCCTACAGGTATCTGTGTTTGTGAGCCTAGGTTGGTAGGTCTCTACTGACCCTCCAGGCTCTGACATTCAGGAGCTCTATATCCAACCTTTCAAAGAAGCCTAGCATGGCTCACCGTAAAGTTCTATACCTCTGGTTCCCACTTCCAGGCTCTATACAGGCATTTCTCTAGAGAAAAGGGTAAAATGGTAAGAGATGGTGGTGATTGATGGTGATGGTAATGGTGGTGGTGGTAGTGGTGATGATAGCTATAAATTCCAACTTAGTGGAAGCAAAAATAAATAAAAATAAAAGAAATAAAGGAAAAAGAGCAACTAAGCCCCAAAAAACTAAAACAATCCAAAATAAAACATGGAAAGAGGGAAAAGCATCAAAAAAAGAGGATACATAGAAATCAAAGAGAAGGACAGCAGAACCAAGTTCAAATATATTAATAAACACAATAAATATAAGTGGACTAAATGCTCCTGTTAGAAGATATTATTAGACCAGATTTTAAATTGAACTCTATGGAGTTAACAAAAAAAGGACCTGAAGCCTAAAAATTCAAATAGGTCAACCACAAAAGGAGAAACAAGATATTTCAGGAAAACACTAGTCAAAAGAAACTTAACGTAGCTATATTAATATTGGAAAAAAAGACACTGAAACAATAAAAGTAGCTAATATTAAGCACATCTCAGCATTTTACAGACATTTTTCATTTCATCTTTATAATAACCAGTAACTAAGGCAGTACTTCACAGGAGAAAACTGAGGCATACAGAGTTTAAGTCAGATTTCAAAGAGGCAATGCTAATAAGGTCAGGAGCTAGGATTGAAAAGCATAAAAACCATTACAATATTTGAGTCACCAACATTTAACAAGCATGACCAAACTCAGTAATATGCAAAATGCTTTCATGAGTTTTCTCATGCATTGTCTCATCTGATCTTCACAGCAAGCCTGGGAGGTAACTACCATGCCCATTTTACAGATGGGAAAATAGAGACACAGAGAGGTTCAGCAATTTGCCCTTGGTCACACAGTTAAGAAGAGGCAGACTTGGATTTCTGTATTCACTCTTAACCACACACAGTGCAGGAGAAAGCAGAATCCAGGCTGGACCCCACAAAAGGTGATCTGGGAAGGCTCCTTTGAAGATGGGGCATCTGAGCATGGCTTTGAAAGGAAGAGGTGATGACAGGACCCCCCCCACTACCAACTCCCCAACAAGGGGTGTCCCGAGGTTAGTGCTCACCACACAGGAAAGAGCCTGAGCACAGGCTGACACAGGTTGAGTCTCTGGAGCAGCTGTGGGCGAGGTGTTGGTGCTTGGCCCGAGAGACAGGATGAAGGGGTGGGCACTGTGGTTGGGGAAGGACGGGGTCAGGGTAGAGGGGGCTGCAGTGAAGAGATCTCTGACTTCCTGTACTTTCTCAGCAAGACAGTGACAATGCCCAATCCCCAGCAGATGAGGAACTCGCTGTGTAACATCAGTCAGACAAAAACTCCAAAAAGATAACCCAAAGTATCCAGAATAATAGAAGGACTCTGGGAAATCAAAAGGACAACTGTCCAATAGCAAACTGGCAAAGGATGTGAAAAGGCAACTCTCATGAAATGCACCCACCTCCACTGCCACCACCAGGTCCAGACATCTCCTACCCGAACCACTGAAGCCAAGGACTTCCTGGTCTCCCTGACTCCACCCTGACCACCCCACAGTCCATCCTCCACACCCAGCCAAAGGGACCCTGTTAGAACTAAGGCAGATCCTGTTCCTCCCTGCTCAGAACCTTCCCATGGCTCCCACCTTACCCAGATGGAAAATAAAGACCTCACAAAGGCCCTGACCTGGCTCCATTACCTCTCTAGCCTTCCTCCCTCGCTCTCTCCCTATCCTCTCCTCTCCAGTCACCCTGGCCTCCTCACTGTTCCCCCAGACACACCAGGAACAGTCCTGCCCAGGGCCTTTGAACTGGCTGTTCCCTCTGGAACAATTTTCCCCGAGGTACCTGCTTGACTTCCTCCCTCACCTCTTTCAGGTCTTTGCTCAGTTTCCTTCTCAGTCCAGCCTTTCCCGACCACATTATCTAAACCTGCAACCCCCTGAGTGACCCTGGTCCTTACTGATCTTCTGAACCTGATATTTATTTTTCCCACAGCATCCAAATATTCCATCTAAACAAGCATACACATTTATTGCTCATTTGCCACCATCTCCCCCAAGAAGAATGTCCGTTCCAAGGGGACAGGGGTTCAAGCTGGTTTTGTTCACTTTGTACCCCTAGCACCTCAAGCAGTGCCTGACACATAATAGTTGCTCAATAAATGGGCGGTGAATGAATGAATGGCTTCAAAAACCCTAAACACTGCAGCACCAACTGTGGCTCTCTCTTGGAGGACACTAGGAAGATGGAAAGGCATTTGCTAAGAGAGTAGTATTCTACTGTGTGAGTCACTGTTTTTTAATGTTGGCTTCTCCCCGCCCCTCCTCCACCCATCCCACATAAAGTTTGCTCTGGTGCCACCTAAAATCTTCTGGAAAGCTATGAGTAGCACATGTCCACGCTCTGGGAAACATGTCACTCCCAGCTGTCCCCCTTCACTGAGAATTGAGGTCAACACCTCCCTGACGATGGACCTCACTCAGTCCATCCCAGGAGTGCTGACCTCAGTATCGGCCACTTTCCTCCCAGCCAAGTAGACAGAGGTAGCAGCCGAATGACAAGGTCCTTGCACTGCACTTGGGTGACAGCTGCATCACCCACAGACGGACGTGGGAGGTGCAGGAGACACCAGCAGCTGTGCACCAGACCCAAGGCTGTACCCAAGCAGCTACTCTGCAGAAAACACCCCTGGACGCAACCCCAGGAGAGCAGCTGTTCGGAACAGACAGGCCCCAGGATGTGCCCTGTTGGGGCCCACAATGTTTAACAAGTTCTGAATCAAGCTGATACTTGGATATAAGTAACTTTCTTTTTTTTTTTTTTTTTTTTTTTGAGACGGAGTCTCGCTCTGTCACCCAGGCTGGAGTGCTGTGGCCGGATCTCAGCTCACTGCAAGCTCCGCCTCCCGGGTTCACGCCATTCTCCTGCCTCAGCCTCCCGGGTAGCTGGGACTACAGGCGCCGCCACCTCGCCTGGCTAGTTTTTTCTAGTTTTTAGTAGAGACGGGGTTTCACCGTGTTAGCCAGGATGGTCTCGATCTCCTGACCTCGTGATCCGCCCGTCTCGGCCTCCCAAAGTGCTGGGATTATAGGCTTGAGCCACCGCGCCTGGCACGGACATAAGTAACTTTCACCATAAAAGTCCCAATTTCTGGATTCAGAAACAGTTGGCAAGAAGACAGGGGTGGCCTTTCCACACATTCACTAAGTGACCAGGGGTATCTACCCTGTGCAGGCACCATTCCAGGCACTGGGGATACAGGCCCAAATCCCTGCCTTTGGGGAGCTGACGTCACAAAATCAATCAGGACACCAAGCGTCCCAGGACAGAATGTGAGCCAGCTATGAAGAAAGATAAAAGCAAGGTGAAGGGGACAGAGAATGGCAGAGGCAGCTCCTCTACCACAGAGGTGGCCAGGAAAGGGCTCGGGCGGGAGGCACTGGAGCAGCAGAAGCCTGACAAAGATGAGGAACGAGTCTCAGGAGACATGGGGTAAAATGTCCCGGCAGAAGAAAGGGTAAGTGCAAAAGCCCTTAGGCAGAAACCTGCTTGTTGTGTTCATAGAGCTTCAGGAAGCAAGCCTGGCTGAGCAGAGACGGTCAGAGAGGATCACGGGTGAGATCATGTAGGACCTTGCAGACGGCAATGGCGAAGAACCTGGACCTTATTTGGAGTGAGCAGAGAGCCCTGGGAGGATCGTCTGGGGAGGAGTGACATGAACTGACTTCGGTTTAGCTGCTGAGCTGGGAGTAGCCTGCAGAGGACAAGAAGAGGCAGGGAGGCCGGCTGGGGCTGGGGCTGTGGCAGTGGCCCAGCACGCAGGGACTGAAGGCATTCGGAAGCAGCTGGACTCTGGACAGAGTCTGAGAGCAGAGCCGACAGGGCCTCCTCATGGCGAGACATAGGGGCAGGGAAAGAGGGACACCAAACGTAATCCCAAGGTTTGGCCTGAGCAACCAGAAGGACAGAGGGACTGTCTGCTGAGCTGGGGATGGAGGGGTTGGTGGGGAGGTGGTCTGGGGAAAGGCATGAGTACGCTCGACAAGAGATGCCTGCCAGACACTCAAACGCAGAAACTCAACGGGCAGGAAGACAAGTCCAGGGTCTAGGGGAGAGGTCCAGGCTGAAGTCATCCACATGCAGATGGACTTTAAGGCCATGGGAATGTCCACACAAATCCTGTACATGAACCTTCAGAGCAGCATGACTCACAATAGCCAGAAAGTGGAAACGACCCAAATGTCCATCAGCTAATGAGTGGATAAACACAACGTGGTCCAGCCACACAACGGAAGATGATTCAGCCACAAAAAGGAAGGAGGCACCGACACGCTCCAATGTGGCTGAGCCTTGAGGACATGAGTCGAAGTGAAGCCAGCCAGGCACGAAAGAGCAGCACTGTGTGATTCCACTTGGAGGAAATATCCAGAATAGGCGAAGAACTCACAGAGGCAGAAAGTAGACGAGTGGTCAGCAGGGGCCGGAGGAGGGGCGGATGAGCAGTGAGCGTTCATAGGTCTGGGGTTTCTTTTGGGGGTGACGGAAATGTTCTAAAATTATTGTGGTAAGAGTTGCACAACCCTTGAGTATACTTTTTTTTAAAAAAGGCCACAGAGTGGATGAGGCCACCACAGGAGCAAGTCTAGATGGGTAAACGGCCTAAGGACTAAGCCTGGGGCCCATCTCTCCTCAGAGGCCCCAGAGATGAGGAAGCAGTAGAGGAGACCAAGATCAAGTGGCAGCTGCCCCCTGAGACAGGGTGTGTCCCCTGCAGTCGGCCCCAGGATGGCCCCTGCCCCTGCCACACACTCCAAGTCCCTGCAGGGCCCAGCCCAAGGCGGGAAGCTCCAAGGGGCAGGGCCCGGGTCTGTCTTGTTCACAGCTGTGAAGAGCGAGCAGCAACACAGATGTGTGCATCACTAGAAAATAACTAAGAGGATCAGTGACAGTCGGGCCCCCCACCAGGCACCTGCCAGCTGTGCACCAGGGGCATCACCCCAAACCTGAATCATTTCCCTGGCAACGTGAATGGAAAAGTCAACAAAGCCTGAAATGCCAACTGTCTATCCCGCGCCTGGGCTGAAGAGTCGAGATAGAATGTTCCGGCTATTCTTAGGCAATGTTCAAGTTCAGCTTTTGGGGGCTGTTCCCAAAAAGGCTTTTATTCTCGCCTCTTCCCTCTTCCTACCCAGGCTCCTCAACCTTGTGTGCCCACCCCAAATGGGAGTTCAGCTCAAACAAGGGGGCTCAGAGGGCCACGGGGACCCCTGCAAGGGTGTCGAAATCTGGAGAAGCCAGAGGGGGTGGGCTGGGGGGTTGAGCTCAGCTGCTTCAAGTTCATGGGATCATCTTTGAAAATCCACTGGAAAATGTGACAGAAAGGAGGAACTCCGGAGGCCGGGGGACAGTGCTCCCCTCAGCCCCGGGTGTTTGCTGATGCAAATATTCCCACTCTGGTGCCAAAGGCCGGGCACACTGAGCAGTTCTGTCAGGCAGGGAGCAAGGCATGGCCCCAACGGGACTCTAAGGCCTTGCTTGTTCTCTCCTAAACAGCAACCCCCACCCTGCAATCTCCTACTTGATAAACACAGCTAGAGACCAAGGAAACAAGGCGTGCCCCCACGGAGCGCAAGTGGGCAGTGTAAACTGCCATCTGGCCAGGACAGCGAACCGCGGCCACCCCATCGCCATTTCCTGCGGGCCATTTCCTCCACGGGTCGCCAGGCAGTTCTGCCCCTGCTCTCTCTCTGTTCTCCCAGGAATCCAGAGCCCAGGAATCCCACCAGACCAAACTCTGGCGCCTGGGGAGATGGGAACAGGCCTCAGAAATGCCCGGGCTTCACATTGAGCTTAGAGTCCACAGTGTACACAGGTCCAGCCACACCGTGTGTTAAAATATGTCACGGAAGCTGCAGCTCCAAGTGCCTGCTGGAACCCAGACTTTCGCAAGATCCAGAAACCAAACCTCAGTTCAGGCTCTGGGCTATGGCTGCTGGTTCTTCTCATGGGTCAGATGTTCAAGGTTTTGAAACCCAGAGAAGAAGGAGACCAGTCTCAAAACACAGGGCCACCGACCTTAGACCCCATTTAGGGAACTGAGAGGGCAGCATCGCTGTTACTCCGGCACTTTGGCAGTTTAACTTCCCAAAATGCTCTCAACAGGCAGTAGAGCCATATGGGTAGGGGTGGCCCTCTGGAATCAGAACGCCCGGGTTCTAATCATGATTCTACTGCTTACCTACTATGTGGCCTTGGACAGGCCACTTCCTTCCTCTGTGCCTCAGTTACCCCATCTCCAAAAGGGGGCTAATCACAGTGCCTACCTTGCTGAGTTGCTGTTAGAATTAAGTCCATGCTTACTTGTCATAATAACCCCATAAGTACCATTAACACAAACCCTATGTTTCAGTGAGAAACTGAGGCACAGGGAAGGATAGTGACTTGCCCAAGGTCACACACTCGTAAATGACAGAGAAATCCAAACCCAAACTGCTTATGGCTACAACGCCTGGCTCTCACCCAGGGGTCAGCACATTTTTGCTGTAAAGGGCCAGATGGTAAATATTGTAGGCTCTGCTGGCCACATCCACTCTCTGCTACATATTCTTCTGGGGTTTTGCTTGTTTGTTTGAACAACCCTTTTTAAAAAAGAGTAAACACCATTCTTAGCTCACAGGCTGTACAAAAACAGGCCATGGGCTGTATTTGGCCCACAGGCCACAGTTTTGTCAACCCTGTCTCTAACCACTACAGTACACTGTCTCTTAATGCTGGCAGCTAATCCGAGTTTGAAAGACACACCACACAGATCACACGAAGCACATCTGCAGGCTCAATTTGGTCCACAGGCTACCAGTTTACAGGTTTCACCCGAAGCTTCTTCCACACCCAGGTGAAGACCTGAGCTACAGCATTTCCAAGACCTATTTAGGGATCAAAGCCATGGCAAGAACAAGTGCTGAAGTTCCTTTTGAGTTTGCTGGAGAGATGAACAGCAAGAGCAGACCAAAGGAGGCATGGGAGAGCTGCGTCTGGCCCATCCCCGTGGCTGTGCACAGCAAAGGTGTGTGTTCGTGGGCAGAGCTGATGGCCCCAGGGTCTGGACCAGCTCAGAGGCTCCAGCATCACCCACTTTCTCCAGCAGAAAACCAAGATGAAGAATGCCCTGATACTCTTCCCCTCCCCTTTTGCTTCCAGTTCATGGAGCAAAAATACACAGGCCCCTGTGAGCAGATGTGTGAATGAGGCCCCACCAGCCAAATTAATCCCCCGGGGAACCCGGGACACAGCTGCCTTCAGGACAGAGCCAGGACAGGCTCCAGCCATTCCTAAGGGCTGAAACTCCAGGCTGAGAACAGAGGAAGGTGGAAGAACCATTCTCTGGGCTCAGGATCTGTCCAGCAGCCAGCATGAAGCCTAGAATCAAGACTTCTCCATTCCCACACAAGCAGCAAACCTTCCCTGCTTTGCCGAGCCAAGACGAAGCCAGGGCTGGTGGCAGGGAAGGAAACAGCAAGTGTATAAATGGCTGCATTTGCCCAGTCAATGCCTACGCCTGCCCTCACCCTGCCTTCCACAAACAGCTCAGAGGTCGGGCAGGTGGGGTTCATCTGTCCTCACTCATGGCCTGTGGGACCCAGTAATTGGTTCAAGGTTGGAGCACATGACCCAAGTCTGAGCCAATTAGAATTCTCTTGCTCAGAATGATTGGTTCAAGAGTGCAGCACCTGATCCAGGTTTCAGCCAATCAGAATACAACACTGCCCTGCTCACTGTCATTGGATCAGAGTGGAGTGTGGGACCATGTCTCAGCTAATCAGAGCACAGCAATAGTGATTGGTTCGGGGTAAAGCACAGGTGATTGGTTCACGGGTAAAGCACGGGTCTAAGCTGACTGGAGGATGATAAATGGTACGTGCAAAGGTTTCATGTGATTGGTCCAGGTCAAAGCACATGACGCGGGCCCAAACCATTTGGCATATGACCTTCCCCTGGCCGCAGATGGCCAAAGACAGAACGAATCTCAGGACTTTCCTCAGCTCTTAGTAGAGAGGTTCACTCTTTCCCACTGACCTTAAACTTGAGAGGATGTGAGGCCAGGAGAACCACAGTCACCTATCTGCTGCCACACTGAAAATAAGCCTGAACAGTGGAAAGCAGAGTGAACAAGAGAGAAAGAGGCAGGGTCCTGGTTTAAATCCAGCCCAGCCCAAAGCTGATACTGCTGCTAGACTTCTCAGATACTTGAACAAACAAATTTTATGTTATGCTGAAGTCAACGCGTTTTCTGTCACTTCAAATATGGGAAAGTCTCACCTTAAGGAGGAGCGGGTACTTGCAGATCCTCTGGATGGGAGACAACAGGTAGCCTTCCAAAGGGATGTCCGTAGTCTTCCGGCCTCCCAGAAGCATGCAGCTCTGCAAAGGGACAGGAGACCTTCATGAAACCCACCAAGGAGAGCACAGGGACATGGCCACCCTCAACCATGGGAAACGCTCTCAGAGCACGGCTACAATCACTTGGGAAGCGATTTAGCACCCCCTAGGATAAGTGAAAATGTGTATCATCTACAAGCAACACAAAGCCTAGTGGGCCAAATCTTGCCTACTCCCCATTTTAGTAAAGTTTTATTAGAAACACAGCCACATCCATCACATTGTCTGTGGCCCCCTACAAGCTACAAAGGCAGAGCTGAGTTGTTGAAAAAAAGGTTGTATAGCGGTGAAACCTAAAACACTGACTATCGGGCCTTTTGCAGAAAAATTCACCCATTCCTTTCCTAGAGAAGCTTTCACATATACATACCAGGAGACTCAAAAAGCCTTGTTTACAACAGTAAAAAATGGGACGCAACCTAAATATCCATCACCTGAGAATGGAAACATCTGTATTTTTATTTCAGTCTGTTTGCGCAGATTTATACAATGGTAGCTAGCTATACAGCAGTGAAAATGAGATAACCAGGGCCACAAGTAGCAACACGGGCGAACCCCAAAAATATACTCTTGTGCAAAACAAAGAAGGATACGTACAGTATGAAACCATTTATAGAAATCTTTTGCCGGGCGCGGTGGCTCAAGCCTGTAATCCCAGCACTTTGGGAGGCCGAAATGGGTGGATCACGAGGTCAGGAGATCGAGACCATCCTGGCTAACACGGTGAAACCCCGTCTCTACTAAAAAATACAAAAAAAAAAAAAACTAGCCGGGCGAGGTGGCGGGCACTTGTAGTCCCAGCTACTCGGGAGGCTGAGGCAGGAGAATGGCGTGAACCTGGGAGGCGGAGGTTGCAGTGAGCTGAGATCCGGCCACTGCACTCCAGCCTGGGCCACAGAGCGACACTCCGTCTCAAAATAAATAAATAAATAAATAAATAAATAAATAAATAAATAAATAAAAGAAATCTTTTAAAGACATGGAACATAAAACTAGGTGCTGTTTCTGGAAAGCATGTATGAGGTCAAATATAAAGACATGCGTGTTAAAGGAACACACCCAATTCCAGTGGGGGTTCCCTCTGTGGAGGGAGAGTTTTGGGTTGGAAAGTGAACTGGGAATCTTCAACTGTTACTGAAAATGTTCTAGTTCTTTACCTGGGAGGAGTGTACGTGATTCTGTCATATGCATACCTCTATTCTGGCTTGCAGAGTTAAAAAGTGCAGCTCTCTTAGGAATGGAATACCGTTACCCTAACTCCCACAGTCACCCACAAGCTCCTGCCCACATGAATCAATTCAGTGTCGTCCATGTCAATACTTCTGCCCTGCAGCCCCCTTGCCTCTCTCGGCTCATTCCATGTCTCTTGTCTGGAATGTGTTCTCTTCCCCAATAATAATACAAATAATAATAATAATACTACCATCATCCATCACGAACACTGACCAAGAGCTAATCATGTTTCCAGCAGGCCTCTAGGGCTCCTGACCACCAACCACCCTATGAACTGAAAACTATGATTATTCTCATCTCACAGCTTAGACCCCTGGGGTGTGAGAGGACCCCAGAAAAGTGAGTCACAGAACTGGGACCTAGAGCCAGGCAGGTTGATACAGAGTCTGGGATTGAAACCATGATGCCCATGTGCCCTTACCCCAAGCCCACCCATGCACCAAGGCCAGCCCAGCCACCCAACCTGCCCTCAATTCCCAAGACTTCTTCCTCCTGCAGCCTCCATAGGTGGCCATTTGTTCCACAGGGCTCTCAATCACATTACAGGCACTGTTGCTCCAACTGAAGAATCTGTTTTTGTTTGGCAGGAACCATGAGTTCTGTGGTGTTTCCCTGCCATGCCCCTCACAGTCCTGGGTCCCTCGGGCTCACTATGTGCCCATGATGTGTAAGTGAATGAACTAACCAACTAACTAATGAAGGAACAACCCACCAGCACATCCAGCCATTCCTCCTGGCAAACTGGAAATGAATCCAGACTCTTGGGAAAAGGGATCCCCATCCTATCATTTATTCATTCATTCAACAAACACACATTGTGTGCTGTGCACAGCTCCAAGCACGGGGGGGCTGCCCAACGAAACAAATTCCCTGCTTACATTCAAGTGAAAATAAGACCGTAAGAACCCATACCGTGTGCCCACCATGTGCCAGGCACTGTGCCTCGTGCTTCACATACACACAAAGCTCATGCCAAAAGCCGAAGGAAATAAGCATGGACCGCTGTCCCCAACCACACACAGGGAAACCATGGCACAAAGAGCTGGCCCAAGTCTCAGAGCTCCCTCCACTGCCTCTTAGGGATCACAATAGGCTCTGCCTGGAGAAGCAGAATTCTGGGGACCCCAGGTCCCAGCTCTAGCTGAGCTGAATGGCCCCCACCCGTGTTTACCCCTGGCACAGATGGGGGATTGAGGCTGTGGCAGCTGGGAGATGCCGGGCCCCACGCTGCTCACACTCAGGCCTTTGTCCTAGGAGCCAGCACTTGCCACAAGCTGCCCTGGTGATGTCAGCTCTGGGCAGAGTGCAGGGTGCCTGGGGGTGGGGAAGTGCTTTCTAGAAGCCCCCAGGGCTTGGCGAGAGAAAGGTCCAGGATCAAGGAGTTTTCACAGGATTTTCACAGCCACCAATGACACTTCCTCACAAACACTCTAGATTGTTGTTTCACTTTATTTTCTTTAAAAAAAAAAAAAAAAACAGGCAAACACACACAGAGCTAGCATTCACTCTTCTCATTACATTTCAGGCAGTTATGGGAAGAACTTCTGAGAAGTCCTTAAATGCCCAAAACTCACAGAAGTGATTCAGGTGAGGCGTCAACCTCATGGTCTTCCCAACCTCCTAATGGCAGCACGTTCCTGGACTGTCCTGAGTCCTCCTTTCTGTCCATGCTGCCCCCCTGGCTGACCCCACCCTGACTCAGCTTTTTTTCTTTCTTTTCCCGGACAGAACCTCATTCTGTCGCCTAGGCTGGAGTGCAGTCGTACAATCTCAGCTCACTGCAACCTCCGCCTCCTAGGTTCAAACAATTCTCCTGCCTCAGTTTCCTGAGTAGCTGGGATTACAGGTGCACACCACCACACCCAGCGAATTTTTGTATTTTTAGTAGAAACAGGGTTTCACCATGTCGTCCAGGCTGGTCTTGAACTCCTGACCTCAGGTGATCTGCCTGCCTCAGCCTCCCAAAGTGCTAGGATTACAGGTGTGAGCCACCGTGCCTGGCCTGACTTGGCTTTAAACACCATCTTTCCTTATATTGAAAACACTCAGGTTTATCTCTCCAGCCCCTAAAATCCAGACTAGAGTCTCTGCTGCCCACCCAGCGCCCTGCCTGGATGTACTGCAGGTATCTTAAACCTCACACATCCAAAAGGGAATGTTTATTTCCCTGTCCTACCCTAGCCTGCACCCTCTTGGGAAAATGCAACTCCATTCTTCCAGTTGCTCAGGCACAAAACTCTGAAGTCATATTTGATTCCTTTCGTTCATTTATATCCAAAGTCAATGATCAGGCAAATTGTGTCAGCTCAGGCCTTCAAGCTCTATGTGAATCCAACCACCTCTCCCACCATGACCACACTGTTCTCAGACACCATCGCTTCCTGCCCGGACATCGCAGTAGCCCTGCAGTCGGTTGAATGGTGTTTCCCAAAATGCCAGGCCCCCACAAAACCTCAGAATGCAACCTTATTTGGAAATTGGGTCTTTACAGATGTATGGTAATTAGTTAAAATAAGGTGATGCTGGATTAGAGGGGAACCCTAAATCCAATGACTCATGTCCTTATGAGGGGAGAAAGACACAAAAGGCAGCCATGTGAAGACAGAGGCAGAGACTGGAGCGATGCTGCCACAAGCCAAGGAGCACTGGCAGCCACTAGACAGGATCCTTCCCTGGAGCCCCAGGAGGGAGCACCCAACGACACCTTGATTTCAGACTTCTGGCCTCCAAAACTGAGAGAGAATCAATTTTGTTGTTTTAAGCAACCCCATCTGTGGCAATTGTCCCGGTCCCCTAGGAAATGCAAACAAGCCCCTCCCTGGACCTGCACTTCTACCCAGATACCCAGATACTGACGGGGGCCTTTCACCATGCAAATTAGCTCCAGTCATGCCTCTGCTCAAAACCCTCCCACAGCTTCCCAACCCACTGAGAATAAAACGGAACATTCTCTAAGGCAATGCCATGAGCTCCAACATGAAGGGATCCCACAGAGCGATCCTACAGACATCATGCTGCACAAAAACAGCCACACACACCGTATCCTGAATGATGCCGTTCACAGACGATGTTAGAATAGGCAAAACTAAGCTTTGGTAAGAGAAACCAGCAGAGGGATTCTGGAGGTCTGGGGGCCATGACTGGAAAGGGGCAAGAGGGAACCTTCTGGAGTGATGGGAATGTTCTTCGATCTTGGTGGTTCCATGCTATAGATATATGTAAGCATTCGTCACCCTGGGGGTGCACTTACTGCATGGATGCTACACTTTAATTAAAAAGCTTTTTTAAAATCTCATGCTTGGACTGGGCAGAGTGACTCACACCTGGGAGTGTACTCCCAGCACTTTGGGGAAGCCAAAGCAGAAGGATCACTTTAGCCCAGGAGTTCAACACCAGCCTGGGTAACATAGCAAGACCCCAACTCCACAAAAAAAATTTTAAAAATTAGCTGGGCATAGTGGTGCACACTATAGTCCCAGCTTCTCAGGAGGCTAAGATGGGAGGATGGCTTGAGTCTAGGATGTTGAGGCTGCAGGGGGCCATGATGGTGCCATTGCACTCCAGCCTGGGTGATGCAGCGAGATCCTATCTCAAAAAACAAAAACAAAACAAAACAAAAAATGTCAGACTCTTTCCACTAACTAGATGCTCCTTCATCATCTGGCTTCTTTCAATCTCTCTGACCTCATCTCCTCCTGCTTTTTCTCTTATGACCTTCATTCTGGTCTCCCTTGGCTTTCTTGCAATTCCTCAAACACAATCCTACCTCAGGGCCTTTGCACATGCAGGTCGTCTATCTCTCTGAAATGCTACATAGCCCCTGCCTCTCTCTCTCTCCTTCACTTCATCCACATCTCTGCTTACATGTTACGTAAGATGCAGTTTTCCCAAAGACCAATCTAAAACAGCAGCCACCACCCTAACTCCCTCAAAACATCCTGTCACCCTTATTTTACATCCTCCAGAGAATTTAACATCACATTATCATTGAAGTTCCCCCAACTAGAATAGCCACTCTATGAGAACAGGGACTTTTCTTGCCTTGTTCACTGTCGGATCTTTAGGCCTTAGAATGATCCCTACCACATGATAAGTGCTTAGTAAGAAGTTGTTGGATGAGTAAATGAATAAATCATCCCCATTTTACACACAAGAAAACTGAGGCAGAGAAAAATAAAGCCACTGCTCCACCAGTCTCCATCACTCAGCTGGTGCCCAGCACAACGTGGATGGAAAACCAGATTCTGTCTGTTCCCAAAGCCTTAATGTCCCATAACAGACTCAAGACAGCTCTTCTGCAGGTGGCCAAAAGCTGGGAGACGCCAGCAAGGAGGGAGACAGATGGCACATGTGCTGGCACCCCACGCATCCTCCCCTGCCCAGCCTGGCCCACCCAGCTGCTGCTAGGAACAGGGCAGTGTGACCCACCAGAAAGACTGCTTGAGAGAGGGAGGGAGGGAGGGGGAAAGAAAGGAAAAAAAGGAAAGAAGGAAGGGAAGGGAAGGGGAGGAGAGGGCAGGGCAGGGCAGAGAAAGAAAATTCAGCCCTTCCCTTCCCTTCCCACACCCTTCCCACATCTTCCTGCTTCCCAGGACCCAGCTGAACCTGAGGGAATACCCTCAGAGGGTGGGACCCTCAGCCAGGGAGCCCAGAGCCTGGGCAGCAGGGACTGTCGCAGGGTAGTGCTGCCTGCAAGCCAACAGGTCACTGCAGACATGGCCATTTCTGTCCATGTGGGGTTTGCAGTAACGTGACTTCGTCTTTGCATTCTGCCCAGACTATTTTATGAATATAAGTGCAAACACAGAAATGTGAAGATGTAGATACCGGCTATGAAAAGCAACAGTGCTGAAAGCTTAATTCACTTGAGAGAAAGATGGAAATCAGTGAATCAGTCCGCCAATTTGCCCTTCCTCAGATGTTCACTGGAGCTGGGCCAAGCAACATGAACTCACTTGTGAAGGAAACATACATTTGGAATTGAAATTCTGGAAACACTTTGTTGGAGACTGTGCGTGAAGGAGAAGTGCAATTACGAATATTATTTTATAGTTTAGCACTGTAGGAATGTGGATCACACTCTGTATGCTATATTAGCTAATTGTTCTACTTTTATGTGCTGAATTCGGTGTGTGCTGTTGGGAGAACAAAAGGTATGGGGGAAGAGATGCCTGTGACCGAATGAGAAGGGATTCAGAGGTGAAAGACTGGGACTGAAATCCAGGATAAGCTCAACCACTTTTCTAGGATGGACCCCTAGAAAGTCACTTAATATTGTGAAGTCATCAAAATCACCTGTGACAAAGGCTATGCAGTGTCCCCTAATGTATTCTTCTTCCACAGCAATCACATTTCTAGCTGGGCACACGGCTGCCCAGAATAAAGCCTATATTTCCCAGCCTTCCTTGGATCTAGGGGTGGCCATGTGGCTGAGTGCTGGCCGATGGGACGTGAGGGGAGGAGATGTGTGCAGCTTCCTGTGGCGCCCTGAAAATGAGAAGGGTATGCTCTCCTTCCCGCCCTCCCTCCACCCCACCACCTGGAATTGGGATGTAGTCAAAGGTCATCTGAGACCAGGTCAATGAGGTCAATACAGTTTTACCTGCATTCCCACAAATGCAAACCAACTGCTTTAGGGATCCACTCTACCCTTAGGCTCTACTGTATGGATAGACCTGACCCCATCCCCCATCTCCAGAAGTGACCAATCAGAACACCACCACCAATTACTCTGTCTACACCAATTGGTTCAGGGATGAGGTTTTGAGCCAATGAGCATCAGACCTAGGATTTTTGCTGTTACTATAGGGAAAGGGAAGTTCTCTCAGCTATCCTGGAGCTGCTCAGCTATCAGAGGTATAAGCCTGGAGCTGCTGGGGACCACCCTGTTACCACTTGGGGAGAGCCTGCCTTGGAATGAAGCCACAGCAGAGAAAAGGAGAGTCAAGCGACACACATTCCTGATGACATCATTTGAACACCCAGACCCTGCCATGTCTGTAGCCCTCTCAGGTCTTAAACTTCCCAGAAAAGTGAATCCCTCAGTTTGTGGTGTGTTGTTGTTTGTTGTTTTGCTTCAGCCTGTTTTTGAGGTTTTGTTTTTTATTTTTTTGAGACAAAATCTCGCTCTGTCTCCCAGGCCTGGAGTACAGTGATACGATCTCAGCTCACTGCAATCTCTGCCTCTCAGGTTCAAGCAATTCTCCTGCTTCAGCCTCCTGAACAGCTGGGACTAGAAGCATGTGCCACCATGTCCAGCTAATTTTTTTTGTATTTTTAGCAGAGACAGGGTTTCACCATGTTGGCCAGGCTGGTCTTGAACTCCTGGTCTCAAGTGATCCACCCACCTCGGCCTCCCAAAGTGCTGGGATTACAGGCGTGAGCCACTGCACCTGGCTGCTTAAGCCAGTTTTAATTGGATTTTCTTTCACTTATAATTAAATAATCCTAAAAATACTAGTAATCCTAATAATAATCATCGTAATAATGACAATAGTATTAATAATTACTACTCTTGCTGCCATTTTTATTAGAACCCTTACTTTAGACCAGGAATGGGCAAAGTCAACTCTAATACAGCCCTCTGCTTGTTTCTGTAAATAAAGTTTTATTGCCACACAGCCACACCCTCTCCTCTACACATTCTCTATGGCTGTTTTCATGCTACAACAGCATGGGCTGAGTCGTGGTGACAGGAACTGTATGGTATGCAGAGCCAAAAATATTCCCCAGCTGGCCCTTTACGGAAAAGGCTTGGCGCTCCCTGCTTCAGGCAGGAGATCACCCCAGCCAAGGAAGGGATTTGGCACCATGGGGCAGCATGAAGTCCCCTTGTGCCCAGATGCCCAAGGCTGAGGCCGAGTGCAAGGGAGCACCAGGGCTGACGGGTCAACTTACCAAAAGGAAGGCGCGCACGGTGGGGATCTTGTTCAGCTCCACCAGCAGCCTCAGCGCTTTTTCATGATTGCTGCAATACTCCTCGTACACGCAGAATTTGTCCTTCTGCAAGACAAGGACAGAGCCTGTGGGAGGCAGGTCATGGTAGAAGGCAGGTTCCCTGACATGTGCCTACCGCTGGGCTGGCAGGGTAGTGGGAAAGGGCTCCCCTGACCCAAGAGAGGCTACAGCAAGAGGAATCTCGGGTAAAGCGGCTTCACTCACTACCAGCTTCCCAGTCTCCACTCTTGCCCCAGATCTGCACCCAGGAGCCTGAATAACCTTTTGGGAAGCAGTGTGGCTTGGGGGTCAAGAGCATAGACTCAAGAAGAGTGGCCTGGGCTTGCACCATGGCTCTGTATTTCCTGTGAACCTGGCCAGGTTACCTGACTTCCCAGTGCCTCAGTTTCCTCATCTGTAAGGTAGAATTAATAAAAGTCCTTAAGTCAGAGTTGTTACGGCTGGGGGCTAGCTCTGTTGACCTCCAGACACCCCTGAGCCCAAAGATGGACTCTTTCCAGCCTAAAGGTCACCTGTGGGTCACCAGTTCCAGAACCATCAGTCAGGGTTTCCGGAACTGGAAGAGACAGGAGCCTTCTTAGCAGGAAGCTCTCAGCTGAGCATTCTTGGTTCCAAATGGTTCACGGAACCCGCCAAACCCTAAACAAGGATGCCGTGGGTGAGGTCACTGGAGGAGGAAGGGTTGCAAGGCCTCAACCCTGGGCTAGGGGTGGGAGTGTGCAGGAGACCCGAACAAGCTAAGGAAGGAAGAGGTGGGTCCACACAGCAAGCAGCTCATCTTGTTTCTAAACAAGCCCCCAGATGGCCTTCCGATGGGAGGCTGCAGGAAATAGGAAACCAAAGAGAAGGGAGGATGGGTTTAGAATGAACGGGCATCCCCAGCCCACTCCAGCTCACTCTGGGGGCTCCCTGTGCATCGTCTGAGCAGACACTCCAAGCCACAAAGTGCCCAGGTCAGTGCTGATGGCTAACACAAAATGCATACCCAGCACGTAGCACAGACTGCCCAGCACACAGTACAAGCTGCACGCTGCTCTCCTGGAATGGGGGTTAACTTACTCATTCCCCACGACAACCTTACATGGTAACTACTGTAAGAAACCCACAGAGCCATGAAAAAAACAAGGAAAAGTCGCTTCCCCAGGGTCTCGCCGCTAGTGCAGTGGCAGAACCAGGACTCAAACTCCCTTAATCCCAGTGACAACATCAGCTCAAGGTCATGGCACAGGGTAGGGATGGGAGTGGGAGGCAAATACCCAGGGTACAAATCTCAAGTCACAAATCTGGACTAAGCTGCATCCCAAGGGTACTGCATCAGAATGCTGAAGGGCACACAGTGACTCCAGAAACCCAGTTCCACATTCCCTAAGTAGAGGGTGACCTTGGGCAAGTGCTTTACCTCCCTAGGCCTTGGTTTCCTCATCTGCAAAACAGACATCATAACTGACCTTCAACACTTACGCTGCTGGAGGATTAAATAATATATGTGAAATGAATAGAACAGTGTCTGGCACACAATAAGCACCATACAATACTTCAAAGTACTCTACAAGTATTACTACAAACATAAACACACTCAACAAACATGGATCAATGGGGGAAAATATCAGACAAATCATGTTACAATTACCCACAGTGCACCCCCATATACACACACATACCACAAGACAAACAATCTTGATGCATACTCCAAGAAACCACCCAATGATCTCAAGCATCACAGCACGCAAGCTACAGGCGCCAAACACCACCACCAATGTCAGCATGCACACGGACACAGGCACTGAGTCACAAAGCACAATTCACTCATCAAATATCTGCAGTCCACTGAGATGCCAACACACACACACAAAGACACACACAAAGACACACACACACACAAGGCAAGGAAGGAGAAGAGGGGACCCCCAGCACCCCCAACACTGCCCAAGTAGACCTTTTTCTACTGCCATTTGTCTCAAATGAGCCTAAGGGGCCATCAAGGCCAAAAGGGCTGGGTGAGGAGGCATCTGGGCTGCAGGGGATCACCCAGACATAGGTAAAACCTTGTGAGTAGGGTCTGCTGGACACATCTGGAATCAGGGTTTCAGCTGCAGGCTGTGGTGATGCAGGCTTCAGGGAAGAGGAAGAGGAAGAGGAAGAAAGAGAACAACTATTTTGTTGTAGGTGACAGGAACTGGCCTGTCTGGAAACCTGCTCCTGCAGAGAAGACCTGCGCTGACGTTAAAAGCCCCCATGACCACTCTCACCAACCACTATCACCATCAACCTTGTAAGTGCCAAGGAGAAGTTCTGCAGCCAGACCATCTAGGTTCATAGCCCAAGTCTCCTGGTCACCAGCTCTTGGTCAAGACAAGTAACATTTCTTGGCCTCTGCATTCTCATCTATAAAGTACGGACAACAATGATGTCATTATCATAATGGTGTTATGGAGATTGGCAGGTGAATTTATATTAAAAGTGCTTGCAATGGTGCATAGTCAGTGTTCACTAAATATTAACTAGTATCATTATTGCTTATTAATGTTGTTGCTATTATCACCAGCATGATTATTTCAGAAAATTCATTATCTTTTTCATTGAACTGGTCTGTGACAGGGTAGGGTGGTAGGTGGGAAGGTTTTGACGGCAAAAAGAAAAGACAGGCAGAGTCAGGAGGAAGGTGTCAGTGGATAGACTTGTGGGTTTAGGGAAAGCCTTGGGAGGGTCCCAGGCAGATTTTGGGAATTATGATGGTCCCTGACCCCAGGATGTTTTACTTCTCATTTGTGCACTGTCCTTCTTCCCTGAATCTCCTGGGACTGTCAGCTCCATGGGGACAGCGTTTGCATCTGTTGAGGTCACTGCTGTGATGACAATGGGGTCAGCAGCCACTGGCAGAGAGCAGGTATCATGACTGTTTGATGAATGAAAGCAAGAAAACAGAAGGAGGAACCGAGAGAGGCCAAAGGCCCCTCAGACCAGCTCCGTGCTTCTTCCCAGGCTGGTCCCACCCCACCCCAGGGACCACAAGTGAGCACATGACCCAGGCAAAACCAGTCAGAGTTCCCCGTCCTAATAACAGTGGCCATGTGACCCAAGCTGGGCCGCGAGAGTCCGCAAGGACTCATGCTAGAATCACTGGGAAGAGAAACTCTCTTTGAGCTGCTATTGAACCCCTGCCACCATGTGAGGCACACACCCCACAAGCCCCTCGCATTCTCCAAGAGTGAAATCAGCACCGCACAGATAAAAGCAGAGCCTGAGATCAGAGAAAGACCTGGTCCTGAAATCATCATACGGAGTCCTGGATCTAGCTATGTCTGAAGCTGACCTACACTCCTGAACAATTTCACTGACATGCATCAGTAAAGTCCTTGATTTGTTTAAGCCTATCTGAACTAGTGTTTCTGTCACGTACAGCAAAGACAGTTTTGATATGTGCACACTCTGAAAGGGAGAAAATGAAATACATAGACCCAAATCTTAGTGAGGTGACAGGGTCTCTCTGTCCATCTCCACAGAGATGAAGGCAAGGGATTGGGCCAGAAAGGAGGGACAAATTGGTTTCTTCCCACATGCCAACCCCAGTCACTGAACACTAGTGAGGAGGATTCTGGGGTCCCACAGGAAGCCCAGAGGCAGAATGCTGTGATTGATTAGCGATGTCTGCCACAGGTGCAGGAGAGGGAGTAAGTAACAAGCTCACCACCAGTTTGTCATTCCTCATCCCCTGAGCCCCTTCTACAACACAGTCTGCAGTGTTTTCCTCTCCTTCAGACTGTGGGAAGGGCAGGGGCCCAGGGCTGGAGGCTTGGAGAAGTTAAATTTAGCAAAGGACAACATCCCCTCTGCAGCACCATGCCCAGTTCAATCACACCCGTGTCCTTTCATCCAGCCTGACCCCAGCTGCATCTCAGGCCTGAGACTCTGCAAATATGGAAACGCTGCTCTTGACAGCTCAGAGTCCAAGTGTTCCATTTCCTCCTAGGGGCCCCACATGGGGCTCTGATTGCTTTGCCAGGAAGAAACGGACAAATAGTTGTGCATACACAGATGTAGTGGGTGCGCAACATGTGGCTGTGGGTTTGGGGTGAGAAGGGGGAGAAGGGGACAGCTGCCAGCTGGAGACAGCCAGGCGGGGGGAGCTCACCCCCAGGAAGGGCTCAAGGATTGTGAGAGGTGGCAGCTGCTATCCACGATACCCAGGTGACAGTGGTTCCACAGGGACCATCAGCTCCAAACCACTCATTTCACAGCCAGCAAGACTGAGACCCAGAAGAGGGAAGGAGCTGGCCCATGCAAACATATCCTCCAGGGGGGAGAAGAGAAGTGAGAGTCAGGTCTCAATTTTTCAACAGTCTCCTCAACTTATTTACCCATCCACACAGCTGCGGGGAGAGAGGGGTTAAAACATAAATCAGACCACACTACTCCTGTGCTTAAAACCTGCAGTGGCTTCCACTGCCTCAGAATAAGATCTATGGTCCTTACCTTGGCACGCAAAGCCCTACAGGATCTATCCTGCCCCCACTATGACACCCTCAAACTCTCTCCGTCACTCACTCTGCTCTGGTCACACTGGTCTCCCTTCTTCTCTCAAATGAGCTAAGCTTGCTCCTAGCTCAGGGCTTCTGCCCCTTCTCCCCTCAGTCCAGATCACCCTCCCCAAAATCATCCCATTTCACCACCTCAGAAAGGCCATCCCACCCTTGGGTTGCCAGATACAAAATAAAACCCAGGACACCCAGGTGAATGTTCATTTCAGATACATGTTTTTTTTTTTAGTGTCTCAAATATTCCATAAGACATGCTTCCACTAAAAAATTACTTGATGTTTACCTGAAATTCCAATTTCCCTGGGTGTCCTTTGTTTTCATTTGCTAAATGTGGCAGCCCTGGCCCTGACCTCCTGATTGAAAGCAACCTCAGGCAGAGTCACTCTTCACATCTGCATTTTATGTTCTTCACAGTCTGCACTGGCATCTGAAATGACCTAACCAGTTAAATTACCCTCTGTTTCTCCCACCTACGAGCAGTGTGGCAGCAGGGAGCAAGTCTGTCTTATTTAGTACAGCATCCCCAGGGTCTAGTGCAGTACCTGGCACACAGGAGATGCTTAGTATGTATTTCAGGAGACCTTATCACATAAGACAGTGAAAAACACAGACTCTACAGCCTGAATGTGTCAGCTCAAATCCTGGCTCTGTGCTTCCTAGCTCAGTAAGCTTACACTATAACTTAATCTCTCTGGGCCTTGGTTTCCTCATCTGTAAAATGGGTACAATAATAGTAACCACCTTTAAAGACTGTTGTGAAGTTTTAATGAATGCATATCTGTAAGGAACAGAGAACAGGACCCAGTGCAAAGAAAATGTCCACTCAGTGCTAGTTTATGATAAACTCAGTAGTTACTGGTTGAATTTTGGGGAAAGGGGGTGAGGGACTCTTCCTCCATCTGTTCAGTTAGGTGGCACTAGTGGGCTGGACTGTGGGCCAGGGCCCCTTCCTCTCCTGGAGAGCCTGTCTGCAGAGCTCTGTTCCCAATTAGCATCTCACCAGCCCAGATGCTGCCATGGCCATGGGAAAATGTTTCCAGGCAGGGAGTAAATGGAGTAAACAAGGCTGGGAAGGAGAGTGGAAAGGAAAAATTGAGACCTGCTTTTCCTTTGGGGTTGCAGTGGATGCCATGGTGCACTCCTCAAATGCCTGTCACGGAGAGAGAGATGCCCCTTACCCCAGGTGCTGGGAGTGGGGGCTGACAATGACCCTCAGCTAAGGCCCTTCCCTGGAGTTGCCTTCAGTCTAAGAGGGTTGCCTGTCTGCAGTGGTACACCCACTCCTGAGGACAGCCCACCAGGCAATGAGGGTGCAAAGGCCTTGCCCACTTACTACAATTGTGCGTAATCTGAAGAGCTATCCTAGTTCCAGAGTTCTTTCCAGATGGTACTATCAGCAGCTGGGGTGGAGTCTCCGCAACCTCTCCTTTAGCTGCTTCCAAGAGGCCACCTGTGTGCGAATCGCCAGCTTCCAGAAATCCAACCTACAGAGGGGTGGCCTTTAAAACTCCTGAGACAGACTGACTCAGCCTGTCCTCCGTGAGCAGGCAGGAAGAGGCGTGATGATTTTAATTTTTAATTAAAAAGACGATTTTAAATTAAAAAACACTGGATCACACACTGAGAATGCTGGCTCCTTTTTCAATAGGTCCAGTTAGCTCAAGGAGGGCCTTAGCTGGTGTGATGTAACCAGCCTCAGGCTGAGAGGCTCAAGCAGTTAAGAGTTTCTAGATAGAATGCGGTAACACCGTTTGGTTTCTCCCGCATTTATTTTCACAATTAGCTTCTATTTACAGCACTCATTTTCTATTTTCAATGATGATGCAAACTTCTCTTTTTAAATAAGTTTATTGAAGTTTTGTTAAGTGAATCAATTTTTTAAAGCATTAAACAAATAATACTACAAAGGATACTCAGATATAGCTGAAATTCCAAACTTAGCACGTAAGCTAATGAACTGAGGAACCCTGGCTTAGCCCTTAGGAAGGTCGAAAGCCCACTTCTGCGGCTGGCACAGTTGTGACCTTGAGCTTAACCTTTCTCTCAGTTTGCTCGCATGTCCAGAGGACGTGTGAGCTCAGGGCTGGATTTGTTTTGTTTTGTTTTGTTTTGTTTGTTTTCAGACAATGTCTCACCCTGTCACCCAGGCTGGAGTGCAGTGGCATGATCTCAACTCACTGCAGTCTCAACCTCTTGGGCTCAAGTAATCCTCCCACCTCAGCCTCCCAAGTACCTAGAACCACAGGCACACATCACCATGCCCGGCTAAGGGGCTGGAATCTTTCTGATGCAGAGACAGAACAGCGAGCATGACAGAGTACCTGTCCTTGTGTTGTTTACATTCTAGGGAGAGCAGACAATAAGCAAAAAGCAGCAAAAGATCCGATGTGTCAAAGGGCGATGCAGACCGTTCTGTTGAGAATGACAAGAGCAGGGGAGGGGCGGGGAAGGACAGGAGTGCAGCAACTTAAACAGGAGGGCATGGAGGCCTTCGCGGAAAAGACGGCATTTCTGAAAAGCTTTCAAGGCAAGGAGGGAGAGAGCCGCAGGGATGTCTGAGGGAACTGGTCCAGTAGAGGAAGTGGCCTGGGGCAGGAATGGGCTCCCTGTTCTGGAACAGCGAGGAGACCTGTGTGGCTGGAGCCAGGGGAGTGAGTTCCAAGGAATGGACAGGGCATGGCAGAGTGTGGGGATTTTATTCCAATGAGGCAGGAACCTTTGGAGGGTGCCGGGACGGGGGCTGAAGAGACCTGACTGATTGTTTCCAGCAGGTCTCTCTGGTGGCTCAGGGAGAACCAATCTCCAAAATACTTCATCTCTGTCAAAGCCTCCTACATGCATCCTTGCACCTGGGCATCATAGCAGCTTTGTGAGACTGGAAGGACAGGAGCCCCGCTGAGGTGCAGGGGGGCTCATGATAAATCACCTGGAATGGGGTCCAGTGATCCCAGGCCTGGGGACCCTGCACAAAGTCACACTCCAGAGAAGACTGGGAGGTTCCAGAAAGCGCTGGATCACATGAACAGATGTGCACATAACCCAGGTGAGAAACAATTCCTGAGCACTTATTATGTGCCAGGCTCTACCAATGTCATTCATTCTCTCAACCACCCTAGAAGGTGAGTTTTGTGATACCCACTTTACAGATGAGAAAACCGAGGCACAGAGAGGTAAGGTCATTCTCCCAGGATCACAGAGCAAGGAAGTAGCAGAGCTAGGATGCAAAGTCGGGCAGCTGGGCTCTAGAATGCTTGATCTCCCAGGCCCAGGGAGGACGCCAGCAAGAACCCAGCCCAGAACATCCTCCCGCAAAGGCCTAAATGTCCACCCTCCACATGTCATGACTCTGATGGCAAGTGCGGCCTTCACCAGGTACCTAGTTCGATGAGGCTACATGAGGAGGGTCCCAGGTAGCAGAAGAGAGGACATGGAAAAGAGGTTGCTTCATGCACACTGAACTTCCCACCCCTAGCCCCCCAGCCCTCTGCTGTATCTCTAAGCAAGTCAGGAATCCTACAGAGAGAGGTGAGAATAGCCCCACTGTGTCCTCAAGGTCCAGGGCTCCTCTCTGACAAGCGAGTTAAACCCACTTCCCCACAGCCTCTGGGACTCAGGCAGAGAAGCCAAAAGGACTGAGGAGGGCCAGAGCTTTTGGCAAACTGGATAGTGCACCTTGAGGACTCTTTCTCCCACTTTTGCTAAGTACAGACAATCCTGCCCAAGCTCAGATCATCACGTCACAGCCAGCCCCAAGGCCATCCCTTCCAGGAAGCAGGCCGGAATAACACCCACAGCTGACACGCGGCATTAGCTCGGTGCTGAGTCAGGTCATTCATCCTCATGACAGCCCCCTGCAGCAGGTATTGTCATTACCCCCACTTTACAGAGTTGGAGACTGAGGCCCTGAGAGGTAAAAGGACTTGCCCAAGGTCACTGGGCTGGTGAGCAGTAGAACAGGGATTTGAACGTTGGCTGTTGGCTCCAGAGAAAAAAGCACTTCCTGTCTCCTCTGAACCCGAAGGGAAGACTGTCCCTCCCATTCTTTTCATTTTCCTATTGAAACACCTTTACTGAACCACTGTGGCCACCTGCCCCTTCTCACCACCTCCACTGCTACCATGCTGGTCCGAGGCACTGTCACCTCATTTGGCGGGGTAACCTCTTAGATGTCTCCTTGCTTCCGGCTCTCCCTCCACACCTGCTCCCCCTCACAGCAGCCAAAGGGTCCCTGCAATCCAAAGTGGACCGTGTCCCTCCTCTGCCCAATGCCCTCCGCTAGCACCCAGCCCACCTGCGCCCCACTGTGCTCTTATTTGTCCAGTTCCAAAGATGGAGGAGCATCTGCTACGTGAACAGGAAGATAACGTCGACCTTTATTGAGCACTTACTGTGCCAGGTGCTGCACCGAGCAGGCTCCTTGTATTATCTCGCTTAATCCTCACAATGTCACGGATTTATACCCCATTTATGGGTAAAAGGAAACTGAGGCACAGACGAGTTCAGTCAACTTGCTGAGAGGACCACAGTTCATGAGTCGCTCAGCAGCCTGGCCAGAAGCTCTCCTTGCCCTCACTTTCACATAGAGAGTGGCTGGCCCCTGGCTGAATGACTGCATCCTGGGGTACTCTGCACGCCTGATCGCACATGAGACTTGCCCCCCACTGCCCTCTGAGGGCAGAGTCGCACAGCTCCATCATCTTAGGCTCTGGTCACTCAGATGTGATCCCCTGGAGAAGTGAGTGAGTGATGATGATCATGATCATGATGGTGATGACAGTCTGAACAGTGACCGAGTGCTGATGCACCCAAGTTTCTCCACCTCGGCACCATCGATATTTGAGGTCAGATGATTCTCTGTTGTAGGGGCTGTCCTATGCATTATAGATGTTTGGTGGCATCCCTGGCCTCTACCTACTAGAAACCAGTAGCACCCCAGAGCTGGGACAACCAAAAATGTGTCTGGACATTGTCCAATGTCCCCTGGGGGCCAGAGTCGCCCCAGCTGAGAAGCTCTGCTCTAGGCTCTCTATCCTATTGCTTTACCTCTGAGTCTTGCCATCAACCCTAGGAGGTAGGCGGAACTATCCCTACTTCGCAATCACAGGAGGAAATAGAGGCTCAGAGAGGCAAAGGAGTTTGGCTCACATCTCGTGCCCGTGAGGCTAGTTCTTCTATCTGTGAGGGGGGAGTCTCAGGTAGTACAGAAAAAGAGGCTATGGAAAAGCAGTTGCCTTCCTTCTTCCAGCCTACCACCCACAATTCCAAATGCGTTAGTAATCCTGCAGGAAGAGAGAGGCTACTGCAACAAGCGTCAGCCTCTCTGACCAACAGCCCAATGGGGTACCCAAGGATCAGACACCCTTACTGGCCAGTGGGTGCCTGAGCTGCTCAAACCCAGGTCTGTCTGATGCCAAGTCTTGGCCACTAGCTACCTCTGATGGTCACTGTGGCAGAGGGGCCCCACCAGGCCAGGAGGTCACAGGACTCCAGGACACATGCATTCAGTGAGGGCCCACCCTCTATGTGAAACTGAGGGAAAGGAGAGTCACTAAAAATGCCCACAGTCTGCTGGGCCTGACCCACCTCCCATAGTTCCGGGGATGCAGACTGGGCCCACCTGCCCAACTTGCGACCCCGTCTCCCAGACAGACCTACAGAGGAAGCTGGTGAAAGGGGATGGGGCAGGGACCCAGGGAGAAGCCCACTTCTCAAAAGCTAGAGTCCACCAGGGGCAGTGGCATGGTACTCACGAATTTTAAGAAAACGTTCCCAAGTTCATGCTGAGACTGTGGTTCCGGGTGTAAACAATACTCCAAGGCGGCCAAGAAATCCTTATGAACTTCCAGGATGTCTTCGATGTTTGAGAATAGGATCTGTGAGGAAAAGACAGGCTAGAGGACAGCGTGAATCAAGGCTCGGAGGGAGAGCAAAGCCAAGCATTGAAAAAATACAAACTTCGATGCAGGTGACACTGTAGTCAAAGAAGAACTCTCAACCACCGGAACTGGTTTACCACTAATAGAAATCATCGTAATCACAGAAATATTGCCAACATTTATTTACTATCATCGGGATTAGTGACTAATCCTGTGTTAAGAACTTTACATGCATTCATGGAATCTAATCCCCACTGTAAATCCATGAGATAGAAACTACTATTATCCCCAATTTACAGATGAAGAAGTAAGGCTCAGATAAAATAATATTCCCAAGGTCAAAGTCTTGCAAGCAGTTCCACATTTAGTATGCAGACATTCATCACAGTCAGACACAACTGCTGTGTCCAGCCACAGGATGGATGTTGAAATTACGAGTATATTTCCATGCACCCATTAAAAGGACATAGTAGAAGAAAACACAACAAGGAAGGAGGTTAGAAATACGCTGCCTAAACTCTCACAAACAATATATGAGATTCCCTGTTTCCCCACATCAATCTAAAAGTGTAAAACACTAGTACAATTTGACCCAGCAATCCTACATTTTAGAATTTAACCTTCTGATCAGTTGTTCCCAACTAGGGGCAATTTTACCCACCACCCCCGCCCCACACACATGGGATATGTGGCAATTGTCAAGGGACATTTTTGGTTGTCACAAATTGGGAGGAAAAGGGGTGTTTCATAGAGGCCAGGGATACTATTAACCCTTCCTGCAATGTACAGGACAGCCCCCGCAATGAGCAATTATTTAAAAATACAATATGATTATATTTTTTTAATTATTATTTTCTTTTTTAGAGATGGAATCTCGCTCTGTCACCCAGGATGGAGTGTGAAGTGCAGTGGTGCGAACTCGGCTCACTGCAACCTCCACCTCCAGGGTTCAAGCAATTCTCCTGCCTCAGCCTCCCGAGTAGCTGGGAATACAGACGCATGCCGCCATGCCTTGCTAACTTTTTTTGTATTTTAGTAGAGATAGGGTTTCACCATGTTGCCCAGGCTGGTTTTGAACTCCTGAGCTCAGGCAATCTGCCCGCCTTGGCCTCCCAAAGTGCTAGGATTACAGGCGTGAGCCACCTCGCCCAGCCCTCATGATCGTGTTTTTTTTGTTTTTTTTTTAAGAATTGTTGTAACAGCCAAAAACTGGAAATAACTCAAATATCCATCCCCAGGAGAATGGATAAGTACATTGTGTTGCATTCGTACAATGGAACACCATACAGCAAGGAAAAAGAGTGAAGCACAGCTACACACAATATCACGGGCAAATCCCACAGGCAGGCAGGGACTAGAAAGAGCTCACTTTAACATAAATTTCAAGAACAGGCAAAATCAATCCATGGTACTAGGAACCAGGGATTACCTTTAGGGAAGGAGGACTGACTGAGGGGGCCCAGAGTGGGTAGCTGGGGCTGGGAAATGCTCTCTGCCTTCATTTGGGTCACGGTTACACTGGTGCATGTGTATGGAGACACGCACTGCATTCAGCACTAAGGATTTGCACCCTTTACTGTATGACACTTCGACCTCATTAAAAAAAGAAAGGTAATTTTTAAAAAACTGTACTAAGTCGCAGTTTACAATTATAATGAATAATTTTTAAACTATAATAAATAGTATAATAAATAAGTGGAATCAACAGTAGGTGCTCAGTCATATGTGCCGAATGAATGAGTAAACAAATGAATGCAGGCATAGAGTTTAGATCCTAGGATCCCAGTGCGTGAACACGCACCCCCTACCCCCAGGACGAGCCATGCAGAGACCTTGAGCAAGTCCTTGACATCTCTAAGGCTCAGTTTTCTCATGCAAATAATTCGGAGTAGAGTTGTCAACATGCAAGGCCACCGTCCAGATGAACCAGGGCGTTTGGGGGGAATGTCTTCTATGACCGAGTCCTTTGTGTGCTGTAAATACTGGGCACCTTGGACACCAGGACCCTTAGAGCCCCGAAGCCTGAAAGGCGGCTCAGAGAGTGAGGTCACACAGAAAGCCAGGCCTGGAGAGCCAGGCTGGAGCCGAGCCATGCACACAGAAGGCCTATTGATCTCCTCCTCAAACTCCCCAGAGCCACGGCCAAGGCCAAACTGGACCCAATTACTCATCAGCCCTGCCTGGACACTGGATGTCCAGGGCAGGAGTGGGGGCCGGGACTGCCAGAAGAGGGACTGGAGGTGCCAGGCTCCCGGGGGCACTTGGGAGAGGATTTTCCACTGGCTCCATGCCTGAGGGCCCGACACGAGGAGCCCGGAAGACGGGGGGCGGGTCACACTGAGCACAGAGGGGAAGTCTTGGGCTGGAAAGTGGGGCCCAGGGCTGATTCCTGCTGACGTCCACCAAGCACAGCTTGCTCACAGGACAAGAGGCCTCCAGGGGCTAAGGGAGCAAGCTGGGGCAGGGCAAAGCTGGTGGCCAGCAGTCAGCGGGTGACACGCCTCTGCCAGCATGTACACTCTCTGAGCATGGGAAGAGCAAGGCATAGAGCAACACAGATGCTCTAGAAAAGGGGCCAGTCCGAGCATCCACACCTTGACATTCTCCTCCGTGAGGCCCTTCTCCACTGAGTCAGCCACATTCTGCCGGATGCGATGCAGGAATGCCTGGAGGAGAGAAGCAGAGAGAGGTGAGTGTCTGCGTCTCCAGCTCTCCCATGGAAGACCCTACAGAAGGCTCTCAAGTTCAAATGCCAACTAGGATCTGGGAGGTACCATGGGTCCAGGGACACAGGCAGGGGATGAAGAAAAACGTGCTCTGCTTACACCTTAAACACACTGGAACAGCCCTCGCTCCCACGCTGAAACCAGGGGTGTACTGTGCACCTATGACGCCAGGCCCTGTGCTGGGCCCCGAAGAAACAGCAGAGAAAATCTCAAAGCCCCTGCCCTCGAGGAACCTTCGGCCCCAAGAGATACACACCTGCTTCCTCACCCATGGGCACCTCTCAGACTCTAATTCATTTCCCTTTTCAATTTTTTTTACTTTGCTTTACAATTTAACTTCTGAATAATAACACAGTCACATGGTTCAAAAGTCAAAAATATAAAATGGCAAAAACACAGAAAGTCTCTCTCCTTACCCCAGGCCCAAACCATCGAGTACCTCTGCAACCCCTACAGGAACCCCAGCTACTAGTTTCTTCGGTATCCTTCCAAAAAATCTATGCAAAAACAAACACACATACACACACATCTATTCTTTTTTTTTTTTTTTTTTAACTTCTCTACACACCAAAAAATAGCAACATACACTGGATGACCTGCACCTGGATTTTCTACTTAATATAGCTCAGAGATCCCTCCAGATCATCTCATGAAGAGCCTCCTTCCAGATGCCAGGAATCTACTGTTTGAATGCACCACAGTCCTTCTACCACCCTTTCAGGAGCTTGGAACAGACAAATCACATCTCTCCTCCGTGAGACGCAGCAGATGAGTGTGACTATACCAGGGCAGGAGCAACAGGGGCTGCAGGAGTTGAGGGTGCACCATTCACGTGGGGCCAAGTGGGGAGGCCGCAGGCCCGGGACCACCAGAGGTTCAGATTTGGGTGTTGTTTTTTTTTTTTTTTTTAATGAAGCCAGAAATTAGAATTTTTTTTAAAAAGAGAAGTCTCCCAGTTTTGAAGTGTTGGTGAAAGAGCTCTCTGTTATTGCAAGGAACTGGATTTCAGGGGTTGCGTGTAAAAGCGGGGAGACCAGGGCAGTAGGGTGCAGTGGTGCCAACAAGAGATGATGGTGGCCTGGCACCAGGTGGTGTGGGTGGAAAAATGTCAGAAAGAAGAGCTGTCAAGGGGTCACATGGATGGGCTGAGAGAGTCACAGCGATCAATGTTGGGGGAAGGAGAGAAAGCAGAGTCAGCACCTAAGGGAGACCGAGGCCCAGTACCCACAGCCACCTCCGCCTGGTTTGCCCCAACTCCAGGATGTGGGATCTGGCTGTAGCCTAACCTGGAAGCAGCCACATGGAGACCCCTGGGAAAAGGAATTCATGGTGCTGTTACAGCCGCAGGGCCATGGGGAGCTGTGGGGCCTATCAGTCACCTGCCCTGCCAAGACAGATGACAGCTTGGGAGTCCCCAGGGGGGCTGGTCCAGGTGAGCACCTGGTCTTCCTGACACAGAACCCAGGTGCAGGCTGATTAAGACAGGGGCTGTGAGAGCCTGTCTCATCCCACCATGCTTGTGTGGGGAGATCTCTGAGAGATGGCAGGGACAGCCCAAGATAGTGCTGGGGTCAGGGGAAGCGGGGCAGGTAAGCAGAGAGGAGGGTGGCCCTCCGCACACGGCTGTCAGATCCTTTCCATCACCCAGAGACACAACAGGTCCATGCCTGCCCCCAGGAGCCCAGCCACCTGCCCAGACTCAAGCCTCTTGGGAGGGGTCGCAATGACAGTCCACAAGGCGAGTCACAGAAAAAGGCAAGACATAGGAAGGCAGCTTTGTCTCTGTCCACACAGAGTGCAGAGCCATCTCAGCCAGTCTTGGGGCTTTAACCCATCTATGCCTAGAGTTCCATTACTGGAACACTAAGCTTGTGGGAGTTATTTATATCCTACTCTTCAAGGTCATTGCCAAGGTCTGATTTTTTATTTTAAAAAAAATTGCAACCTCTGGCATAAACGGGTTAAATCCCCTTTTTTTGATGACCCCCATGTTTATATCCCCAGTCTGGACTTCTCCCCTGAAACCCCAGACTCTTATCTCCAGCTGCTGATTCAATGTCTCCATCGGGATGTCCAAACTCAGCCTGTCCAACACTTAATTCCTGACCTTCCCCAAACTCATACCGAGCTCTTCCCCACTCGATTAATGGCACCTCTGCCTTTCAAGGGCTCTAGCCAAAACCCACCAGCAGTCCTTAGCCCCTCTCCTCTGACATTCCCTTTCCAGTACATCAAATGTTACCGGCTTTACCTGAACACTACAACCACTGGTCCCCATCTCCACAGCCACCCCCCCAGTCCAAGCCATCATCATCTCCTACCTGGACTAACACAGCCATTTCCCTCCTGGTCCCCTTCACCCTCCCAAAAGTCTATTCTCTACACACACAGCCAGGGGATCCCTTTAAATATGTACAAGAGATCAGTTAATCCATGCCTTTAAAATCTCCATGGTTCCCCACTGCACTTAAAATCCAAATCCTTCCATGGTCCCCATGACCTTGTCCTTGTTAACCTCTCTGATCTCATCTTCTAGTACTTCATCCTCCCACATAATTCAATATAAATAATCTTCAGCCACACTGTCATTCTAGATTCTATCCACCTGCCAAATACACTCCTGCCTCACAACCTTTGCATATGCTGTTCCTGTTGGCAAGATGTTCTCCCCGGTTCTGCCCTGAGCAGCCTCCTTATCCATCTGGCCTTAGTTCAAACGTCACCTCCACCAAGAGGCCCTCCTCTTCTTAATGCAAACTCCTATCTTCCCATCTTGCGTTAAGAGCTCATTTGACAGATGAGGAAACTGAAGTTAAGCAATCTATGTAAGATCCTAAGGGAAAGGCCAGGACAAGCAGGGATCATGGCTGGGATGAAACCATAACCCCCAATCCAACAACAGAGGCCAGGTTTGGAAACTGGTGAGTTTGAGTTTCAACCACGGGTCCTTCCTGCTGTGTGACTTCAGGAAAGTGCACTAGCCTCTCTGAGTCTTCATTTACTCTTGCCAGTAGAGATCATAGGAATACAGCACCTTTTAGAATGTCATGGCATAAAGTAAATGGAAGCTCCCTGAAGGTCCAAATGTAGTGCTCAGCAAACAGCAGGTGCTTGAAAATCAAAGGAAGGTATGGAATGTGCCTGGCACAGTGCCTGACACATGGCAGAGACCTGGACTCAGGCTCCTTGGAAGTCTGCGGATCCTGTTTTTTAAATGACAATGGGTGGGGGGGATAGGGACGGGGTTCCTAGAGGATGTTTTAACAGGGCCTGGGATACTGACAGGAAGTCAAGTCTCTAGCCTCCCCAGACTAGAGGGAGACAAAGACAGCCTCGCCCAGCATAGCCAGGGAGGGCAGGAAGCTGGGAGTGCCACACTCTGCTGGCCTAGATTGGGGCTTCCTGTCCTGGTTTCTTCACACGAGCTCTGCCACCGCTATTGTGCTGCAACAATGGGAGGCTCGGGCCACCCACTGAGGAACTGCAAACAAGCCGGTGTGAAGGCCACAATGGGCAGCTCGTGACCCAGAAAGAATGGGCAGCAGGGGCTCTGGGCCCAGCCCTCCTGCTGCCCAAGGCACGACTGGCTTTTCCAGGCAGCACCGGTGTCCCCTGCACTGGCAGGAATGGTGAAAGGGACCCTCCAGCGTGACTCTTCCTTTGTCCAAGGCTTGACAGCTTTGAAACACTCAGGTCAAAAGCAGCTCTCATCTCCGAAGCCTCCCTTAGACACAATACTGTTCTCAGGATTTCCACGGCTGCCTGAGAAACTCCTCCAGCCTCAGAAGCTTTGCCCGTGCCTGGACCACTTGTCCTCACATCTGCCCAAGTCCTCCTCTTCATTTTATGAATATGATGATGAAGTACGTCAAGGATACAGAAAAGAATAGAGAGAAACAACAAACACCCACAAACTCAGCACTACCCAGCTTTGGCAAATCTTAACACTACACCAAATTTGCTTGAAACCATTTGCAAAAAGAAATTCAACAAGTCTGGGGGAGGCACAGACTGGAAAGGGGATGAGGAGGCTCTCGGGGGTGCTGGAAACGTTCTATATCTTGATCTGAGCAGTGGTGACACAGGTCGCTGCATATGCAAAGCCCCAGCAGTATGCACTTGAGATTAGTTCAGTTTACCCACAGTACCATGCAAATATCAAACCTCAATGTATTAAACAGAAAAGGCAGAAAAGAATCGTTACAGAGAGCGGTGAGCCACTGGGCACCTTCTCTCCCTGCAAGGTACTTGGAGCTGGTGCTCCTCATTCCCACACATGCCTCTGCCACTTACCAAGCCCGTGTGCATCTATAAGCAAGAGAGAAAACTGTTTTGCATGTTCACAACATTTTTATAAGTAGCGTGCTTTCTGCAACTTGATTTTCTCACTCAACATCACATCTTCCACATTTACCCATGTTGATATGTACACTGGGCAGCATCTGCCATCCAGACCCTACCCTTACCCCACACCACATCCAGCTGCCAGTGCCCGCATCTCTGGGCCTGAAGGCCCCGCTCTCATGCACAGGGCAGGCCGGAAGTGCTGAAGAAGTAAGACTGCCTGGGAGCAGCCCTCAGTGACGGCCAGTAGGACCTGGCATGAAAAGAAAGATGAGGAAACTGAGGCACCCGATGGACACTATCTCCCCGAGTGCCTTGATGGGATTCAGCTCCGGCAGCCCCCATGGTAACCCGCGTGATGACACACCCTTCTTGGCTGCCTTCTCCTCCCTGCCTCACTCCCCCACTCTCCTATTGATGCCTCCTGGGAGACCTCCCAAGTACGCTACTTGCCCTTGAAATAGTCTCGGGACGTGTTCTTTGGAGAATCCACAATAAGACAGACCTCAAGTTGTTCACTTCATTGCTTACTAGTCAAAATTACAGCATAAGGTAATCACTACCATGCTGCAGACACTTGTTTCAAGCATCCTTACTGTAAACAATGGCGCTCAGGTGTAAGTTCTTTTAGCTGTAGTCAACTGGGGTAAGTTCCTCTAGGTGATGCACAGGTTTCCTCGAGCCCAGGCATTCAAGTTCCTCTAAGTATATACCCAGGTCTTCTGGGGCATAAGAGAAGGACCAGAGGGGCTGTTTACTCGGCTCCCGGCCTGAGTGTCTCCATGGTCCCCAGAGCTCTAGACTTAGCAGGAAGCCACATCATGATTGATTAGTGATGTCTGCCATGGATATGGCAGGGAGAGGGTTAGAAGGATTATGAGTTTGCCATCTCCAACAAGCTCCCACTTGATGGAGAAACCAAGAGTATGAGACACTGGTCTGAGGTCAAACAGCAAATTGGTGACAAAACCCAGATTAGAACCAGGTCTCCCAATGCCAGGCTAGTCCCACCCCGGTCCCAGCTAGCCTGAGCCCAGTGGTTCTCAACTTTGGGGTGATTTTGCACCCTAGAAGACATGTGCCAATGTCTAGAGACATTTTGGGTTGTCACAACTGAGGACGGGGTGCTCCTGGCATCTAGTATGTAGAGGCCAGGGATGCTGCTAAACACCCTCCAGTGCACAGGGCAGCCCCACAAAGACACAGCTGACCGCAAAAAACTGTGCCAAGGTCAAGAAATCCTTGCCTTATAAGAGGCTCTGATTAAAACCTAGAAAAAATTCAACCTCTTCCACAGCCCAAGGACTGTCTAATGTGGGCTCTTCTCACCCCACTGGCTCAGCCACAGGCACACTGGTCTCCTTTTCATTTCTTGAACATACCAGGATCCCACCATCCAGGCCTTGGCACGTGCTGTTCTTTACCTATAGAGCTTTTCCCAAGACATTCAATTGGCAGGGGAGGTCCCTCCTCTCACAGGCCACCTCTGGACCCATATAAGAGAGGATCTCACCCACTACATAGCCACCTTATTGGTAACCCTGTTACCCTTCACAGACGTCACCGCTATTGGCTGTGCTCTTATCAATTAAGTATGGATAGGTTTGATCATTCAGCATCATCTCCCTCACTAAAGTATCAGCTCCCTCAGGGCAGAAGACAGTTTCCTTGGCCATCTACGCAGTGCCTAGAACAGAGGCTGGCACACAGCCGGTGCTCAAGAGAGACTGGTCTGTGGAGGAAGGATGGGAGAGACGGGGAGAAACTGAGAACAGGCTCCACAAAGTAAACTGATACTGAGCTGGGAGAGGCCACTAGAAGAAGAACACCTTTTTTAACTCACTATCTACACCTTTGGGCCTTATGTGCAGGTGCTGCTCTAGGTGTTTTAATCCTCAAACTCCAGGAGGCAGGCATTGTTATCACGATGTCCATTCCACAGAGGAGCCTGAGGCCCAGCACAGTGAAGATCTTATCTAAAGCCACACAGCTGGTAAGTGAATGAGCTGGGCCTTGAACCCAGACAGTCTGACCTGGTAACGCGTCCCCAACACACCCAATCACACACCATCAGTGAGTGACTGTGGACAGTGAACCACATCAGCCTTTAAAACAGGTAGCAGCTGCCCTTAGGGGTACCCCTGGGGAGCTGCCATCTGCCTGGAACCCATGGCTGCTGTCGCCTGGGGAGGATAAATCTCTCCCTGGAGATAAAAAGGACAGAAAGAGGCCTTGAAGTCACTCCCCAAGACTGATGCCGGCAACCTGATCTGCTTGGGGAGGGGGCCCGACTGCCCCCAAGGACACCTCTGCCTTGGCTGGGGTGACCTCATCAGACATATGGTGAAACTTGAGAGGGCCAGGGGATGGGCTGGGAGCAAAGGGAAGTGATGATTTGGGGGGAGGTGGGAGGGAGCTTCAGAACACAGCAAAGACAAAGAAAAGGGGGTGCCCTGAGGACCCCATCCCCAACATGATCTGGGTGGCGGGGAGTCAGAAGCAAAGTGTCATGGAACGGCAAGGGCCCTGGAATCTGAGTGATGATAATAAAATCACTATAGTAACAGCAGAAGGGGCTTACACAGCCTGCTGCAAGCCGCCCCACACAGCCCAGAGTCTGGGGAGCTCCCCAATTGCCCAATGACCCCTTCAAATGCCCAAATCCTATGCTCCATCCATCCAAGTTCTGGGCATTTATCCTACAGGGAAAAATAAATCTCATACGTGTCATGAAGCTTTAGCTTCAACATCTGATTTATAATTCCATCACTGGGGGTTTAGTTAAATAAATTACCATCCAGCTCAACAAGGAATGATCACGCTAAAAATAGTTTGCAGAAGTCTATTTAATAAGATGGAAAAGGGCTATTGATGTATCCTTAACTAGGAAAAAAAAATCAAGTTACAGACAAGTACGTAAAATATAATCTCATCTTTGGTTAAATAAATTCTCTCTCCCTAGGCATAGAAAAATGAAGTATGGAAGGAAATACCCTAAACTATGTAGGAATGTAGCCAAAATTACTAGCTGTCTCCCAATATCGTTCTTTTTCCTTTAGAAACCAGAACTCCTGATTTAAAAATAAGGACTGTATGTCCCAGCATCCCTTGCAGCTAGGTGTGGCCACACAACTAAGTTCAGGCCAGTACGGCATACATGGCGTATTATGTACGACATCTTGGAAGTATCCCTGTGGGTTGGGGGAGGAAGGGGTAGGGATTCTCTTCTGCTATTCCCTCTTCCTACTGACTGGATCACAAATGCGATGCCTGGAAGTGAAGCAGACATCTTGTACCATGAGGTAGAAGCCACATGTTGGGGAAGACAGAGCAGCATTCAGTAGGCACTTATGTTCCTAGTGATGGTGCAGCCAACATATCTGCCCTGGGTCGCCTATAATTACAGAAGAAGGAAATAAACTTTCATCACATTTAAGACACTGTTATTTGGGTTTTATCATGAGCCACTGAACCTAATCCTAACTGACAGAGGGGAATTTTAAAGAATTTCCATGTTCTTCTTTCTTCATTTATTTCCCTTTCCAGATTTCTACAATGAACATGCTACTTTTTAAGCAAACGTCATTTTTAACATAAATGCATGTTTTTATTTTTCTGGAGGGAGGGGTACTAAACACACCAGGCTCTCTCTTGCCCACCTCATCACCCACCCCATCGCCCACCCCCATCATCAGGACCCCTGGCTTCTCCCTTCTCCTCCTTGGGCATGTGTATCCCTGTGCAGGGAAGGCAGTGCCCGCCAGTGGGGAACAGCGCAGGGGCCAGGCAAATATGAGACAGAAAGGTTTTCCTTCTGCAGAAGAGCCTCTGAGCTGCTGACCAGCCGTCCTTCTCTGTGTCAACTCTGGAAACCTGGGGACCCCCACAAGCTGGCCTGGAGCTTCCACAGCCTAGGCCAGAACACAAGAATGTCCACCACCCAGAGCCCACACCACTGCCCAGGCTGAGATTAAAACCCTCTCCACTCTGTTCCCACCTAGCATTCCTTCATCAGGTCCGTGCCAGGAGCTGAGAGCCATTGGCTCAGAACCAACTGAGGCTTTCCCAAAAGGCCCAAATTTTGGATTTGAAACATCCTCTCGAGGGATTCCACCACTGACTCATTCAGTCACAGACTCTGAGAGGACTGGGAAGAGACAGCTTTTTTTTTTTTTTTTTAAAAAAAAAAACAAAGTCAGACTTACTACTCCTTTATTCCCATGGCACATTTACAAAGTCCATATATGTATCGATAATTCGTGTCATTATATAGTCCATAGCACAAACCTATTGCTTTGAATTGTATCTTTAACAGGCTAATGTCTTCCTGAAAGCATACAAAGAACCTACAACTGAGACCCCCTGGGAACATACCAAGGCACCACCCACCCCAGGGCCTTTGCACTTGCTGTTCCCTTTGCCTGGAAGACTCTTTCTCCAGATATCTGCAGGGCCCCGACCTCAATTCATTCCTGTATTCGTCTGTTCTCACACTGCTAATAAAGATATACCAGAGACTGGGTAATTTATAAAGAGGTTTAATTGACTCACAGTTCCACATGGCTGAGGAGGCCTCACGATCATGGCAGAAGGCAAATGAGACGTAATGTCTTATATGGCAGCAGGCAAGAGAGTTTCTGTAGCGGAACTCCCCTTTATAAAACTATCAGATCTTGTGAGACTTATTCACTATCACGAGAACGGCATGGGAAAGACCCGCCCCCATGATTCAATTACCTCCCACCAGGTCCCTCCCATGACACATGGGAATTATGGGAGCTACAATTCAAGATGAGATTTGGGTGGGGACACAGCCAAACCATATCAATTCCCCTCTAGAATCAAATGCCAGTTCTTCTGAGGCCCTCCCCCGCTGCCCCATTTGAAAGAGACACCCATTCCCCTGTACGCTCTATCTCATCCTCCTCCATCCCCATAGCACTGCCCTCCACCTGCACTGAGCTGTTTCTTCACTTATGGTTCCTCTGTCCCCTACAATGTCAGTCCCAGGAGGGTGGTGGCTTGTTTGGGCAGTGTCCACCCACTGGACCTAGAACCGTGCTGGACACAGAGCAGATGCTCAGTAACAATGGGTTTAGCAGGCCACTGATGGTCAGCTTGTTTGTCCTGCATAACAATCCCACGAGGTACGTTACTGCATTCCCTTTTTAGGAAAGAGGAAAACAAGGCATGAATCACATGATAGGCTCTGGAGTCAGCCCAGCCTCGCACCTCAGTTGCCTCATCTATAAAATCTGTCATGGAGCCTCACCTTGCAAGTTGCTGACACGAGGATTAAATCTGATACTGCTTGTAAACCACTTGTTGCCTCTGCCCCACGGTGGGAGCCCCCAGCTCCCAAGATCCAGCCAGGATCACAGAAGGTGCCCCATAAGTCCTCAGGAAATGTCCAGTGAAGGGGTGGACACTTTTAATTCCAAGTAGCCCCTGGACCAGCTCAGACCAGGCCCCTCCCCTGGGCACATTCCTTGGACCTACAGAAATGTTGGAGGCCTTTAAAAATATGTGCACTGGCTCCAAATACAAAATGAAAACTGCATTGTCAAAATGAATAAATCTTGATTTAAATGTCTACAAAATTACCAATCAACAACTCTGCCCGTGGTTATGTGCACAGAGAATGCAGGGAGTATGTGCCGTGGGTGCATCTTAGCAGGTCTACCATGACGGGAGCCTTGGGGTGGTTCCCCAGATGCAGCAGACCCTGAGGCAAGAAGTGGAGTACAAGTAGTTTCTGTGGGAGGTGGGAGGTGGGAGGTGGTTCCTGGAAACACCAGCAGGGAGGTGGAACCAAGAAGGGGAGGCAGCCCACAAAGGGTATGAGACCAACCAAGTTACCACCATGAGGCCCCAGACAGACCGTGTCAAATGCACACCTCAGAGCCACCCTCAGAGATTAAGGAGGCTGGGGAGTCTGTACACCGGTCCTGTCTGTCACTGGTTTAAGGGCAGTGAGGGTGATCCTGGCACTCCCCATCTTCCCTGAAAGTGACAGAGCAGCTTAGAGCAGACAAAGCCATCAGGCAGAGGAGCACAGGTGCTGGCAGTGGAGCGTCCATCTGGTGTGCCCTAGAGTGGTTGAGGTGTCACGATGCAGTCGTAAGAAGAAAAAGGGTATGGGGCCCCCCGAGCATGGGGGGTGAAAGGCAGGGCTTTGCAGCACCGCAGCCATACAGGCCAGGCACTCCAGCAGATGTTCCCCTAATACACACCAGGACGACCTCGCTGCCTGTGAAAACACCAAAATACTTCTGAGCTGATGGGGAAAAATCTCTACATGTACAGGGCTGAAGGTCAGCGGAGGTGGCTGTGGAACCACAGGCAGTCCCTGGTCAGACACGGAGACAGGCTTCACGTGGAGCAGACACAAGGAGCAAACAGCATTGCGTGTATCTGAGGATACGGCATCATGGGCAGGGTCAACAGCTGGGACAAAGGCCCAGAGGCACATTCAGTCTCTCCAAGACAATCCTATTGAAAATGTCTACCCCTGCTCTGTTTTCCTCACAGCACCTGTCACCATGGACATTATGTGTGTGCATTATCAGTCTATTATCCATTTAGCCCACCTGAATCCAGGCTGCATCTGCGGGGAACCCGCACACGCTCCCCTGCAGAGGCCAAAGACATGGCCAGCATTCCACCTCCTCCTCCCATGCCCTAACTCTCAGAAGCCTTCCTTGCCCTTAGAAACTCTCCCTTCTCCTTGCTAGAAGGGCACTGTATCTCCTAAGCAAGCAGAATGTAAGAGTGGACGAGACTCAAAGGCTAGAACCAGCCACCTGGTTCAAATCCTGCCCCTGCCACCTACTGTTCTGTGACCTAGACAACTGACTCCATCTCTCCGGGCCTCATCTATAACATGGATGGGGACCATAAAACTGCTGACTTCATGGACTACTGTGAGGCTGATATGAAATAATGCAGGCAGGCCAGGTGCAGTGATAATCCCAGCACTTTGGGAGGCTGAGATGGGTGGATCACCTGAGGTCAGGAGTTTGCGACCAGCCTGACCAACATAGTGAAACCCTGTCTCCACTAAAAATACAAAAATTTGCCAGGCATGGTGGCTCACATCTGTAATCCCACTTACTCAGGAGGCTAAGACAGGAGAATCACTTGAATCTGGGAGGCAGAGGTTGCAGTGAGCTGAAATCGCGCCACTGCACTCCAGCCTGGGCGACAGAGCAAGACTCTATCTCAACAAAAAAAAAAAAAGAAAGAAAGAAAGAAAAAAAATAAAAAAAGAAATACTACAGGCAAAGCATTTAAGTGGGCTCAAATCCCAGCTCTGCTGCTTACAAGCTGTAAGACCTGAAGTAAATTATTTATTCTCTCTGCCTCCATTTCCTCCTCTATAACAGGGGACAAAATGAGTACACAGGATTACAATGAGAATTACAGAAGCTAACACACATAACCAGCACCTGAATGGTCCCTGGTGCATGGTAGGTGCTCAAAAACATTCGCTACTATTGGCCAGGCATGGTGGCTCACACCTGTAATCCTAACACTGTGGCAGGCCGAAGCAGGCTGACTGCTTGACCCCAGGAGTTCAAACAATCAACCAACATGGCAAAACCCCTTCTCTACTAAAAATAAAAAATAAAATAAATAAAATTAAAAAATAGCCAGGTGTGGTGGCACGCACCTGTAGTGCAAGCTACTTGGGAGGCTGAGGTGAGAGGATCACTTCAGCCCAAGAGGCAGATGTTGCAGTGAGCCGAGATCGCGCCACTGTACTTCAGCCTGAATGACAAAGTGAGGCCCTGCCTCCAAAAAAAAAAAAAAGCATTGGCTATTATGATCTCCCCATCTTGAGTTTCTAGAGTGTCTGCAGGGAGTCCATGCCCTGGTGTAGGCAGACAGAACCCACGGTGCTTCCTAAGGAAACCTGGATTTGAATCAACCACAACTGTAGGGCTTGTACATGCACCAAGCACACTCACATTTATCCCACACTATTTTTACTTATTGTTGTTAGTTTTTTCCATCCTGCAAACGGTTCTATTATTATAGACTGACTGCTTCCGAGTCTCCTGAGGTGAGAAGGGGAAGGCTTTATAAACTGCAGAGCCCCCCACATCCTCATTAGCACCAGCGCACCCCTGCGCCCTGCCCCATCCTCTTTGCTGACTGCCAACCACATGACCTCAGCAAGTCACCGCACTTCTGAGTCAATTTCCTGGACCAAACAAAAACGGGGGGAGGAGTAGTTGTTGAGGTTTAAGTGAAATGATGCAGGTAAACACTTTGTAACTACAAAGGCTTCCTGGAAAAAGTGACAGAGAAGCTTAGCCAGGAGACGGAGGCTGGACTAGGAAAGGGGGCAGGAAGTTGCTTATGACGATCGATATTCTAGGTGGACAAGCCCTCTCCGAGTACCAACCATCCCAGCAAGTGTGAACCAGGGCCTGCCATGCACCAGGCACCCAGCTGGGTGCTGGAGACACAGATAGAAGCCATGACCGTGCCATGGAAGGGCTTATGCATTCTTACATTCACCTATTTAGTCAGCAAATACTTACTGCACACCTGTTATGTGCCAGGCACTGTGCTAACAGCCAATGACACATCAGTGAATGAACAAATCAGACTAACTCCACATCTTCACAAAGCAGTGGCAGAGACAGACTATACACTGATTTTAAAATAAAATGGCAGGTAGGAATGATTGCTACAGAGAAACATAAAGCAGGGTAAGAAAACAGAGAAGGATAGGGTGGGAAAGCTATTTCAAGGAGACGTTCAGAGAAAGCCATTCTGAGAAGATGGCATTTGAGCAGACACAGGCAGCAAACAGCATTGCGTGTATCTGAGGACACAGCATCATGGGCAGGGTCAACAGCCGGGACAAAGCCCCCGAGGCACATTCAGTCTTTCCAAGACAATCTTATCGAAAACGTCTAACCCTGCTCTGCTTTCCTCACAGCACGTGTCACCGCGGACATTATGTGTGTTCATTATCAGTCTATTATCCATCTAGCCCACCTGAACCTCATCTCCAGGAAGGCAAGGATGTTTGTCTGTCTAGGCCACTGTGGTGTCCCAGAGCCTAGGATCGGACCCAGCACAAAGCAAACTCTCGAAAATGATGTGTTTAATTAATTAGTCAATCAATCATCAAGAGTAGACTACTCCCACCCCCGCCCAGCTTCTAGGCCCTGGTAAAAGGTGCCCACTTCTCACCCCACCCCGCCCCATTCCCCACCACATTGGGGGAGGAAGTTGACGTAAAAAACAAGTTGCAATAACCTGTCACGAAGAAGTCTGATGCAACAGTGGGGGAAAGGCAGTGGGGGACACTGAGAGGAACCCAACGCTTTTCTTCCTGCAGCCCCCATCGAGGGGCTGGGGCCTGGCCTACAATCTTCCCTGAGTTCACCAACAACCCATCCTTCCTTCAACAGAGATTTACGCAGAGCCTCTTCTACATGATAGGGCTACCTCATGGGTCTCAAACTGGTAACTCACAGGCATCGTTCATTTGGCCTGCAGAGGGGTTTGAGAAACTTGGGCCTAAGTTTGAATATCAGATTTCCCATTAAAATCCAAATTCCCTGCTTCTTTTGAAAAAACTGACACATGGGTCTCAAATGCCCACAGGGCTGCAGGTGCTGTAGAGCAGAGACACAGCCATCACCTTCACCCAGGACAAGTGCTCCTCAATTTCCTACCACCCAGCCCACTGCTGCATCCTGTGAGCACCCGAGTATGAGACCTCTGTCCTAGACACAGGTAAGGCAAATGTGAAACCAGCTGCTTCATCTTTACCCTCACCAAGGGCAGACATCACTAATGGAGTGCAGATCTTTTTTCCTGCTGAGTCTTCTCCACACCGTTCAGAATTTATCTACCTTCACTGTTGTCAGAAACGGTCTAAAATCCTTTCCATTCAAACCCCAGCTTCTCCCTACTCCTTCGGGCTCCTCAGGTGTTGATTTTTTTCCTGAAGAATGGGCTCATCAGAGTGGGATTCCAGCAGAGATTCTCAACCTTGGTGTCTTGACAGTTAAGCGGATAGTTCTTTGCTGTGAGGGATGTCCTGTGTATTATAAGACACTCAGCAGCTTCCCTGCCTTCTACTCTCTAAATACAAATAACAACCCTCCTCTCCTCAGTTGTGACAATCAAAAATGTCTCCAGACATTGCCCATGTCCCCTGGAGGCAAAATCATCCTTGGTTAAGAACGACTGCATTACAGCAAAGCTAAGAAAATGGACTCTAGACAGAGCCAAGTATTCTGGGTTCAAATCCTGGTTTGGACATTTGCTGGCAGTGTGGCCCTAAGCAGCCTCTCTGTGCCTCAGCTTCCTTCTCTATGAAACGGATATAAAAATGGTACCTGACTGCTAATAGTATGAAGTTTCTTTCTATTTTTCTTTTTCTTTTTTTTTTTTTTAAGACCAAGTCTCGCTCTGTCACCCAGGCTGGAGTGCAGTGGCACAATCTCAGCTCACTGCAACCTCTGCCTCCTGGGTTCAAGCGATTCTTCTGCCTCAACCTCCCAAGTAGCTGGGATTACAGACACTTGCCTCCACACCTGGCTAATCTTTGTATTTTTAGTAGAGAAAGGGTTTCACTATGTTCGCCAGGCTGGTCTCGAACTCCTGACTCAGGTGATGCACCTGCCTTGGCCTCCCACAGTGCTGGGATTACAGGCATAAGCCATTGTGGCCAGTCGATATAAAGTTTCTTTCTGAGGTGATGAAATGGTCCTAAAATTAGATGGTGGTACAACTCTATGAATATACCTAAAACCATTCAACTGTACACTTCAAATGGGTAAACTGTATAGTGGTACCTGAATTATATCTCACACTATTACACCGAAAGAAGAAAAAAAGATAGATACCTGCATCACAGAGGCATGGTAAGAATTTGATGGGTTAGGATAAAGGACACTAGGAAGCACTGTACGAACCATAGCCCTTATCCTCAGCACCAGCCCTCGCCCATCTGGGGCCTGCAAGGGCGTGTGGCTGGAAGGAAAAGCCTCAAGTGACGGAGACAGTGGTGGCTGGGAACAGGCCCTGCTTTGGGTGGCATTTCCCGCCGGAATGTCCTGGACAAAGAGAACCAAGCCACTCGGGGCCCCAGGATGCAGGGCGGGGTGACTGGACGTCCTGGGGTCCTTGTGCCTGTCTGCAGCAGGACAATGAGTGGAATGCGGTCTCCTCTCTGTGGGGCTGACACTTGACATCTGAAGACAATGACTTTCAAGAGGTTTTGTTTTTTCCTCAGTCCAACTATTTTGTTTCCATCTTCCCAAACAATTGTTCCTGGGGCTGGAGGGTGAGCAGTCCCCCCCTTAGCTGGTGAAGGATTGTATTTGCAGAGTCAGGAAACAATGCACAAAAGTGAGAGAATGTAAAAATAGTGGCATTCAGGGCCTGGGCCTGGGGGAGGGAGGTGCAGCCATGGAGGTTTCCTCCCATTGATTTTTCCCAGCGCCTGCTCGGGCCCCAGGGAGGGAATTCTGGCAACAGAAGGGCCAGTCTTAGGAGCACAGACATTTGCTGCTTGGCTGCAGCTTAGGGACTTCAGTTTAGGGCGTGTCAACTACGTACCCAATGCTTTCCACAATTGCCTCATCCTAGACAATCTCATCTCCATTTTACAAAAAAGGAGACGGAGGCTCTCAGTGGCTGACGCAACAGCCTCAGAGCATGCAGCTAAGCAGACAAAGTTGGCCTCTGACCTCGAGGCCATCAGAGTCCAGGCTCTGACTTTCTGCCACATCCACTCTGACCCTCTCTTGCCATCTCAGCTTCGCTGACCACCCACTCACTTCCCACTAGTGATGGGGCCACATCATTGAAGTTGTGACCCCCAAGCTCCACAAGGGAAGAAACCTCTGTCCCTGGGGCCCAATACAGTGCCAGGCCTTCTGGTCCCACGTGAAAGAACGGAGAACTTGCACGACAGAAGGGACCCAGAGCTTGTAGACACCAAAGGACTCTCAGAGAGGCCCCAATAGCCCTTGACCACTGTGGTGGGCTGAACAATAATCCCTCAAAGATGTCTACATCCTAATCCACGGAACCTGTGAATACATCACCTTCCACGGCAAAAGGGACTCCATAGACGTGATTAAGGTAGGGATCTTGGAATGGTGGGGGATTATCCTGGGCTACTGAGGTGGGCCCAACATAATCACAAGGATCCTTAAAAGGAAAAGAGGAGGCCAGGCGCAGTGGCTCAAGCCTGTAATCCCAGCACTTTGGGAGGCCGAGACGGGCGGATCACGAGGTCAGGAGATCGAGACCAT
>NW_012121820.1:4607556-4670707 GCF_000951035.1 Colobus angolensis palliatus | reverse complement strand
TAATCCCAGCACTTTGGGAGGCCGAGGTGGGTGGATCACTTGAGGTCAGGATTTTGAGACCAGCCTGGCCAACAAAGCAAAACTGCATCTCTAGTAAAAATTTAAAAATTAGCCAGACGTGGTGGTGCACACCTGTGGTTCCAGCTCTCGGAAGGCTGAGACATGAAAATTGCTTGAACATGGGACGCAGAGGTTGCAGGGAGCCGAGAGAGCGCCACTGCACTCCAACCTGGGAGAGAGAGTGAGACTCTGTCTCAAAAAAAATAGAAAAAGTGGGAGGTAGGAGAGTGAGTGTCAGGGGTCACAGGAAGACTGGAAGATGCTATGCTGCTGGCTGGGGATAGATGAAGCCACAAGTCAAGGAATGCAGGGGACTCTGGAAGCCAGAAAAGGCAAGGAAACGGATTCTCCCCAGATCCCCCAGAAGGAGCACAGCCCTGCTGGCACCTTGATTTCAGCCCCATAAGACCCAGTGCAGACTCCTGACCTCCAGAAGTGTAAGATAATAAATCTGTGCTGTTTAAAGCCACCAAATATGTGGCGATTTATTACAGAAGTCACAAGAAACTAATAGGACTGCTAGCTTGAAACATGTATACGAAAAAAAAAGCAAACCTGTCGTATCTCCATTAATCATGGCCAAGCACAATCCTAATACTCTGTTATTATGATTACTACAAAACAGATGTTATCATAAAGTCTAGCTATACATTTCATACATTGGCATATGTTTAGTAAGCTGCAAAATGCTTTCTTTCCCCACCCACAAGTCTCTACAAACAAATATTCATTAAGGACAAATGGTCTAATAACAGTAATTACTATAATAATTATAGCAACATCAAGTATCTTTCACTATTCAGATCTATTCAGTTCCTGAGTTTAGAAAGCAAGAAGCCATTTAGAAAGATCAGAGAAGGGAAACCTTGGGATACTAAGTTGTCAGAACTAGATAATGCCTGCATTTCCAATGGAGCGTGGACACGACAACCAGCCACAACACATATTAAGTGCTTACTGCATGCCAATACCACACATATAGGAGGAAGCGACTCCTACATCCCTGTTTCACAGACAAGGAACAGAGTTATTTGCTCAAAGTCATGCAGAGAAGGAGGACGGAGCCAGATCTAAGTGCAGGCCCCAGGGGCTTCACAGCCAAGTCTCTTTCCCACGGGACTATACTGCTTCTTCAGTTCAAAAATTGGGAGAATTGAATTAGGGGAAGGAGAAGAGCGTAGCCTCGTGGGAAGACCAGGAATTGGGAGGCCTAGATCAGGGTTCCCAACCCCTGGGCAGTGGGCTGTTAGGAACCGGGCCGCACAGCAGGAGGTGAGCAGCCGGCAAGAAGCAAAGCTTCATCCGTATTTACAGCCACTCCCCATTGCCGGCATGACCACCTGAGCTCCGCCTCCTGTCACATCAGCAGCAGCATCAGATTCTCATAGAAGCGCAAACCCTACTGCAGACTGCCCAGGCCAGGGATCTAGGTTGCGCTCTCCTTATGAGAATCTAATGCCTGATGATCTGTCACTGTCTCCCATCACCCCCAGATGGGACTGTCTAGTTGCAGGAAAACAAGCTCAGGGTTCCCACTGGTTCTACATCGTAGTGAGTTGAATAATTATTTCATTATATGTTACAATGTAATAATCATAGAAACAAAGTAACACAATAAATGTAATGAGCTCGAATCATCCTGAAATCATCCCTTCCCCAACCCTAGGTCCATGGAAAAAAAATGTCTTCCTTGAAACCAGTCCCTGGTGCCAAAACGCCTGGGGACCCCTGGCCTAGATCACTTAGGCATCCCTGGGTGGAGTGACACCAAGGGATCGTCACAAAATGCAAATGTGGTCACCCACTGCCCTGCCCAGCCCATCAGCTGCTTCCCACTTCTCTGAGAACCCCCTCCAGAAGGGCTCTGCAGGACCTGACCTCAGCCCCCACCAAGCTGTGCTGCAGCCAGCCCAGCCTCCAGGCTCCTCAGCTGTTCCCCAAACACACCCAGCTTGCTCCTGCCCCTAGGCCTCGGCACAGGTGCTCCCTCCACCTGCAATACTCATCTCCCTCCTGCCAAATGCTTCAAGTCTCACATTCCCTGCCCTCCCCAGTGAGGTCCAAGGTCAGTCAGGGCCCAGGAAATCCATGCATAGGCTCCCATACTTAGTGCCACCATGGCTATAACTAACCATGTGATGATTCAATTAACAGCAGGCTTGCCCACCAGCCTGAGACCTCTCAGAGGCCCCACTTAGTCCCAGTTTCCATCTTCTTTCATATATGCTCATTTCTGGAGAGTGACTATATGGATGGGTAGACGGAGGGAGACCCCTTTCTCTGGGGCAAGTTCCTCACCTGTAAAATAGATACTGTGTAATTAACACTGCCAGCTTCATGGATTACCATAAGGAGTAATCCATGAAATGCTACACACTAGCTGGATGATTTTGGATGACTGAGTCCGCCTCTCTGGGCCTCAGTTTCCCCATCTGCACAGTGCCCACCACTCAGGACCTGCTGACCTGGTTGCCAAATGTAGCCCTGCCACAGACTCTGTGGGACCCTGAGGAAGCTGCTCCCACACTCTGTTCCCTCTTCTGTGAAACAGGGAACAGTCGTCAGATGAGAGGATCTCAAAGGGCTCCCCAGCTCTGGGGCTAGGGGGTCAGGCCCACACATTCTAACCACCTCAACGCCCTGCCTTCCAGCCAGACCAGTGACAGTCAGCCACACCACAGACAGGCCACCAGGGATTCTGCAAGGGAGTCTTTCCATGGCTCCTTCCCTGGGGGACCTGACTATAGGACAGAGCCCCCAAGGAGGGAGGGGAGATGATGGGACCAGAGAGGCAAGGAGAAGCCCCCTCAAATGAGGGCCCCAAAGAGGGGATGGCTGAGAGCTGGAAGGTGGAGGTTCTGGTGTCACATAGAGCTGGTTCAAGTCCCCACCTGTCAGCGGGGGAGGGAACGCAGGCCCCTGAACCTCAGTTTCCACCTAACTCAGAGAAGGAAACAGATAACGAACCCCAACTTCAGAGTCGCACCAGAGTGAAATGCCAACACTTATGTTACCATCACTGATGGGGTTCTTATCTGTCAGTGCATCGAGATAAAAGAACCCCCTCCAACATACAGACCACACTGTACTTTCCCGACATTTCCCCAGAGTCATGTGTCTCACTCCACTGCAGCCCCACTGCCTAATCAGCCCTTCCTAGGTCACCCCAGGCTCTTTCCTACCTCAGGTACTTTGCACGTGCTGTCCCCTGTCCCGCATCATCACCGCACAGGATACTCAAATGTCACTTCCATGGAGAGCCTCCCCTGACCATCCTGGCTGAAGCGGCCTCCACCAAGCTGCAAGTCACCCCCAAGTCACCCAATACCTCAACAATCTGTTTTAATTCCCTGTAACGCAGGTAACACAAAGAGTTCTTTTGTGCATTTCACTAATTTAGAGTCCTCCTCTCCGTGCACTGCCAGCTCCATGAGGGCAGGGATCTCTGGCTGCTTGGTTCCTGCTGAATCCACAGCATGGGTTGAGGTAGACACAAGATGCTGAATGAATACTGGTTAAGAGGGGAAAGCGGGGGGAGTTCCATAAGCCTCCAAGCTTCCATTTCTACATCTGTTAACACAGGATAAAAGCTTCTATCTCTCAGGGTTCTTTTGAGGATTCAAGGAAACATTACTCAAAACATGAAGTGCTTAGCACAGAGAATGGCACACAATAAAAACTCAAATTTTAAAAATCACCAATGTCCATCAACCGGAGAATGGATGAACAAATGGTGGCATCTTCACACAACAGAACATGATTCCACAATCAAAAGAAAATTGCTAACACACATAGCAAACTGGACGCATGTCGAAAACATGGTCCAAGGGAAAGAAGCCAGACACAAAAGGGTGTAGCAACCTGTGGGATTCCACATCTACAAAGTCCCAAGACTGGCAAGACCCTTCTTTGATGACAAAGGTCAGAAAAGTCCTCACTCGGCCAGGCGTGGTGGCTCACGCCTGTAATACCAGCACTTTGAGAGGCCGAGGTGGGCGATCACTTGAGCTCAGGAGTTCGAGACCAGCCTGGCCAACATGATGAAACCCTGTCTCTGCTAAAAATACAGAAATTAGCCAGGTGTGGTCGCTACTCAGGAGGCTGAGGCAGGAGAACTGCTTGAAGCCAGGAGACAGAGGTTGCAGTGAGCTGAGATCGTGCCACTGCACTCCAGCCTGGGTGACAAAGTGAGACTCAGTCTCAAAAAAAAAAAAAGAAAAGTCGTCACTCAAGGCTGGATAATGACTGGCAAGGGGCTCAAGGTGACTCTGGAGGCAAAGAATGTTCTAGACAGGCCGGGTGCAGTGGCTCACATCTGTAATCCCAGCACTTTGGGAGGCCGAGGCGGGCGGATCATGAGGTCAGAAGATCGAGACCACCCTGGCTAACACAGTGAAACCCCGTCTCTACTAAAAATACAAAAAATTAGCCAGGTGTGGTGGCGGGCACCTGTAGTCCCAGCTATTCGGGAGGCTGGCGCAGGAGAATGGCATGAACTCGGGAGGCGGAGCTTGCAGTGAGCCGAGACAGTGCCACCGCACTCCAGCCTCGGCAAAAGAGTGAGCACTAATGGAGCTGTGCACTTAAGCTTGTACACTTCACTGTTTGTAACTCTACTGCAACAGAAACTATTCCCATTTTTCTTCAGCAAAGGGTTTAAAAGGAGATTGTCACCGTCCACCCTGGTTTGTCTACTGTCCACGCATGGGTTGTTCCGGCTCAAGCCCTGAGGGTCAATACATCGTTCTGGCTTCAGGCAGAACCAGACCCCATCCCCATTCCTTCTACAACCGTACATCCACGAAGCCCTGGCTTCTGTGAGGTCCGCTGCCAAAGAGACGAGCCACCCTCCACACACACACCCTCACTGCCTCCCAACCCTGCTTCTGAGAAGATTTGGCAACAGGAAGCCTGTGTCTGCTCTCAGGTTCTGAAGCAAAGAGCAAAGAGGCCAGGGGTGGTGGTGTGGGGGAGGGGAGGCGGGGGGCTCCCCCATTGAATGAGACATGCCTCAAATCCTGAGGGGATCCTCTCCGGGTGTGTGACAGGTGTCCCCCGCCTACCACAGACACAGGGACATCCACAAACATCTGCTCTGCAGTCATCAATGAGGCATCTCTAGGAGCCCCAGCACCCACCAGGCATGGGGCCGGCCTCATACTTCAAAGAGCCTTTGCATGTTGCCTTTCTGCTTAAAACCCTCCAACAGAGCCTGCGCTGTCAGAATGAGCTCACACACACTCCGTGACCTCACCTCCTACCCAACTCCCTTCTCCCTCAACTCCTCCCACACTGGCACCCTTGAAGGTGCAGAAACACATGAGATACCTTCTTGCCACAAGACCTTTGCACTGGTTGTCCCCTCTGCCTGGAACGCCTGTCACCAGGTAACCACATGGTTCATTCACTCTGCTCCTTCAGGTCTCTGCTCAAACGTCACCTCCTCAGTGAAGTCTGCCCTGCCCACACCATTGAAAACTGCCACATCTTCTCAGCAGCCCAACCCTCTAATTTTGCTTCATGTTTTTCCATAGCACTTATCACCTGAGAACACTACGAATTTTCCTTAGCTGACACCTTCATTGTCTGTCTTCACTGCACACACGGTGAGGGGGAGGGCTTTTGTCTGTATTGTGCACTGCTGCAGCCTGGACACCCGGTACACAGCAGGTGCTCCACAACTCACTTGTAAGCCCAAGGAGGTAAACGTGAGGTTTATTACGGAATGGACTTTCTACAATTTTCTTCAGGATTTCAATTGTCTGCTAAGAACGTGTGCTATCTCTACCAATTAAAAAGCACAATTAGAAATCTGGTTTTAAAAGCCAGGTGGGAGCCATCTCTAGGTCAGTGGGTCCAATGCCCAGGAAGCAGGCATAAGAATTACCTGTCGAGCTTTACAAAAAACATGTTTTGCCCAAGAGGTGTACCAGGAAGTGTTAGTCTGACTCAAGAGGTCTGGAAAAGTCAGGAAATCTGCATTTTTTCCAAAGTTCCCAGATAACCCTGAAGGGCTCCAGGAAGTACACGAACCCGAGAATGGGCAGCAGGGCAAGGAAAGCAGCTCAAAGGAGGTCAGGGAGGACCCCGAGCATGACCTTGACAAACAGGCAAGATCTGGCCAGCCAGGCACAGTGGCTCACATCTGTAATCCCAGCACTTTGGGAGGCTGAGGCAGGTGAATTACCTGAGGTCATGAGTTTGAGACCAGCCTGGCCAACATGGCAAAACCCCGTCTCTAATAAAAATGCAAAAATTAGACGGACATGGTGGTGCATGCCTGTAATCCCAGCTACTCGGGAGGGTGAGGCAGGAGAATCACTTAAACCTGGGATGCAGAGGTTGCAGTGAGCCAAGATTGCTCCACTGCATTCCAGCCTGGGTGACAAAGTGAGACTCCATCTCAAAAAAAAAAAAAAAAGATCTGGCCATGCAGAAGTGAGAAAGGAAGGGAAACTGGAGACTCAGATTTGCAAACCTTTGGAGTTGCAAGGCAACCCCCTGGCATCCCTTAATCCATGACCTCTCAGGCTACAGCAGGCGTCGGAATCACCTGGGGCACTCAGTAGAAATGCTGATTCCTGGGCCCTGAAGACTGAGAGGCTCCAATGCAGTGGGGGACAGGGAGGAGCCTGGGCATTTGCATTGTTAACATGCTTCCCCAGGCGCCTGCGATGGGGCACCAGGTTTAGAAGGTGCTGGTTGAGTCTTCTGGTTTCAGTACATACAGTTGCCTTTAATCAGGAAAACTAATAAAATCACAGGAAGAAAACTGGAAATCACACATTCCGACAGTGCCCACTGTCGATATTTCGACATGTCACCTTCCATGGTGTCTCCTGCAGTTTTTAGGCATGGCTGTCATTACAGGTTGCACACAATTTTGCATGTCACCTTTCCACTGGTCCACAGTGGCTAAGGAAATGGGTGTGGCTCACGTCCCTAACCATTTCCCTATCTGACCTTTAGGCTGTTGCCGATTTTGAGTAATCACAGTGGTGTTTCAATGAGTAACCTGGTACATAAAAGTATCTGGGGCTTTTCCCTCCTACGCTCAGGATTTTTTTCAGCAGTGGGATCCCCTGCAATTCCAGGGGAATCACTGTTGGGAAGTCTCTTGCTGTCTCTGCTAAGTGTTTTGCCAGAGGGTTTGCACCAATTTATTGCTCTAAAATGATGCCAAAGGCAACAAGTTCTAGCCGGGCGTGATGGCTCACGCCTGTAATCCCAACACTTTGGGAGGCCGAGGCAGGTGAATGGCTTGAACCCAGGAGACAGAAGTTACAGTGAGCCGAGATTGTGCCATCACACTCCAGCCTGGGCGACAAGAGCAAAACTCCACCTCAAAATTAAAAAAAGCAACAAGTTCAAGCCTTATCAGCCGTGCAGCCCCATCACTATGCAGAGGAGGAACCCGAGGCCCAGATGACGAATTAAGAATTCCTTCATGCTTCATGCTGGACACTGTTCCAAGTGCTTTCTCAACAGAAACCCATAAATCCTCAGGACAGCCCTGTGGACAGGGTGTGATGCCACGCACTAGCATAGAGGAAGCATTCAGCACACGTGTTTTGCTAGTATTATTACTTGCATTTGATTTTCCTCTAAAAATGATGTGTCTAGGGCTGGGGGCAGTGGCTCACATCTATAATCCCAGCACTTTGGGAGGCTGAGGTGGGCAGATCACCTGAGTTCAGGAGTTCAAGACCGGCCTGGCCAACATAGTGAAATCCTATCTCTACCAAAAATACAAAAATTAGCTAGGCATAGTGGCACGCACCTGTAGTCCCAGCTACTCGGGAAGTTGAGGCAAGAGAATCACTCGAACCTGGGAGGCGGAGGTTGCAGTGAGCTGAGATCAAGCCACTGCACTCCAGCCTGGTTGACAGAGCAAGATTCTGTCACAAAATAAATAAATAAATAAAATAAAAACTAAAAAAATTAAAATGATGTGTCCAGCCACACCACTGAGCAAAACTGGGGTTCCAGAAAGCTGAGCCAGGTTTCTTGGGTGGCACAGGTATGGCCCAGCAGGGTGCCCACGCCCAAAAGAAGGTGCAGGTGCACAGCCCATGGCAGCCCTGTTTCTGGTGGATCAGGCCGGCCCTTGTCCCTGTGAGACTGGGTGAGACGTGTCCATGGCCATGCCTGCAGAAGAGATGCCACAGCCCAAGCAGTGCCATAGGAGGATAGCACCCCAATGCCCCAAATACTGCCCCAGCCACCAATCACAGGACACAGACCCAGCAGTTCCCTTTTTCTCTTTGCGGAACTTCCCACCACATCAAGCTGAAAAGGAAGTCCGCAGCTCAGCGGGACAAAAGGCGACAGTACACAAAATGCTTCGTGTCTGCTGAGGAAATTCACTGCCCTGAAACTGAGGGCAGAGGAAGGAGGAAAGGGCAGCGCAGGCTGGGCTAGGGCTCGCTCTGTCCACTGCCATCCAGCCAGGATGGCCACATGGCTGAATGCCAAGGCCAACAGCGAAGTTGTCTGGATAAATCAAAACAAATGTATTCAGGGACCACATATCCCTGGGCAGGTCACTACCTTCGCTGACCTCAGTTTTACTCATCTGTAAAATCGGCAAAACAGGATCTACATCAAGAGCTACTAAAAAGATTTAAGTAAGAGAGGACCTGTAAAGTGCTTACCACCACAAGGCCCAGCACACAGTAGGTGCTCAAGAAATGTCCATAACTGGCCAGGTGCAGCAGCTCATGCCTGTAATCCCAGCACTTTAGGAGGCCAAGGCGGGCAAATCACCTGAGGTCAGGAGTTCGAGATTGGCCTCGCCAACATGGCAAAACCTCGTCTCTACTAAAAATACAAAAATTATCTGTGCGAGGTGGCAGGTGCCTGTAATCTCAGCTACTTGGGAGGCTGAGGCGAATAATTGCTTGAATCCTGGAGGCAAAGGTTGTAGTGAGCCAAGATCACGCCACTGCACTCCAGCCTCGGTGACAGAGTGAGACTTGGTCTCAAAAAAGGAAAGAAAAAGAAATGTCCGTACCAATTCTTAAGCTCAAGCTTCTCATCCTGGCATCTAGCTACCACATCCACCAGAGGCACCTCTGGCCTCCAAATGCCCCACACTAGCCCCTTTCCTGATCACCGCTAAGCATGTGATGTACCAGCAATGCACCACACAGAGCAGCAAGGAACTGTCTTGGGACAGAATCTCTGGGCCCTCATTCATTCATTCAGCAGGTACTTACTGAGAAGCAGATGAGCTGAGACTGACATGAAGTGGGGGGGACATGTGGCTATCTAGGGGAGATTGTCCCAGACAGTGGGAATACCACCTGCAGAGGAACTGAGGCAGAAGTGAACCCGGTGTGTTCAAAGAACAGCAAGGAAAGCAGAGAGGGGGCGAGGCGAGAGCAGGAAGAAATGAGGTGAGAGACTTAACCAGGAGCCAGAACGTGCAGTGCCTCGTGGGCCACAGCGAGCAGGGGAGGGACAGGATCTGACCTGTTCTTAAAGGGCCATCTGGCTGTGTGTCAACAACAGACTGTAGTGGGGAGCTCAGGAGGAGGCTCCTGCAATCGTCCAGGAGGGAGGTGATGGAGGATTTGACCAGGGTGGTGGTGAGCTGTGGTCAGAATCCAGAGGTATTCCAAGACAGAGCCCACAGGATTTGCTGAAAGGTGGGATGTGGGGGATGAGAGAGAGGGAAGTCGAGGCCGACTCCCTGGTTTCTGGCCTGTGTCACTGGCAAGGATGAAGGCCACTTTTATTGAGACAGGAAGACTGTGGTTTGGGGGGTGGGGTAGAGAGTTCAATCTGGGACATTTTAAGTCTGCCCTCACGCAAGGCAGTCTGGTGAAGGAGACAGACCGTCCGTCAGCAAATCCTTGCACAATGTGGATTCAACTACAATCGTGCTGAGTGCTGGGCGGGGTGACCCAGGTGGAGGCATTCAGGGAAGGCTGCCTGGAGGAGGACACCAGAGTGGAGGCCTGAAGGCTGAGGAGCTGGGGACACACGAGGGAGGGGTTGAAAGCTGCTACCTCTGTGGGTCTTCCACTTTCCTCATCACTTCACCTCCCACTTCACATCCAGTGGGGACAGAGCCCAAGAATGAAGGTTTCTGGGGTTCAGAGCTCTGGGGTCAGAAACAGCTAGGTTCAAATTCCAGACTTACCCTTTTCTTGTTGCATGGCCTGAAGTTGGTGCCTTCACCACTCCCTGCCTCAGTTTCTACATCCATAAAAGAGGGTGATTCTGCCATGTTTTCAGGATGTGTCAGGCTCTGGAAACCCAGATAATGATGCCCACTTCTCTTCCCCCAACCTGGGCACCTCCTTCCAGCCTCAGTGAGAAGCTGCTTTGTCAGGGAAGCTGGAAGGAGACAGGGCAGGGAGTGGCTGGACCCGCAGGGCTGAAACCACTGGCTGAGGTCACGGGTCCAGGCGAGTCTCCAGCCCCTCTGGTGCCCTGGCCAGGCACACGGTGGCTCACAGATATTTTCCATCAGGTCAAAACAGGAACTCCACGGAAACGCACAGCCTCAGCCTGCCATGGGGCAAGGTGTTTTTCCATAGAGCTAGGCTGGATTCAGCGTTAAATGGCTCTGCGGGGTGGCAGGGGCAACTACCCTCTGAAAAGAGAAGTGGGGACCGGCCAGTGGGAGACAGAAACCTGCTTCTGGCCTCAGCTTTGGGGAGACAGGCACCTGAACCACACCCTTGCTTACACGGTTTCCACCACCACACACACTGCTCCTGCATCCCTGACCACACCAGGCACTCATTCGTTCTCTCAGCAAATGATGCATGTAGCACATCCTGAAGGACAGGCACTGCTGTAGGCCCTGGGGACGAGCATCAACAGAAGAGACGAAGTTCCTGCCCTTATGGAGCTGATATTCTACAGGGGTGGGGGCTGGAACCAGGGAGATTCACCAGAATAGACTGTGGAAGCCTTACGAGGAAATCAAGCAGGAAAGGGAGACAGAAATGAGGAGACGGGTGCTATTTTAAATGTGGTGGCCAGGAAAAGCCTCCCTGATAAGATGATGTCCAGATGAGACCCAGATGAGGTAAGGGGGTGAGCCATGGGTTACCAAGGGAGAGCACAGCATAGGCGTGGGGCAGCACGTGCAAAGGCCTGGCAGTAGGGGCCTGCTTGGTACACAGGGACAAGGTGACCACCGTGGCTGAAGCAGAGTAAACAGGTGAGAGTAAGGACTGGGAAAGGGGACCCAGGCAGGGGGTGATATGGTTTGGCTGTGTCCCCACCCAAATCTTATCTTGAGTTCCCACATGTTGTGGGAGGGATGCGATAGGAGGTAATTAAATGGGGGCAGGTCTTTCCCATGCTGTTCTCGTGATAGTGAATAAGTCTCACGAGATCAGATGGCTTTATAAGGTGGAGTTTCCCTGCACAAGCTCTCTCTTTGCCTACCGCCAACCATATAAAATGTGACTTGCTCCTGCTTGCCTTCCACCACGATTGTGAGGCCTCTCCAGCCACGTGGAACTGTAAGTCCATTAAACCTCTTTTGTAAATTGCCCAGTATCAGGTATGTCTTTATTAGCAGTGTGAAAATGGACTAATACAGGCGGTTTTGGAAATCTGGGCAAGAAGGTAGGCGGGGGCCAGAGGTGCAGGTAAGGAGACAGGGTTCTGTTGTGAGGACCTGAGGAAGGAGGCCTCTCACATCTGACAAGCAGGGGGAAGAGACAAGCATCACATCCTCACCGATGGAGGTGAGCACAGGGCCCTTTCCCCTGGACGGTAGAGGACTCCAAGGCCCAGCCAGACTCTCCCCTCACCCCCTGAAGCTTATTTTCCCCTCTATAAAATGTGGACACAAGTCCTGCCCAGCCTCCCGCAGGGGCGTCTAATGAGGAACATGGCTAAAAGAGTGAAGCTGGAGTCTGGGTCATCCTGGACCACAACCTCAGGGCTGCTCTGGCCCCTACACCACAAGAGCCTCCCAGGTTCTAAAGTCCAACGTCCCCCACAGACCCAGCCCCCCTCAGACAGCTGAGACAGGCGCTCTGAGACCCAAGGTGTCCGAGGAGGTGGCACCTGGCAACCAGATGCCTGCCTAGCAGCTGTGGGAGGGGATGGCAGCTGGACTCCTTGGCAACCAGCCGCTGGAGCCTGGAGACCAGGCATCACTTCAGAGGGGGAGTCCACAGGGGCGGGGCTGGGGACAGAGTTTCTCAGGCCCCTTTCTAAAGCACATGACTCACAGGCCCTCAGAAAACCCAGCAGGACCCTGAATTCCAGAACACTGCTTGTAGGGCTACAGGCCTCTGCTTTGCTCTCTGCCTGGAAACTACTTAGCGTCCAGTCACTGAGGGATTTGCTCCCATGGCCACTCAATCTTCTCTCCAGAAGGGAGACCAATGCCTACCATGCAGGCACAAGTGAGGATTCAGCATTAAACACAAAAAATCAGAAAAGCAGGCATTCAGGAAGCAGCTACTCCGTGCCAGGTTCTGTGCTATGTATTCCTCCTAGAGTCAGTGGTATTACTGTTAATCCCATTTTACAGATGAGAAAACTGAGGTACACTCACAGGTAAAGCATCATACACAGCGAGTGTCAGAGCCAGAGACCGACCTCCGCTCCGGCCCCGTAACCACTCCATCACCCTGTGATGTGGGAAGGGCCCGAGGGGTTTCTCCCACCCCTTGGTCCAGTCAACAAGTATGTCCACTCATCAATATAAATAATAATAGTTGCTAATGTTTATTGGCAACTATTTAGCAACTGGGAAGTGAGCTAACTTTTATGAGCAATGAGGAAGTGAGGTAAGGGGCCCGCAAAGGCACACTGGGGAGGGGGGAAGTGCAGCCCAAATACAGGCTTTCTGATGCTAGAACACCACACCACACCAGCACAATCACCAGACCAGGTCTGAACAACATGAGCTGGTCATGCCCCCAATTCTCTAACTCTCCAGCCTCCAGCATGAGGCCCAGGAGCCCCCGGCCACACACCACCACTCTCTTGAGGGCGTGAAGGCTTTCGCTCGAATCCCAAACCCAGACAGTCAACGGAAGGCTGTTCAACCCCAGCAACCCTCAGAACTCACCATTACGGTTGATGCTGATCCCATGCCTACCACCCAGAAGGGCCTACAGTTAGGGCCTCCAGGGGAATCCAAGGCTCCCTAATGTCACATCACAAATATCTGAGAACAAAACTTGACAGCTGGAGTAGTCAGGCAGGGAGGTAAGAACCTGAAATGCTGTTGCCCTCAAGAGGTTAGCAGTCTCAAGGTAGCCACCACCACACATAATGGACTCTGATATAAAGACCACAAGACTTAAGGGTCACAGCAAAGCCAAGCTGTATGGCCTGGGGCCAGCAATTGTACCTCTCTGAGACTCTGCGTCCACATTTGTAAAATAGGTATAATGACAGCAGTAGTCGGTAGTGACAAAGACCTGCAGAGAGGCTGTTGATCAAGGACTAAGACCAATGCCAAAAACACAGCTCTGACTGGAACTGGGGTTGCTATCATCATCATCATCAGCAGCAGCATCAGGATTATCAGTATTTCAGATCCCACAGCCAGAGGTGCCCAAGACGTCTACACCAGGAGCTACAAACACCAATGCCAATAGAAGCCATTCAAGGAAAGTGAGTGACTGAAGCGGGCCAGGAGTAGCACAAAAGGGAGGGGCGGCGACTGTGGCAAACTGGAGAGCAGACATCCATCTAAAGGGTAAGCTGTGACTGTGCTCCAATCAAATGTCGCCAGGCAAAAGTACAGCCAGATCTCTGTTTCCCTAGAGAAATTGGAAAGCCATACTTTTGCAAAAAAATTTCCTACTTTTAAAACCCTGTGCTAGTTAATTCTAATATGTTCATGGTAAGGCTAAGAAACTAGAATAGCCAAAATAATTCTGTAAAAGAACAGTGTTGGAGGATTCACATTATCCAGTTTTGAGAATTATTAGGGCCAGGCACAGTGGTTCATGCCTGTAATCCCAGCACTTTGGGAGGTCAAGGTGGGCAGATCACTCGAGGTCAGGAGTTCAAAATCAGCCTGGCCAACATGGTGAAATCCCGTCTCTACTAAAAACAAAAAATTTTAAAAAAAGAATTAACCATGGATGGCAGCACACGCCTGTAATCTCAGCTACTCCAGAGGCTGAGGTGGGACAATCGCTTGAACCCGGGATGTAGAGGTTGCAGTGAGCCGAGATGGTGCCACTGCACTCCAGCCTGGGTGACAGAGCAAGACTCCATCTCAAAAAAAAAAAAAAAAATTGTTATAAAGTTACAACAATTATGATGATATAGTACTGGTGAAAGGGGAGACACACGGATCAATGGAACAGAAAAGACAGTACAGGAATTGACCCACACAAGCATGGCCATTTGACTTTTAACAAGGATGCAAAGGCAATTCCAGAGAGAAAGGATAGTCTTTTAAACAAACGATCCTGGAACAACCACAAACAATATGCAAATTAATGAACCTCAACCTAAACGACACACTTTACACAAAAGTTAACTCAAAATGGATCACAGATCTAAATTCAAAACATAAAACTTTAGAAGAAAATAGGAGAAAATCCTTGTGACCTGAGATTAGGCAGAGTTCTTAGATGTCACATTAAAAAAAGCAAGATCCGTAAAAGAAGAAAAGGGATAAATTAGACCAAAAATGAAAACTTTTGCTATGCAAAAGTCATGAGAATGAAAAGTCATGAGAATGAAAAGACAAGCTACGGATGGGGAGAAAAGATTTACAAATGACATGTCTGACAAAGGATTTATATTCAGAATACAACCCTAAATTAACAAAGGAAACAAACCAAAATTTTTAATGGATTAAAAAACTTGAACATTTTCTTCACCCAAGAAGTACATAAATGGTAAATATGCCATTTATGTACATAAATGGTAAACATGAAAAGACACGCGGCATCATTAGCGATTAGGAGAATGTAAGTTAAAACAACAAAGGGATACCTCTATGCTTCTACTTAAATGGCTTTTGAAAAACCTGACAATACCAAGTGCTGATGAGGATGCGGAACCACAGAATCTCCCCTATACTACTGTGGGGAAAGTAAATTAGTGCAGCATCTGTGGAAAACTTCCCACAAAGTTTTTGGGCAGCTTCCCATAAAGTCAAATATCTATTTACCATATGGCCCAACAACCCTGCTCCTGGGTGTTTACCCTAGAGAAACAAAAACTTATGTTCACACAAAAAACCATACATAAATATTTACAGCAGCTCTATTCAAAATCACCAAAAATTGGAAACGAGCAATTCAACATGTGAATGGATAAACAAATTGTGGTACATCCAAACAATGGAGTACTACTCGGTAATGAAAATGAATGAACTGTTGATACACACAGCAAGGCACATGAATCTCAAAGGCTTTATGTTGACTGAAAGAAGTCAGTCTCAAAAGGCTGCGTACAGCATGATTCCATGTATATGGAATATGTATGTTTCAGAAAAGGCAAAAATATAGGGACAAAAAACGGGTGAGTGGTTGTCAGGGGTAACGATGGGGGAGGGTGTGACTCTAAGAGGAGGCATGAGTGTTTTTTGGGTGATGGAAGTCTTCTCTATCCAGATTGTAGTGGTAAGTATATACCTCTACATATGTGTTAAAATTCATAAAACCCTAAACCCGCAAAAAGTCATTTTTCCTCTATGTAAGCTTCAAAAGACAAATTAAATCTTTGAAAAATTTCACACTGGGTATCAGTATGGACACTGGGTTTTTTTTAAATATATGTGCAGATAGAAAGATACAGAAATAAACATAGATGCATATAAGTATCTATACATCTATTCCTGGATACCACGGCATCCACTAACAATAAGCGTAACTAGTGCCCAGATTAGGTTTCTAAATACCATTCTCCAATTAAAAGAGCTAGCGGTCCTTAAAGAACTGGTTGATTTCAGGGCTGGGGCAGGGAAGATACAAGATGAGCCAGAATATCTTGTGGTAAGATTTCAACTAGTAAAGAAATGCTCAAAAGAGACCAGGTGCAGTGGCTCACACCTATAATCCCAGCACTTTGGGAAGTCAAAGCAGGAAGACTGCTTGAGACCAACAGTTCAAGACCAGCCTGGGCAACACAGTGAGACCCATCTCTACCATCTCTACAAAATAATTTTTTAAAATGTCCATAAAAAAGAGAAAGAAGTTAAAAAAAAAAAAAAAAAGAGGCATGTCAAAAGGGCACGGGGTCAACCAGAAAGAACTCCTAATGGCCAAGGTTGAGACAACTTGAACAACAAAATAAATAATGACAATACTGGTTTATGATAATAAAAATAATGGAATGAATAAGGGAGACTTATTTTTACACAAGGATTTTAGTTAATAAAAGTAGGAGGAGTGAAGGAAATAGAAAGCCACGACTGGAAGACCACAGTAAGAGCCACCACAGGCCAGACCCACCAGTGGATGCTAAAACTAGTGGGCAAAGGTTCAAACAAAAACAGGATATTTCCATAGTCTCAAAGAATCCCCCCCCAAAATGTCTAGTAATTACAAAGGAAAATCAGTAACCTTACCATGGAGTATCCTGGCTTTCACCATCTTAACCAAGCATTAACACCTCCCCTGGAACATATCAACACCACATGCTCTCTGATTAAAACGCACAGGGAGGCACACATCGCTCCTGGGGTACCCCTCCTAATCATGCATAAGCTCAAGTCCAAAGTGGCAGACAGTCTACAAAATACCCGACCAGGACTCTTCAAAAAAGTATCAAGATCATGAAAGGCAAAGAAAGACTGGGGAACTCTCACAGATTACAGGAGACCCAGGAACCATGCTGTCTAACTAAATGCAACATGGTGCCCTAGGTTGGATCCTGAAAACAAAAAGAACATTTGCAGGGAAACTAACAAAATTCTTCTGAATTTTATAGTTTATTTAATAGCACTGTATCAAGATTACGTTTTTTCTACTACAAAGAAGTACTTCGTACTTAGGTAATTATACTACAGCAATATAAAATGTCAACGTAAGGGGAAGCTGGGTGAAGGATGCACAGGAACTCTGTACTATATTTGCAAGTTTTCTGTAAGTCTACAATTATTTCAAAGTAAAAAGTTTCTTAAAGCCCTGTGCTGACCAAGCCAAATCACCTACTGGCCAGACAATGCACAGCTCCACGAGGAATGTCACTCACGGGACACAAGTATGCAGCCCCTGGTCTACAGCTGACACCCCACTCCTCCCCAAAGGAGACTCAAGAAGAACCTTGAACTTGGTGCAGAGAAGAGTCCCCAAGTCAGATACCCGTGTCTCATCCCCTAATCTGTTTTTCATGGCCACACCAAGAGTCTCCAGCGAGAAAAACACACAGCCTGGTTTGAACCCAGGCCCTGCCACAAACTCACTGCAGAATCCTGGGTAAGGGACTCCCCCTTCCTCTTCTGAAAACAGGGTAGGGGTCCACCTCCAGGGGCTATTACGACGCTGAGATGAGAATGTCTGGCTGTGAATTTGCTACGAATTTGCATGCCCTCATGACCCAGTCACCTCCTATTAGGCCCTACCTCCCAAAACTGTTGCATGAGGGATTAAGTTTCCAACAATTGAACTTTGGGGGACACATTCAAACCATAGCAACATGTTACAATTGAGGAAATGACTTACCCTATTATAGATGGTGATGAATTCGTACTACACAAAAATCAAGGGGGCCAATACTCAGGAGATTTGGACTCTGGGACCACCTGTGCCTTACCTGGCCACAGATGTCTGGCAAGCCCTTCTCCTGCTGAGTCTCAGGGTCCTTATAGGTGACTCAGTCAACAGTTAGCAAAGGAGAAAGTCAGGCTGGGTCACTGACATGGTTTGGCTTCCCCACCCAAATCTCATCTTGAATTGTAGCTCTCATAATTCCCATGTGTTGTGGGAGGGACCCACTGGGAGATAATGAAATCATGGGGGCAGTTCCCCCATACTGTTCTCGTGGTATTGAATAAGTCTTACAAGATCTGACGGTTTCATAAAGGGAAACCCCTTTCGCTTGCTTCTCATTGTCTCTTGCCCACCTAAGACATGCTTTTTGCCTTCCACCATGATTGTGAGGCCTTCCCAGCCACGTGAAACTGTGAGTCCATTAAACCTCTTTACCTTCATAAATTCCTCAGTCTCGAGTATGTCTTTACCAGCAGTGTGAAAATGGACTAATACACCTATATATCCATTTCTATGAACGTATCCTGTTAAAGTGGTGAGGAAGTCTCATTAAATGCAGAGGGTAGGTTTGGGATGATCTGGCTTAAAATAATATCTGGCCAGGGAAGGTCTTCTGAGAAGGGAAAATTTGAGCACAGAACTGAAAGCATGATGAGGAGACCAAGCTATAGGCAGATCTGGGGAAAGGACTTTCCAGGTAGAAGGAAACAGACCAGGCAAGAGCCTAGAGGCCGGGTCGTGTTTAGAGGGTCCATGGAGCAGCAGGCTCAATAAAGGGTTCTCGCTCTCACTGCAGTGTGATGAGGAGCCTCAGGAGGGGCATCACAAAGGAGAAGAGGTGAGCAGGCGAGTGTCATAGTCTAAGGTGGGGTTAGCAAGATCCCTCTGGTTGCTGTGGACAAAAAGGACCGTAGGAGGTGATGGGGCTACAGCAACAGGCCAAGCAAAGGAGGGGAAGGCCTTAAACCGGAGTGCTGGTTAACAGCACAGCCTCTGGAACCAGGCGGCCTGGGTTTACACAGCACTGCCACTCACCAGCTGTGTGATCTTGGGCAAGAGACTTCACCTCTCCGAACTTCAACATCCTCATTTGTGAAATGAAAAAGGAGGATACAAGCCTGATACGGTTGAATGAAGACTAAAGAAAATACCATTTGTGAAGTGTGTGAAAGAGGAAAGGTCTGTTAGATGGGGTGGTGGCAGAGAGAGTAGTGAGGATTAGAGGCTTGGAAGACAGAACAATGAGACTGGCTACTGGATGGGATGGTGAGACAGAAACAGAGGATGGAGAGTGACTCCAAAGTTTTTGACCTGAGTAAGTGGAAGAACAGAGGTGCCATTAGCTGAGATGGGAGAGAGAGGGAGGAACCAGTTACAGGGGCAAGATGATGAATTTGGTTCAGCACATGTGTAGTTTCAGGTGTTATTTTAGATCCAAGTAACAACGGTAAAGAGACAGTGGCCATACCCGGGTGTAATCCAGAGTTGGGGATGATACAAAGGACACAAGTGACATCACCAGAGAGAAGAGGCCCACAGGTGGGGGCTGGTACCCCCAAACCATCGGAGCCCAGGAGGTAGAGGAGAAATAACAAAGGAACTAAGCAGAGGCACGGGAGGAAAACTGAGAGCCCACAGCATTCTGGCACCGTGTCTCAATCATCCCGTCTCAGGAGTGAGATTGGTCTCGACTATTCAGCAACGTCTCCCAGAACAAAGACACATCCTAAAATGCTTCTTCAGTATCCACTTCACCACTACCTGTTACCCAAGTACCCCAAGGAAGAAAAGCCATTGTCTTCAAAATACCCCAAATGAGCTGGCCACTTCTAAAGTGATTCCTGCTCAAACAGCTCACCTGCTAATGACCCCTCCATGTCTTTATGGATCTCACACTCCTAAACATACCACAGTCATAACACAAGGTGAACAGAAAGCAAATCAGTTGCAAAGGGAAAGTGCAAATCCTGCAAAAGATGCAGGGTTTTATGACATTGGTGAAAGTGATGCTGGAGAACCACAGCTGGGTGCCAGGCAAAGCTGTAAACAAATGAAGACCCAGGAGTCACTGGCTCACAATGAGAGTGAAGAAAGCCCAGGAAGACCACATAAGAAGTTCCAAAGGAACTTCTCTGACCATCAGAGAGTGCACAAGAAGTCCAAAAACAGGCTCCAGGGGTTTTGCAAAATGACTCTTTATCGTCATGCTATAAAGTGAAACTTTACATGAATGATGTGGCACCACGTAATCATTTAATTTTATCAGAAAAATTACACATACCCCCAACAGTAAAAAATAACACTTGGTTCCCTCCTTGTTGATTCTAAGAATTCATACAATGTTGTTATTACGTTCTAAATACAATTACTGACAGGATAAAATTCCACCTATTTTTAGAATTGTGGTTTTCTTCTTCAAAGTGAAGGCTTCATCTAGCCTCTACCCCCACCACCCCACATTCTCAATATTGCTACGTTAGGGCCCATTTTCAATGAGTTCTCAGCAGCAGGCCTCGTTTTGGTGACAATTATTCTGTGACAGTGAGGCCGTCCTGATCTGCACATTGCTGGACCGAAAGGCCTCCCCCTCTTCCCTAAAGAAGCCCCTCTTATGGGGGGCAAAAAGCTGACCTGCCCACAGGAACTGGGAGCCCACCAGAAGAGAAAGGCAAGTGGGCGACTGGGCATGAAACCTTGGGAATGAAATGTCCTGGGTCCTCCTGACCCCACCTGAGCCCACAGCAGCTCCTTCCCACCCCACTGGCTGGGCAAAAGCAGCCACAGCTCCCCGTGTGTAGCCAGCAGACCTGCCCTTGTGCAATCTCATCGAGGTATATACTTAAAACGGGTTGGTTTTTCTAGATATCATTTCTATTTTTCTCTGGTTTTTTGTTTGAGACAGAGTTTCACTCTTGTTGCCCAGGCTGGAGTGCAATGGCATGATCACGGCTCACTGCAGCCTCCATCTCCCAGGTTCAAATGATTCTCCTCCCTCAGCCTCCCGAGTAGCTGGGATTACAGGTACCTGCCACTACTCCCATCTAATTTCTGTATTTTTAGTAGAGACGCAGTTTCACCATGTTGGCCAGCCTGCTCTGGAACTCCTGACTTCAGGTGATTCGCCTGCCTCAGCCTCCCAAATGCTGGGATTACAGGCACGAGCCACCGCACCCAGCCAGATATTCTATTTCGATGAAGCGTATTTTTTTAAAGTGTTGACCTGCCTGTCAGCCTACTTCCTGCCTGGGGTCTCCTCTGACAAGCCCACAGGAGGGTTACCAGCAGTGGCTTCCCTGCCCCCACAACTGTGATGGGTGGGGGCCAACACCAGCCCAGAGGGCACCTTAAGGGCCCACTCATCAGAGCTGCAGGGACGCTGAGCGCCACTGGTGCCTCCACTGCTGTCCACTCTGCCCAAGAAACTGGCTTTGGGTGGGACCCCCTGGTGGTGCCATGGCTTGGTTCCAGCCACTGTGACCACCCAAGGCTCCCCAAACTCATCCACAAAGCCTGGCACCAGATAGCAGAGAGGCCAGGCAGGGTTGAACTCAGGCCTCACTGCTGATGTTTGGACTCCGGGGATACCTCCTCTCACCCCACAGAAGTACCTGTTCCAGCTGGCCAGTCTCTTTGGGCTTTTACCTCCAACCTTCAAGATGTCACCACCTCCACTGGTGCCAGCAGCCCCTCTGCTTTCCCTCAGAAAGCCTGCACACTCAGAGGGTTCTGATCCAAGGCATCAGCGGGAAAAAAAAAAGTGCACCAATGTCATTCCATAAACACGGACGAGCCCCATCATGGGGCAGGTGGTGGAGACGGAGGGCACAGGAAGACAGAGGTTACCTCTAGCAAAGGCAGACAGACAACACACCAGTAGGCAAAGCCACAGGGCAGAAAGAGCCGAGATAGACAGGCCGGTGCCTTCCGGCAGGGGGGTCAGGAAAGGCCATGAGGAGGGTCCATGAAAACAGTGAGGCCTGAGCGGGCTCACGGATCACAGCAGGAAGAGAATGGGGCTGGGCTGGACCTGAGCATCTGAGGAGCAGCCAGGGGACCAGGATGGCTCTGGGCAGAGAAAGGGGGTGAGTCGGGGAGGCGAGGTTGAACCTGGAATCTAGGCCTGAACAAAACTCCCTGGGGGGGTCCCGGTGCCGTGCTGGGGGCGGGGGGAGTGGTAAGCAGCTGGACCCCCTCAGAGGACAAATGAGCAACAAATCTATTTGCCTCCTTTCAGGGCATGGAGGTTTCAGACTTTCTAAAGGGCTAGGCAAACCTACTCTTTGGGGACCCATCCGACAGAGACCCTAGCAGCTGGGCCCAAGACGTGACCAACAAGGAGACTCGGGAAGCGGAGGGGGAGAGAGGGAGAGCAGGAGAGAAAGAAAGTGTGGGAGAAATGGGATAGGGTAGAAAAGGGAGGGTGGGGGCCGGGCAGGGTGGTTCACACCTATAATCCCAGCACTTTGGGAGGCCGAGGCAGGTGGATCACCTGAGGTCAGGGGTTCGAGACCAGCCTGGCCAACATGGCAAAACTCCACCTCTACTAAAAATACAAAAATCAGCTAGTTGTGGTGGCAGGCACCTGTAATCCTGGCTACTCGGGAGGCTGAGGTGGGAAAATCGCTTGAACCCCGGAGGCAGAGGTTGCAGTGAGCCAAGATCATGCCACCGCACTCCAGCCTGGGTCACAAAGTGAGACTCTGTCTCTAAGGAAAAGAAAAGAAAAAAGAAAAGAGAAAAGAGAAAGGAAAAGAGGATGGGGAGGAGAGGAAAGGGAGAGGTGGAGGGGAGGAAAAGAGCAAGAGGCGTGGGAAGGACAAGAGGTCACAGGGATGCAACTCCTGACCCTCCCAGCCACCACCCCCTCCACCACCACGACACACTCCAAGAACCTCTCAGGAGCCCCCTTGAGAATAAGATGCTGATGACCCTCTGGGGACACATTCTCTCGCCCTCACTGGTGGCCAGAAACGTCCAGCAAAAGCTGCGAGAAGCAGGCTGGAAGGCCATTCCTGACACCCTCCTTCCTCACCATGGTGACGGGTGCCGGCGCCCACCGCCCCTCAGCCCTAGCCCTCCCTGAGAAGGCCTGGGGAGGATTCTTCCTTCTAGCCCTAGAAACAGACCCTGACACTCATGTCTGCTTCGCCCGATCCCAGGACGACACAGCACCTATGAATACATAAATCTCATAATCATGTAAAAGCTGGCTCTGTCTAGTGATTTCTGTTCAAAGACATCATAAAGGTCCTTTATAAACAAAAAAAAAGAAAGAAAGAAAAAAGGCTGATTCCAAAACATCACACGTTACAAGTGTTTGAAGGAACAGCGAATGCCCACTGGCAGCAAACAGCCCCCAGCCAGCCAGGGTCCACGAGAGAATGTTTCAGAGGCCTGAGCACTCTTGAGTTCATTTCCTCTTTCTGCTGCTCCCCACATTATGGATTTATGTAAGGGGGAAGACTTGAGGGTCCCCCTTACATAAAAAAAAAAAAAGCAACTATAAAACAAAAAACAAAAAAAACATTTTTGCAAGGAATTTTATACGCAGACCTGGAGAACAGGAGAAGGTCTAAGAAAACCCCTAAAGAAGTCTGGTTGCAAAATGTTCTAAAAAGAAAAAACAAACTTTTAACACAGGAACACCCAATAATACATTTTTTTAAGTCTAATTTTGAAAAATGATCAAAACACTTTTTTCCCCCCCAAACATTACAAATTACAAGTGGCCACCAGATGCTGGAGGAGGGAAATATGGCTGTGGTTTGTTTTATTTTCTTTGTTTTTAAGAAACCTCAAAATTAGGGAAGTCACATATACACAAGCAAAGGCAAGGCAGGAAAACTGCCGACGTGGGGGCTAAACTTCACTTGCAGATGGCAGAGGCTTTGAGATGAACACACCCAGGAATCAGCCACATCTAGCCATAGAGCGGGGAACCATGAGAGAATGTGTGCAAACCCAAATTGAACTTGTAATTCACTTGATGGATTTAAAAGGCCTGTGGGAAGTTTTCTGTAATCCGGGAACGTTTTGCTGCTAAGAAAGCCCCGCCATCCAGGGAACAGGCGGGCAGTGTCCTCGAGCCTTCTGCAGGATAGAGGCAGATGTTTGGAGATATGATGTAACCTGGGTGAAGTGAATTCATTCAACGATGAGTCATGAAAGCAGCCCTCAAATGTCCTTCAGAAATCTCAGTGGCAGAACACAGAGCTTGGACCCAAATGCCCACCTACCACCCTCAAACAGGAAGCTCCCCTCTTTCCAAGAAGCTCTGGCCCTGACGATGATGGCACGCTTCAGCTCTTTGACCACCAGCTTTTACTCCTTCATTTGACAGTAAAGCACCCTGATGTTGCTTGAAAGGTGTTGCTCATCCCCCACCTGAGGCACACAGAGCACAGGATGAAGCCAGTTCTTTGTACATGGAGCCCCTAGATCAAACTCTACCTGAAGCTGAAGATCTAGCTTCATGGGCTATTATACTTCTTCTCTTATATGAGTCTGACTGGTTTGGGTTTTCAGTCACTGCTATAGTTTGAAGGTATCCCCCACATTTCACGTGTTGGAAACAAATACCCACTGTGGCAAGATTCAGAGGTGGGGCCTGTAAGAGGTGACTGGATCATAAGGGGCTCTGCCCTCACGAATGAATTAATGCATTCATGGATTAATGGGCTAATGGATGAATGGGGTATCACGGGAGTGGAACTGGTGGCTTTATAAGAAGAGGAAAAGAAACCTGAGCTGGCATGTTAGCATGCTCAGCCCCCTGCCACATGATTCCCTAAACTGCCTCGAGTCTCTTTAGAACCCCCAAGAACGTTCTCACCTGACGTGGCCCCTCCACCTGGGACTTCTCAGCTTCCACAACTGTAAGAAGAAAGTTTCTTTTCTTTATAAATTACCCAGTTTCAGGTATTCTGCTATGAGCAACAGAAGACAGACTAAGACACTCACTCACACAGGGAGCCCACCATGCAAGGATTAAATAAAACCCTGATTTTAGCTAGAACCTTCTAAGTTCGGCCACGTCTACCCCTTACAAATAACCACCAATTCAGAATGGAACAAGTTCCTCCAATGTCATGGAAGGTTCCCAGCTTCACCCAACCTCACAGTGCGATCTACCATCTGCTTCCTCAACATCTCCATCCACCTTCATCACAGGACAACCTGCAGAGCCTCAGGCCCTGACTCTGCTCCTCACCACAGAGCTTTTCTGAATAATAATGATGGTAATAATAACATAAACAGTCAGGGCTTCCTGAGAGCTCAGGATGGGCCAGTGGGCTTGCTCTAAGCATGTTCATATGGTATCTCATTTAATACAACACCCTTAGCAGTGGGTATCATTAGTCTCCCCATGCTACAGATAAGGGAGCAGAGTCACCTGCCCAGAGTCACACAGCTTGTCTGTGGCAGGGCCAGGCTATCAGCCAGCCCCCACGCAGCCACCTGAAATGAGTATTTTTATGTTGGTATGAGTAACTATGGCTATCATATCAAATCCATGATTTAATATGATACATGAACATTATTAAGCTGAGGCTATAAAGTTTTTAAAAAGGGAGGAGGTTCAGATTGAGTAAAAATATTAAATAGACAATGTTGTGACTGGCATTTGAATATGACACAAATCATAAGACTGATACTGAAATGAGTATATTGCAGGAAACACTGGACAGACGGACGGATGGATGGACGAACAGATGGACAGACAGACGGACGGACAAACACATGGATGGATAGATGGATGGACGGATGGGTGGGTAGGTAGATGGATGGGTGGGTAGATAGTCAGATGGATAAGGAGGAAAGAAGAAGGGAGAAAAAGAATGAAGTGAAGAAGGGGAGGAAAGAAGGAGAAAAATGGGCCTGGTGTGTAGTAGGTACTCAACAAATATGCTGAATGAACCCATTAGCAAAGAAGCAGTAGAGTGCTGTAGTTAAGTATGTGGGTCTTGAAGTCAGACTGCTGGTTCATGACTTGGCTCAGCCTTTCCTTGCTGAGGAACCCTGGGCTTGTGACAAAACCTCTCTGGGCCCCAGTCTCCTGGACTGTGAAATGGGACAATAGGAACACCTCCATCAAGGCAGCCAGAAGAAATAAGTGAGTTAGTGTATGCAGAACACTCAGGACACCGCCAAATGCATCCTAAGTGCTTGATAAGTGTCAGCTAACAGTATGATGAGTAAGTTGTTAAATCCATTCTAGGGCTGACCCAGTCTAACCACCTTTCTATTTCAGAAGCAACCTCAAGTTCCACGGGCCTCCCCTGAAAGTAGGAATGGAAGAGAGGAAACAGAGGAACAAAGGGCTCCACTCTCCCTAGGCTCTAAGGGAAAAAGAGGGTGGAGGGCTGCAAGGCAATTTAAGAAGTTTAACAGGGGAAAAAAAGTCTTCAACATGAGTGGGGAAAAAAAAAAGATAAATTGAATGGTCCAGGCTGCCTCTCGAGATAACTAAATTCTATTGTGCTCATTCTGCATGCTTCAGCTTTTCTTAGACTCTGAGGAGTTTCTGCCTAAATTAGAGCCTGCAATATGCTGAAGAGAAGAAAGGGAAGGTGAAGGGAGGCAGAGGAAGGATCAGCGGCCCGTTAGGCACACCCTAGAGGAAGCCTGGCTGTTCTGTCCACCCCAACACTGAATGCCAAGACAGTGAAAGTCGAATCCCAGCACAGCCACAAGCTGTGGGTTGCACCCAAGTCCCACAGCCCAGCCCTCAGTGCACTCAACACTTTCCCTGCCACATCCCAACATCCCCAGCAGCAACCACCCAGATTCTCCAGAACATCTGCTACCTCTACCCACCCTGTCCCCATCAGCTCCCACCCTCCCCAGTCAGTTGAAACATTACTGGCTGATCAGGTGGCTGCTGTCACCACCCGAGAACCCCAACGTGTATTTATTCCTGGGAATGTGTGAGAGGGTGAGAGTGTGCGCATGTGCACGAATAATGCATACACTCTGCAGGGAGGTATGCATGCAGAAAACAGCAACCCAACTAGCTGGCTTGGAACTGTTCAGAATCATGCACACACACACATTAATATCACTCCCCCCTTCAGTAAACACAGAGAGACAAAGCACACAGAAATAAATTGTTACCTTAGCGCTGTTGCTGCCAGATGGCAGAGCCTGGCAATTGCCGTGTCTGCACGTCTGTGCATTTGTGTATAATAGTAATGGTGGCTGACATTACTGAGCTCCTACCATGTGCTGGACGCTGTCCTAAGTGCTGCATCAAACCCAGAGGAGGTGTTATTATCACCCCTGTTTCATAGCTGGGGAAACCAAGGCACAGAGGTCATTTGCCCCAAGGTCACACTGTTGGTGGGGGGTAAAGTCAAGGACTACAGAGTAAGCACCCAACCTGAGCAAGTCACATTTTATGACCCTGGGGGGTAACAGGGGGGAATCCCAAGATGACCAGCTGCCATGGGGGTCCTCAACAAGCCCACTGTCCCAATGATGGGTCAGGTTTCAGCATGACTGAAACGAACATGAGCCAGAACTCCTCAGGGAAGAAGGGTGCCCAAGGTTCAGAAATGTCTGAAATCAAGTTCAGTGTCCAGCAAAGCCCTCGCCACCAGCAACAAGTCAACCCGGGGGCAGAGCATGCAAACTGGCAACCCACAGGTTTGGCCCACAGTCATGTTTGGTTTGGCCCATGAAGTGTTTGTTAAAAATGTGATTGAGTTGCCAACTTTTAAAAATCGAGTGATTTCATACCGAAAACTCCACATTTCCGGCTGTTGGAAAATGTCTTTAAGAAGTCAAGAGATCTGGCAATACGGAGCTTAAGTTCCCGCACGGGGGACTGCTGCCTGGGGCTGAGAGGCGGCTGCTTGCTCGACATGGGACATATGCTCCAGAAGGCACTGGGGTCAGGGGACTCACTGCAGGGGCTCACTTCTGTGCCTCAGTTTCTTCATCTGTAAAACAGCTTCCCCACAGGACTGGTGTTGTCTGGCACCCAGCAAGCACTCAATAAATGTTTTTGTTTTTGTTTTTGTTTTGGGGGGGGCGGAGTCTCGCTCTGTCGACCGGACTGGAGTGCAGTGGCCTGATCTCAGCTCACTGCAAGCTCCGCCTCCCGGGTTCCCGCCATTCTCCTGCCTCAGCCTCCCGAGTAGCTGGGACTACAGGCGCCCGCCACCTCGCCCGGCTAGTTTTTGTATTTTTAGTAGAGACGGGGTTTCACCGTGTTAGCCAGGATGGTCTCGATCTCCTGACCTCGTGATCCGCCCGTCTCGGCCTCCCAAAGTGCTGGGATCAATAAATGTTAAATAGCACTGCTGTCTCCCCAGCATCCAAGGCCCAGGGCTCGAGACATTGTTTTGTAAAAATAAGAGCTAAGTCTGGGCACAGTGGCTCGTGCCTGTAATCCCAGCACTTTGGGAGGCCGAGGTGGGTGGATCACCTGAGGCTGGGAGTTCAAGACCAGCCTAACCAATATGGAGAAACCCGGTCTCTACTAAATATACAAAATTAGCCAGGCGTGGTGGCGCATGCCTGTAATCCCAGATACTCAGGAGGCTGAGGCAGGAGAATTGCCTGAACCCAGGAGGCAGAGGTTGCTGTGAGCCGAGATCGCACCACTGTACTCCAGCCTGGGCAACAAGAGCGAAATTCCATCTCAAAAAAACAAGAGCTAACACACATCTAGCGCCCGCACTGTGCCAGGCTCTGTTCTGAGAGTTGTACCTCATGATCTCACTCAATCTTCCCAAGAAACCTGTGAGACCATTCCTAGGTAAATGCCCAGGAGAAATAAAAACCTACCTCCATACAAAAACTTGTACACAATAATATGTGCATAGCAGTATTATTCATAGTAGCCAAACAGTCGAAACCCAAATGTCCACCAGCTAATGAATGAATAAACAAAATATGGTATATCCATATAATGGAATATGATAGAGCCATAAAAAAGGAATGAAATTCTGACACACGCTACAATGTGGATAAGCCCTGAAAACGTCATGCTAAGTGGAAGAAGCCAGATACAAAATATATATATATAGTATGATTCCATATATAGTATGATTCCATTTATATGAAATGTCCAAATCATAGAGATAGCAAGTACATTAGTGGGCCAGGCATGGTAGCTCACGCCTGTAATCCCAGCACTTTGACAGGCCAAGGTGGGTGGATCCCTTGAGGTCAGGAGTTCAAGGCCAGCCTGGCCAACATGGCAGAACTCCGTATCTACTAAAAATACAAAAATTAGCCGGGCATGGTAGTACGCACCTGGAGTTTCAGCTACTTGGAAGGCTGAGGGGCGAGAATTGCTTGAACCAGGAGGCAGAGGCTACAGTGAGCTGCTAATGTGCCACTGCACTCCATCCTGGGTAACAGAGCAAGACACTGTCTCCAAATAAATAAATAAATAGACTAATGGTTCCAGGGGTTGGGGGAGTGGAATAATGGGGAGTGACTACCAGTGGGTTTGGGTTGTTTTTCAGGCATGACTAAAACGTTCTGAAATTAGAAGATAGTGACAGTTACACAACCTTGTGAATATACTAAAAGCTACTGGAGTGGACACTTTTGGGGAATTATCTATGACATGTGAATTATACTTCGATTAAAAAATTAAAAAAAGAAACACCTATGAGATAGGTATACTTGTTATCCCCATTTTACAGATGAGAAAACCAAGGCACAGAGAGATTAAGGGTAACGAGATGTTCTTCTATATCCATGTCTATGTAGAGAGACAAAGGCAGGCGGAGAGGGTTAAGTGATTTTTCTTGCACCTGGCTGCTTTACTGGTCACAGCCATTGGGATCTGGAATTGCAGCCCTTATCGGGGCAAATCATTTACTCTCTTTGAGCCTGAGGCAAAGGCCAGACAGGAATGGCTTTTTTCTTAATCTAGATCCTCTCAGGTCCCCAAGGACTCTACAAGTCTGGAGCATTACATGGAAGCATTACTTATTCATATGTATAGGGTCAGTTCTGGCCATTAATAAATGATGATTTTAACGACTCACAGTGGTCCACTCCCAGGGGAATGGGAAGAAACCATTCTGGGTTTTCTAGGCCCAAGCCCTTCACATGGCTGGCTCAGATGTCAGAGCAAGGGGTTCAGTAGCCCATCTCCTCCCAAGCGTCTGGTCAGGAGGACTCCTTATTCACCAGGCAGAAGATGATATCACCAGGCTAAAGGATCCCCTCACTCACTAGGAGCCCCCATGGGACAAGAGGACCCCCACCCCAGAGTGGGAGGAACCCTTATGAACACCCTCATAATTTGGAGCAGCAGGCTCTCACTGAGCTACTGGGAGCTGCAAACGAGCCCCTCTAAACCAAGGCCCTGTCTCTGAGCATGGAAGGGACCTCAAGGTGCCCTGCATCTCATTCTCAGATGCAGGGACCGGCCTGTGCATGAAGTATCGGAAGGCAGACAGTGAGAGGGAGAAACAGAGGAAGAGAGGGGCACAGAGAATGAGACTGAGATAGAAAAACAGAGAGAGGGAAGGGGCAGACGGAGAGTCCCAAAGGAAGCTGGAGGCAGAGCCGGGAAGAGAGAGCTAACCAGGACAATGAAAACAAGAGCTCTCTCTCCACTCCAGAAGGAAAGAGGCCAGGAGGCAGAGAGGAGGCCCAGCAGGGGCCTTTGCTAGAGGTCCTTCCCACACTGCAGGGCAGCCCCAGCACTGCCCAGGAGCCCCCATCAGTGGATGGAGGGGTGGCTTCCCAGCCAGGCCGGAGCCTGCCAGGGCAGCCTCCGCAGAGGAGGAAGCCGGCTGGTCAGACTGGGGGCTGGGCCGGGAAGTGCCAAGCACCGAGCCAGGTTGCCATGGCCACGGAGACAAAGAGAGGGGCTGATGAGAGGCCCAGGCACAGGGTCCCCAAGAGGGGCCCCGGCTGCCTACAGTCCCCGGGGACTGGGCCGTGGATGCTGGGGAGACAGCAGTGCTATTTAACATTTATCGAGTGCTTGCTGGGTGCCAGACACCAGTCCTGTGGGGAAGCTGTTTTACAGATGAAGAAACTGAGGCACAGAAGGGAGCCCCTGCAGTATCTCACAGGGGCTTTTGTGACTAGTCTATAAGTTGATCAAGTGCAACTCTTTAGTACAGTTCCCAATGTACTGAAACCCTCACGTGTCAACTATTATCGCAAAATGGTGACATTGCGATAATATCGCAAATGTAACATATCGCAAAATATAACAATGTCAGGTATTGTACATATTGCAAAATGTAACAATGTCAGGTGACACTGTTAATGTAATTCTCTTGTGTCCTTATCCTCACCCACTAACATGACACCTGATGTGTCATGTATGTATTTGATGACTGGCTTACTGTCTGCCCCTTACCAAAGGGGCTCGAGTCTGTTCTATCTCCCACTAAACACTCAGCTCAGCCTAGAACTGTACCTGGCAGTTGGTGGGTACCCAACAAATGGGAAGAAGTGTGAGCTGGGATGCTGGTTCTGCCACATATTTGCTGTGTGACCCAAGGCAAATGACTCAACCCTTCCAAGCCTCCATGTCCTTATCTGTGGAATGGGAATACAACGATGACCCTGCCCACATACAGAGAGGCTCAGAGAAGGATGCTCCCTGCAGCACTGCTTAGTACAGACCAGTGACTTTCAAATGAGGGCAATTTTGCTTTCCCACCCCCCACCCCTGAGGACACATGGCATTGTCTGGAGACATTTTTGCTTGCCACAACTGAGGAGGAGGGTGTTTTGGGCTGGTGGGTAGAGCCAGGGACACTCCTAAACATCCTACAATGCACAGGATAGGACGGTCCCCCACAACAAAGTCCCAAATGTCACTAGAGCTGAGGCTGAGAAATCCAGAAGAAAAAGAAAAAGGCAGGAACCACCAAGATGCCCACCAAGAAGGGAATGAATGCATAAACCCCAGCAGAATCGCCCTGCAAAATGGTAGGCAGAAGTGACAAAGAAGGGCCTGAAACTGTGTAAAACAACGTAACAAGATTATCCGGACGTGCACATTCCAGGAGCAAAGCCAGCTCAGAACGCTAGGTGATCCCACGTTGACCCTCAAGGACCTAGAATTCAAACCCAGGAGCTCAGCCCCAAGCCTACAGATGTAACCACTTGCTCCAACCGCCTCTGCTCTGTAGCTTTTACCAAAACAAAAGCACACGCTCGAAAGCATGCTATGTCATTGCTGCCGGTTCACATCGATGTATGGCAACAACATGAGCAACACACAGGGAAAGATCTGGAAAGCTGCACACCAGCTTAGTAACAAGAGCAACTGGAGCTGGAGGCAACCAGGAACACCAAGGGGTAGGTTACCTCATCCACAACGCTTTAATTTTCTACAAGAAGAATGCATTTGTATTTGTCATGTTATGAAACGTTAACGAAAAATTACAAACATATACACTCTTTAACCCAGAAATTCCATTCCCAGAAATGAATAAACTTACAGGTATGAGGTGGCCTGTGTCTGTCCCACCACGACTTGTAATGGCAAAAGATGGGCAGAACCTCACTGTCCATCAACAGAGAATTAATTTAATAATAATTAAAAAAAAAAAAAAACAGTACCTCCACTCAACAGAATTCTGTGCAGCTATCGTTTTTGAAATGAGGCAATTCCATGTACTATCATGGAACAACCTCCATGATATAGGTACAAAGCAAAATGCAGAAACATGTGGACAGTGGGCCCCACTTGTATAACAAAAGGGGTACACCCAGACTATCTGAAGGGGCCTGTATGAAATCAGGGCCAGTGGCTGCCTCTGGAGAGGGAACTTGGAGGCCGACATTTCATTCTACATCACTGTATGCTTTTTAATTTGAACCATGAAACTGATTACACGTTTATGTATTTATATATCTATATATGCACAGACACATATATACAGTATATATACATATCCAGTTATATGTATCATATGTCTTATATGGTATATATAACAGATGTGATATAAAATGTATATAAAACAGTTTATGTATATGCCTAGTTATACATACATATATAGTTATACATACAGTTACATACACATATATAGTTATATACATATGCATAGTTGTAACATTTTAAATTAATTTAAAAGACACAAAAGATCATATACTATATAATTCCATTTTACATAAAGTTCAAAAACAGGCAAAACTAATCTTCGCAGAGAGAAATCAGAACAGTGGTGACTTTTTGGGATACTGACTGAGAGAAGACACCCTCTAGGGTGCTGGCAATATCTGGTCTGAGTGCCAGTTACTCAGATATATCTTATTATAAGCTCACCAAGTCGTATACTTGGTGTATCGTACATTTTGCATACAAGATATACCTAAAATAATTACAATTTAAAATTTTTAATGGAAGAAAAAGGACTGATCATGGTGGAAAGCATTTCCAGAAATTCTCTAAATTATATCATCCCCCTTTCCCAGAGGGAGCTCTTTGCCTGGGTCCCCGAGAGGTGGCCAAGCTAGGGTCCAGCCCCTCTCTCAACTTCTTCCCCAGAAAAAAGCCAAATGGGAATCAAGCTGGCCTTTGTGGTTGAGTCCAGCAGAGCAGGACAAAGGGCCAAATGCTGGCCCCCTGCTCCCCCCAGGCCCCCCCAGGACACTGAAGCCCATTCATGTTGGAGGCTGGCCATTTCCCCAGGGCTCCAGCCCCCTCCCCTCTGGAGCTGGGAACAATATCCCCTTTGACCACCCCTCTTGTCTCTCACTTCCGCATTTAATTGCAAGTTCATGGGTATTAAGTGGCTCATACAGCTGACCTAGCTCTCTCTCCCCACCCCATCCCCCCAAAAAAGAGGCCCACAGCGCTGTCTCTGTTCACTGCCCCTCTGTGTGCCTGCTCTTTCTCAATGATCTTCCCCAGAGAGAAAGAGAACGACACCCCCCTCGGTCCCCGCCTGTCGCCTTCCTCAAACAACCCTGTTCTCACCCAGAAAGCACAGTCTGGCAAAGCAAGCTGCTCGTGGCCCTGGCACAGGGTGCCAGGCCTGCAATGGCAGCTCTGTTCCGACTTTCCAGGCCAGCGGCACACCCACTTTGCACCCCGCTGTAACCCCACTGATGCCTGAGAACACTGAGGCCCGGGAGAGTCGATGACAGGCCTGCAGTCCTGACAGGGCCAGTGCTCAGACCCTAAAAACCCCTCAGCCTGGATTCTGTGACTTTCCCTAAGCTGCCTTCTTGTCCCCATTCAAGGGGGTGCCCAAAGCCTTTGACCCTTAATCTCTTCTCTAACTTTGCAATTCCAGGGATGACGCTGAGCTCATCTGTAACCTTCAAGGGTTGGGAAGAAGTCACATAAGTCCATCTCCTGCCTTTTGCATGAACTCACTTTTGCCCTTGCCCATGGGGTTCCTACCTCTGGAATGTCCTCAAGTCTGCTGCATCTATCCTAAAAGTCTCCACCTCCTCCAGGAAGCCTTCCAGGTTATATGGGTCAAGGTCTAGTTTCCCCTCCTCCACTGAGAAACCTCATCACCCACATTCCTCCACTAACAATTCAAGTCCAACCCAGCTCTATCTCCATCCACCTCCTGGTCCAAGCCACCACCATCCCTCACTGGACACTGAGGCAGCCACCTAACCAATCTTGCTCCTCCTATGGTCCAGCCTCCATACCTGCACCCGGGGGGTCCCTTTTAAAGCATCCATCAGACCACTCTTCTGCCCTGCTTAAAGCCCTCCCCGGCACCCTGCCACACCAGGAGGAAGTCCCTGCTCCTCACCTCTTCCTGCAAGGCCCTGCATGCTGTGTCCCATTACCCTCCTTACCCCACAGCCTTCCCTCCCTTCACACCAGCCTCCCCGCTGCACTTAAACTCTGCTAAGTCCTTTCCCACCTCCCAGCCTGTGCACTTACAAACTGAAGTGTATCTGTCAATCACCTGGGGGCCTTGTCAAAAGCAGATTCTGCTGCGGTGGATGTGGGGTGAGCCCAAGCTCCCACGGTGATACTGCCAAGTCCCTGGAGCACACTTGGAGGAGCTTTGGCATGCAGCAGGTGCTCAGTAAAATTCATCTCCTGGTGTTACAGTCATCTGCTAAATTTATAAGGAACTGTATATCTGACCCTCCTGTTGGGATTAAATTGGAATCGCTTCAGATCCGTGCAAGACCTTGACTTAAATCTGTAAATATGAATTAAATAACTTTTTTTTTTTGAAACAGAGTCTTGCTCTGTCACCCACACTGGAGTGCAATGGCGAGATCTCGGCTCACTGAAACCTCCACCTCCTGAGTTCAAGCAATTCTCCTGAGTAGCTGAGATTACAGGCATGCGCCACCACCCACAGCTAATTTTTACATTTTTAGTAAAGACGGAGTTTCACCATGTTGGCCAGGCTAGTCTTGAACTCCTGATCAAGTGATCCACCCACCTCAGCCTCCTAGAGCACTGAAATTACAGGCATAAGCCACCCCACCTGGCCCCGAATAAATAGCATTTTAATTTAAAATATAACAGCTATCATTTCTTGAGTGCCCACATGTTTTCTTTCATTTAATTCTCAAGACTCTCCTGTATACTTGGTTGAGGGTGGCAGGGGCTTGCTGCATGGAAGCCCCTCACAGTCCCCAAGTGAGATCCCCACTGCCCACCACAAGGACACACAGACAGGCCTGGAAGAGGAAAACGTTCGAGATGTCACTCTGAGCCTGTGTCCACCCAAGCACGCTGTCACTCTGAGCCTGTGTCCACCCAAGCACGCTGTCACTCTGAGCCTATGTCCACCCAAGCACACTGTCAGTAGCATCCTAAAACGAAGAGCGACTCCTATAAACCCTGTGGCCCTGCCCCGAGCAGTACCATCTATCACCCTGGAGATTGCTTGTGCTAAAAGCGTTAGCTGGTTCAAAGTTAAATATTTCAAAAGCCACCCTCCGGGGCCCCAGTCTTATCCTACATGCATTTTGTTAATAATACAGCCCAAGACTGGAGAGCCCTCGGTCTCCTGTGCACCCCATGGGTGAGGGTTTTCCAGCCCCATTTTAGATAGGTAGAAAATGGGGGACAGAGAGGTTGTCCTGCAGGCAAGCAGGCTTCTGTCCCCCCACAACAGGGCCAGAGAGGGGCCAGCTGGGCTGAAACCCAAGAAGAGAGCAGTGTTCTCCTGGGTGAGGGGGCAGGGGCTGTGGGCACAAGGGCCGGGCTTATCAGTGGCCACCAGCGCCTCTCCCTGCCTGGGCACCTCCACCCATCCAGATAGGATCTCACTCTAATCTGCCTCTGCATCATGGGCCAGCAGACCCCTGCCATAAAGGGGGGCCTGGGGGGCTTTGATGTGGTAGAGGATGGAGCCAGTCTGACTTGTGGGCCAGCTGTGGGGGAGGGGAGAGCCCGAGGGGCTTCAAAACAGTCTAAGCTTCTCTCCCGTCCATGTGGGACTCTGGACAATTTGAATAAAGCTATTTCACCAAGCTTTATACTCATTCAAACTTCACAACAACCTTTAAGGTAGGTACTATAATTACCCCACGTTTTACAAGTGGGAAACTGAGGCACAGAGAGCCTAAGTAGCCTGCTCATGGTCACACCACTGGGAAGTGGCAGGGCTAATTCAAATGCAGGCTGAGCTGACATTCAGGGCCTGGATTTATTGATAAGCCCGTTATCAGCAGGACAACCAACAGCCCCAGTTTACTGAAGTCTGAGGGGTTTCCTGAGATGTAGGACTTTTAGTTTTAAAACCAGGACAGCCCTAAGCAAACCGGGGCACTTGGTCACTCTATTTACCACTCGACTTATCAGTGAGAATAAAGATGATAATAATAACAGTGACAGCAGTCCACAATCCCTGAGCACTTACAATGTGTGCCCGGCTCCATGCAAACCCCAAAGCCTCACCACACAGTGGTCCCGTGAGGTAGGAGTTTTTGTTCCCTCTTTCCCTCCCTCATGTCACAGACGAGGAAACTGAGGACCAGTTTCCTCGTAAGCTGCAGCACTTACCTACACAGCGTAAAAGGGAGCACAGCCTCTCAGATGGCAAGAGCAGCCAGCTGTCCATGTTCTGAGGCTCTTGGGCAGGGCTAAAACAAGGCCCCAAGAACCATGGTACATACTGAACATGGGCCTTTATAACGAGACCAATGCCTTTAACATACATGATGCATGATCAAACCACTCTGGATGCAAATATCTAATTTTTTTTTTTGTAGTGACAGGATCTCACTGTGTTGCCCAGGCTGGTCTTGAATTCTTAACCTCAAGCAATCCTCCCGCCTCGGCCTCCCAAAGTGCAGGGATCACAGGGGTGGGCCACTGCACTCAGCCTGTGGATGCAAATAATTACGGGATTTCTAAAAATATGTTAGCTTAAAATCTGCCAGCTACTAGCTGGGTAATCTTTGGAGAGTTCCTGCCTGTCACCAGGATAAAATGGGAATAATAAGAATCCTTCCCTCACAGGTAGCAGTGAGTATCCCACAGGACTGTGCAACTGAAGAGCTTAAGACATGGTCTAGCTTGTGTGAAAAACCAGCTACTAGCAGCAGTATTCACGCTGGCATTAGCATCTACGCCATCACAGGCAACATGGTCTTTTGTGGAAACCAAGGAAGCTGGGTAAGCACCAAGGAACATCTCCTCTTTCCGCAACTCTCCATGCCTCAGCCATCGGCGACACTTGAAGGTCTAATTCTGAGAAGTTGGCCAGCTGGGCTCTCCCTCTTGCTGAGAAAATGAGACCACACCAGGCCCGACACCCACACACCTGCCTGCCCTAAGTCATCTTGAAGCAAGCCCAGCCCTACCACGCAGAGACACCGAAGGAGCCTCCCAAAACCATCCTGTAATGGAGTCCCTTCTGGCCAGAGCACCATCCTTCAGTAGGTAAGGGCCAAGGCACAGTTTCACCTCCGTGGAAACAGGCTTTTTGTTGAGAAACCAGCCTGCATCCTGCATCCGGCCACTCCTCTCCTCCCACCACCACCCTGGGCCAGGCCACCCGCGTCTCTCCCCAGGGCTGTTGCAGTCACCTCCTCACTAGTCTCCCCACTTATCTTTGTCCCCTGCTATGGTTTAGCTATGGTTTATTTGTCCCCACCAAAACTCATGTTGAAATCTCGTCCCCAGTGAGGGGGTGTTGAGAGACAGGGTCGAGTGGGAGGTGTCTGAGTCATGGAGGTGGACCCCTCATGAATGGGCTGTGCCGTCCTCACAGTAGTGAGCTCTCACTCTGGGAAGTCTGGATTAGTTCCCCCGAGAGTGGGTTGTTAAAAAGCCGGGATGCCCCTCGGGTTTTGTCTCTTCGCTCATGTCTGCTTTCTCCTTGACCTTCTCTGGCGTGCCATGATGCAGTGGGAAGGCCCTCATCAGACACCATGGCCATGCCCTTGAACTTCCCAGCCTGTGCAACTGTGAGCTAAATCAATCTTTTTTCTTTGTAAATTACCCAGCTTCAGGTGTTCTGTGATAAGCAGCAGAAAACAAACTAAGCCCACCCCCACGCCCCCGGCAAACCCATCTACTTTCTTCACAGTAGCCAGAGGGGTTCTTTCAAAAGGTATGTCATTCACTGTCACTGTCTGGCCTAAGCTCCTGCAGCTTCTCTATCTCTTACAATAAAAGCCCAACCTCTTGCCGTGGCCTCCATGACCCTGCCCAAGGCAGCCCCTACATGGTGCTCAGACCTCTTCTCCCACCCATTCGCCCCTCACTCACTCTACCCAGACACACCAGCCAACTTGATGATCCTGAAACTGGCCAAGCTCACCCCTGCCTCGGGGCCTTTGCACAGGCTACTCTTCCTGCCTTAATTCCCATGGCTGTCTTCTCAGCATCCAGGTCCCAGCTCAAAGGCCACCTCATCAGACAGGCAGGCCTTCCCTGATCATCAGATCCAAAACACCCCCCGACTCTAATTCATCTCTCTGCGTTACTGTCTGCGTAGTACCTGTCACTTGCAAGATTTTTCTCATTTGTTATTTGTTCATTATTCATCTCCCCCGACCCAAACGTCAGAGATATGACAGCAGGGGTTGTGTCTGTTTTGATCACTGCTGTTTCCCCCACGCCTGGCACACAGTAGGACCTTAGTCAGTATCTGCTGACAGCATGAAGACAGCAGAAAACAAGATTCCTGGAGCTCAAAGCATGCCTGACACGGTGTGGGAATCCCGCATTCCCTTTGCAACAAGGGCTCTGAGAGAAGCCAGGCCATTTTGCAAGTTTGTAACAGGGGCTCTGGCCCAAGCTGGGGAGTGAGGAGTGGGCAAGCCAAGGGGGGCTTTCCTGAGAAGGTGCCTTAGACCCCCACCACCCAGCGTGCTCCCTGGACCAACGGCATCAGCATCTCATCTCCTGGGAGCTTGCTTAGAAACGCAGCATCTCAGGCCCCACTCCAGACCTGCTGATCCAAAATCTGCATTGGAACTAGATCCACGGGTAGTTCGGAGGTATAGTCAGATTTGCGATATCCTGGTTCAAACCCCCAGATTAAGTAGGTAATAGCAGGCATGGCTGGTTCAGGGCATCCCTGGGAACCAAAAGGCTCATGGCAGGCCCACGAGGCCAATCTCATGCAAAACGTGGCTTCCCAGCAGCACAGGCCAGACCATCGAGGCCCATCCAGGGACCCCAAGCATCCTTCCTCCCTCAGACCCAAAATAGGATCCAAGAAGCTCAGAGCCAGCATATGAGGGTGGGGGAGGGAGAACGGGGAGACGAACCCAACAGATTTGCGTGGCAGACTCCCCGAGAGCCGCGCCATCTGGAGCCCCTCTGTGATAAAGGGAAGGGGAACAGAGGGAGAGCCAGGAGTATTTTCAAGGAGTGGGGTAAGGGGGCAAAAGAGGTGTGTATAGGGAGAGGGAGGGCCACCTGTCACCAAGACCGGCAGCTCCCCAATTCCACCTCCCCACCACTTGCAACACACAGGCCCACACCCCAAAAACAGCTTGTGATCCACACGGCGTCACCCCTTCTGCAGCTTCCCGAGGTCTGATCTCCTGGAAGTCAGGCTCTGAGTCCTGCTCTGGGTACATGTGGTTGTGGAGTAGCCGGCATCTCACCCCACCTACACTGACAAACCTGTGACCCAGGCGTGGGCAATCAGAGCTCTGGGGCCCCCTCCATGGGTGATACTCAGTTCATGGGTGGGTCCATGACCTCAGGGTCAGGCCAGGGAGCACCTGGATCCAACTGTGCCTGAGGCCATTACTCCGGAGTCAAGTAAGCCCAGAAAGTCTTTTTTTGTTTGTCTGTTTGCTTCAGACTCTTCAAGTTAGGGTTTCTGTCACTTACAACCCAAACAGTCCTGAGTGATATATCTGTCACAGCACCTATCGCCCTGTAATGTTTCACTTACGTGCCCATTTTCTCCCCTGCACTGGAGCCCTTGAGGACACACCATGGTTTGAGTCACCTGCATTTCTGACGCCCAGAAGAAGGCCTGGGATATAATATAATCTTCAGGGAATATGCAACAATGACTGGATAGCTCATCCTTCTTTCACTCCACAAATATCTACAGAGCACCCATTATGTGCCAGGCACTGTTCTAGGTGTTGGGACACAACAGGGAACAAGAGAGACAAAACCCCCTGCTCTCTGGGAGCTTAAATTCTAGAAAGGGAAGAACAGGCAATAAGCAGAGGAGTGAATCAAATACAAGTGCCATGGAGAAGAGGCAGAGACAGGGGGAGCATGGGAGGAAGGGTAACTTTCGATGGGAGGCCAGGGAAGGCTAGGCTGAGAGGGAGAGGCCGGAGACCTGAAGAGGTCATGAGCACACGAATACCTGGAGAATGTGCCGGACCAACAGGACAGCATGTGCAAAGGCCCTGAGGCAAGAGTCTGCTGGGCGTATTTGACGATGGAGTCAGAAGACCACAGACTACAGGGCCTTGGGATTTCCTCTGAGTGAGGTGGGAGCCACTGGGGGCTCAGATAGGAGGAAGGTGACCTGACTTACACAGGGTACATGTGGAGAACCAACCATCGGGGCAAGGGTGGAAGCATGGGACCAGGGAGGAGGCGACTGCAAGAGTCCCGGCAGAAGGCCATGGTGGCTGAGACCTGGGGCTACCCATGGGAGGTGAGAAGTGGCCAGATCCTGGCTGCTCGTCCAAGTTGGAGCGGACAGGATTTCCTGATGGGTTGGATGTGGGATGTAAGAGGAAGAGTGGCGTCGAGATGACCCAAGGAGGTGCCAGAGTGACTGGAAGGAGGGGGCTGCAAGAGGAGTGGCAGGGAGGAGACAGCAAGTTTGTGATGCCTGCTGAATGCCCTCATGGAGATGTCAGGCCATGATCTAGAGGTCAGGATAGAGGTCAGGGCAAGGAATATAAATGTGAGAAATGTTGGCAAAGGGAGGGCATTTTAAATGATTGAGCAAGATGAGCTCAACCACAGAATGATAATGAAGTGACAGAGGAAGAGAGGGAAGAAGTGGTCCCCATCTCCTTACCACCGGGCTGCCAGTGCCCACCAGCCTCCTGGCTATGTGCCGGGGAGAAGAAAGGGTGATAAACAGCAACAGAACATCAGTTTCTTGTTCTAGAACAGCTTGCTGTGGACAATGGAGTTTCACATCCACCGTCTAGCCTGCTCCAAAGAGGTACGTAGGGCAGGAATGAGCATTCCTCACCCCACCCCGTCACCCAGATAAGAAACTGAGGTGCAGTCAGAAAAGGGCAGGCGGGTGCAAGGTGATCCAGGCTAACTCAGCTGGCTGAGCCACCCGGCCAAGGCCAGGCTGCAGACACCATGTGCTCTCTGCCAAGTGCAGCTCTTCAGGAGCAGAAACAGAGAGACCCCCCTCCACCTTGCCTTCTGCAGCTGCCAAAGACCTGACACATGGGGAGGGGCTGAGAACATGTCTTGGCCCAAAGTGTTGCAGTGACTGGCAGACAAGAGCTGGCAGCGAGCTAGGGAGCCAGGAGGGGCAGCCAGCACCACACACAGGGCTGGGTCTCCAGGGTCCCCTCAGCACCGGGGACTCCCTTCTTCCTGGACTTACAGGCCAGTCCCAAGCTCAGAATCCCACCTCACCCCTCTGTGCCCTCCAGCAGCCACCAACTCTTGAGAGAGACACCAGGGATGGGGCATCCTTCTCCCACCTCGGCCACAGGGCTCAGCCTCGGGGATCAAGACCCAGGTTCAAATCCCAGCTCCAGTGCAAACTGACAATGAGACTTAGAACCAGCTGTGATGCCTCTCCAAGCTTCGATGTCCTCACCTGTAACACAGGTGGCAAATACAGAAACACTTCCGTCATCACTGTCGTCAAAGCAGTGAACATGCGCTGAGCTCTCAGGATGTGCCAGACACTGCTCTAGACCAGGACTTCTCCCTACATGGCAGTAGCAGGTACAAGTCCAGACACTCTTCCGCCCCAGTTGTGACAATCAAAAATATCTCCAGACATTGCCATATGTCCCCTTTGGGGGAGGGGCAAACTGCCCTTGTTTGAGAACCACTGTTCTACGCCCACCAGAACGTCAGCTCCAGGAGGACAAAAATCTTTGTCCGTTCATCAAATCTAGGGCCTGGATTTGAACTTAAGGGACCTGGTTTCACAATTTGCTCAGACACCTGCTATCCTGATTCTCAAAGGCCTACGGGAGGGTTTATGTGACCCAATATTACATACAAGTCTGGCCCACAGTAGGTGTCTCTAAATGGTCATTTTTGTTTGTGTGTTCTAAACTCCAGGCTTGGTTCATTATTATTAATAACAGCTAGCATTAATTAAGCATTTATTATGTGCCAGGTACCAAATGAAACGTCTTTTGCACACCATGGCTCATTTCAGATGTACAATGATCCTAGAAGGAAGGGATTACTATTACTTCCACTTTATTGAGGGCAAAACTAAGGTTCAAACATGTTAAACGACTTGCCTCAGATCACACTCCCAATAAGAGGAGGAGCCGGGACTGAAAGATAATACACCAGGGCCTCTCAGACTTTGGGCTTTCAGACTGGTAAGTTCCCTGACAAGGAAGCAACAAGCATTTAATGAGCACTGACTGTGTGCCAGGCACTGGGCTCAGCATCAGGGATACCAAGGTCAAGGTGGCCCCCAAGCAGCTCCAACAGCAAGCAGAAGGTGGAGAGGGCTCAGTGCCAGTATGGAGGGCTGGGGCTGGGGGAAAGGAAGTCAGAGATGCATGAGAGTAGCAGGAATGGCTTCTCAGAGGAGGTAGAGGGACAGCTCAAAGGAATTCAATATCCATTCATTCATGGAACAGTCAGGGAAGGCCTCTTAAACGAGGCAACATCTCAACAGAGCATGGCTGAAGATGGAAGTGAGCCATGCTGACATGAGGGAAAAGACAACTGGCAGGGAACTGTCTTTTTTAAATTATTGTTAGTCTATATTAATTCAAAAAATAGTGTGTTAATTAGAACTCGTGTAGCAATGCAAAAAAAGTATACAAAGATAAAGTGAAAAATCTTTCTCTACACTCCTCCCCATTCTCAGCCTGAGGCTACCAAGGCTAACATCTGGTGTGCATCCTGCAGTATCTTTCTCCACGCTCATAAATACCCACTGACAGAGCCTTTTTTGTGTTTCTTTCCCTACAAAATTGGGGTCCCACTCTACATTTCACTCAGCAACTTAGCCTTTCTTAAAGGTACAGCACGTATAGCCCCTCACATCCATAGAGACCAACCTCATTCTGTCCAACAGCTGTCCGATACCCCAACATGTGGCTCAACAACCATCCTAGTGAGACTTTCCTCTGTTAATCGCCACTCACAGGGTTGCCAATTTATTTTGCTATTAGAAACAAAACTGGAATAAATATCTTTGTAACTAACATCTTTACCTACTTTTTTTTTCTTGTTTCTATAGGAGAAGTTCCTAAAGGAACTGAATCAAAGGGTATCGTGGGTTTTTATTTTTAAAGACATTGCCAATGTATTTTTCCCCCAAGGCAGCCATCATGAACACTCCCACCAGCGTCCTCTGGGACTGCTCGCTTGCCTACAGCCATGCCAGCACTGGGCATTATGCCTCTTGTGTACGTGTGACGATGGTAAGGGATGCAAGGTGATGTTGACTGACATGGTTTCTCAGCAGAACTGCAGCTCCACACGGTTCCAAAAAACACTGCCAATTCCAGAGCATTCTGGACCCGAACGAGGCTAGAGGGGTGTGGGGGAGCAGGCTGTCCACCTAGGGGGCCCTGAGCAAGATGGGGACACCTTCTTCCCAAGCTCCTCCCCATCCTTGCAAGCCAACCCCTGAGCCTGCACCATCCTCATTTCTGAAATGGATTTCACACCCGGGCGTAACAAAGATGGCTTTGTCAGTAGGAAAGGGGAGGGGGGCACTGTTGCTGGAACATTCTGGATCCTGTTCATTCAAAGCTCTGTGTGTGGTGATGGGGAGGGCAGAGTTGGGGAACAACGGGGTGCTTCCTGCTCCGGGGCTGACCTCAGGCACAGGCACCGTGGGCAGAGCTGGAGCGGCCCCAAATTCCCTGCCATCCCCTCACTGGCGCACTCCACAAACATTTGCTGAGAGCTTGGGCTGTGCCAGGCGCTCCGGGAGCACTTTACATTTATCAGCTCACACAGTTCATCCCCACAGCCCCATCAGCGAGGTCACATCGTTAACACCACTGTGCAGATGAGAAAACAGAGGCTCCAAGAAAAGCAGCCAGGACTCGAGGTCACACAGCTCGTGAGCAGCACAGGAGCACAAAGCAGGGGCGGCCGACTGCCATCTAGCCACCTGCAGAACAGGCTCTCCTGCCCAGGCTGCTGTGGCAGCCTCCTCCTCAGCCTCCACCCCATCTCCTATCATCTACTCCCCACAAGTAGCCAGAGGGATCCTGCGAAAACAGAGTCAGATCTGCCCCTCCTCTGCTGAAACACTCCAAGGGCAACCACCTCACTCAGCATAGAAAGCAAAGCCCCTACAATGGCCCTCAAGGCGATCTGCCCACGAGCCTCCCTACTCCTACTGCTACCTCTCTGACTTGATCTCCTATTGCTCTGCCCCTGGCCACTCCGGCCTCCCTGTGCATCCTGAAACAGGCTCCTGCCTCAGGGCATTTGCTATTTCCCATGCTTGGAATTCTCTCCCCATAAAGACAGAGGCAAAGTCCTTTTCCTGATGTGACACCCCTAGAAGAGGCAGAGCCGGGATTCAGAGAAGACAGAATGCACACAGCTGAGTCTTCAATAAGAGAGAAGGATGCTGTGTGACTCTGGGCAGGTCAGGGAACCTTTCGGAGCCTCTATTTCCGCATCAACACAATGATGCGGAAATAGAGGGATCCCACCTGGCATCCTCCCTGCCTTCCGGCCCCAACACTCTGGGGGCTTCCTTCTGGGAAGCACTCCTCCCCTGACCATGTGGCAGAGCTAGGTCCCTCACCCAGGAGGCAGCCACCCCAGGGAAACAGAGAGAAATTCCTGTTCTTACTGAAGGTGGTTTGAGATGGGTTTTCTGTCACTTGCAACCAAAGGATCCTGACAACCAGCCAGCTCTTGCCGATCTCAGCAGCGGCAGCAACGCCATTGTCTTTATTATGGTTCTTGTTATTTCAAAATCTTCAAGAGGAGGGACAAACGAGGCCGGGGAGAGGCCACCAACAGGCTGTCCAACAGCCGGAAGACACCAAGCCTGAGCGGGATGGTATCAGGGTCCTGCAACCCAAGAAGAGGCCCAGGCAGGGACCCTCTAACGCCCCTGGAGGAACCCACTACTTCCTCCCAGGGTCTCCCAAAGGGGCATGAGTGCAGGAAGTAGGACAGACCATGTGGGAACCTCCTGTTTAATAGCTGATGTTGCAGAAAAGAGAAGAGAGCCATTGCCCACAGGCCACAGGAAGTGGAAGTCTGGGTAACAGAATCGCACCCTCTAAGAGAGACCCACCTTCTCCCCTTTTCATCTCAAAGAACAAGAAGGACCACCCACAAACTGAAAAACAAGTCTCCAACTTAAAACCCCTATAGGAGCTGGGCAGGTGACAGGGGATGCTGTGTGTGTCTCCTTAGTAAAAGCAATGACTATTGTATCCTTTTAACAGAGGAGAGTGTCTTTGTCTAGTAAACACACACCTCTCTTCTAAAGAGAAACCTGCTACCCTCCACTTGCCTTAAAACATGTAATTCTCTTGGTCTTTCAGTTTTCCATCTGATATATGCAAGAGTTAGAAGAAACATTCCTCTGTCCTCTTAACTCTACAATTAAAAAAAATTAAAAACCAGGCCTAGCACAGTGGCTCATGCCTGTAATTCCAATACTTTGGGGGGCTGAGGCAGGAGGATCACTTAAGCCCAGGAGTTCGAGACCAGCCTGGGCAACATAGTGAGACCCCCATCTCTAAACAAAACCTTTTTTTAAATTAGCTGGGCATGGTGACACACAATTGTAGTTACAGTTACTCAGGAGACTGAGGTGGGAAGGTCACGTGAGCCCAGGGGTTGGAGACTGTAGTGAGCTATGATCATACCACTGCACTCCAGCCTGGGCAGCAAGGCAAGATCTCACCTCAATTAAAAAAAAAAAAAAGGCAGGGGCGGTGGTGTTCACTCTTATAATCCCAGTACTTTGGGAGGCCGAAGTGGATGGATCACCTGAGGTCAAGAGTTTGTGACCAGCCCAGCCAACATGGCAAAACCCCATCTCTACTAAAATACAAAAATTAGCCAGGCGTGGTGGTGCACACCTATAGTCCCAGCTACTCAGGAGGCTGAAGGAGGAGAAACACTTGAACCCAGGAGGCCGGAGGCTGCAGTGAGCCAAGATTGCACCACTGCACTCCAACCTAGACAACAGAGTCAGACTCCTAAAAAAAAAAAAAAGAAAAAAATTGAAAACCAATAGGGCAAGTGCCATAATAAATGGCAACCAATGTTTGGTCTCAGTATTAGGAACATGTTATGGAGGGGTGGAGAGTGTGGCTAAATGAAGACTGAAGCCCTGTGCCCTGCAGAAGGGGCAGCTGCTCTTCAGGTCCAGCCAAACCAAACGTTGCCTGGAAAAGTGCAAGTGACACATCTTCTGATTACTAAGAAGCCCGAAATAATAGATTTTTGTATGAAATGTCTTCATTTTTCATTGTTGGCAGCTAAATAACAATTTTTAGTTTTTTATTAAACATAGGATTTCACCGTGTTTGCCAGGCTGGTCACGAACTCCTGACCTCAGGTGATCCACCCACCTTGGCTTCCCAAAGTGCTGGGATTACAGACGTGAGCCACCGTACCCAGCCTAAACAAAAAATTTTAAAACAATCCTGTGCAGGCTGACAAAACCCACGTATGGGCCTAACCTGGCCTTAGGAGCCCTGGGTTTTGAACCAGTGGTTCTGATCATAAGTAAAGTGACGGGTTCTGCTTTCATCACATCTGTGGCCTCAGTAGCTTGTACAAGGCCTGGCCCACAGCAAGGGTGCAATCAATGACTTCTGACCAGAGTCGGATACACACACACACACACACACACACACACACACACACACACACACGTGTCTATCACACTACTGACCAGACCTGGATACACACACACACCCCTCACACTACTGATCACTGAAGTCAAAGAATCTGAAAGCGAAGTTTCCCAGAGACAAGGGAATCCCCTGGGACAAAAGATTCATCCAACTCATTTGGATACAACTTAAACCTCCCTCCCTGTCCCCCAACGAGTCTCAGCTGTTGGATAAAAGCAGACTATCATGGGATAGGAGTCAGAAAACCTGGGCTTCAGTTCCATCTCAACCACAAACTCACTTGGGAACCCCAGGCCAAGTGACTGAACAGCTCTGTGCCTCAATGTCCCCTTTCTGAAAAGTGAGATGATTGGATGAGATGATGTCTCGGTGTCTTCCAGCTCTAACAGCCTGTTTCCAGGATTCTAGTGCCAATAATTTCTTTGGGCTAGAAAGGACCAAAGGGTCCTAAACCCAGGTTTCTTCAGCCCTCAGTTACTAAACTGACAAAAGAACCGGCAGCAATCAACAAAGATGCACATGGACTGACATTGTGAAAAACTGCAAACTACCTAAATGCCCCAATACAAGAGGAATGGGTATGTAATAATAATTTTACTAGAATGCTATTATTAAATTATGTATTAGTATAATAATTCTTATAAGTATAGCTAATACATATGGAATGCTTACTATGTACCTCGCATTGTTCTGATAGCTTTGCAGGTCCTAATTCACCTAATTTCCCCATCAATCTAAGATGGGAGCGCTATTTTAGGAGATGAGGAAACTGAAGTACACACAGATGGAGCAGCTGGCCACTCACCACACAGCAGGTAGGCAGTCAGGATTTGAACTGGACAGTGGCCATCATACAGCCCCCACATTTCATTCCGAAGCCATCAAAGGCTTGCTGATGGAGAGAGTTTATAGCAGTGACACGAGGAAGCACGCACAAGCAGTATCTGCTGTCATGTACCAGGCTCAAATCAAATGCAAGGAACAACAAGGAAATACACCCAAAGGTGAAACAGCTATTTGGAAGGGTAAGATTTTTTACTCATCTTTATTTCCCAAATTTTCTAAAATGAGCGCAGTAACTGTGAACACAGCCAGATGTGGCAGGCGTCCCAGGGAGCCGGCTCCACACCCAGCACTCACCTACTCTACTCCACCCCCAAGGGCCCAGATGTCAGCCTGCCCTGCATCCTGCTGTATCCCAGCATCTGGGCCAGGCACAGAGTAGGTGCTTAATACAATGTGTTGGAACAAGGGAATAAGTCTATGAGGTAGAAACAGAGATTTCCCCATTTTATAGCTGAAGAAACTGATGTCTAAGAATCAGCTTCCCGAGATCACAGAGCTGTCACAGAGCTTGGATCTGGGACAAGCATGAGCACATCTCAGTGGAGACTTTCTACCAAGGACAATCAAAATCACCAGAGCTGGACTGCCAAATACAATGCGTGATCCAGGACTAGATCCTGGACTGGTGGTGGGGATGGGTGAGGAGATGGGTATAGGGAACACTTGGGGAGAAACTGGTGAAATCTGAATATAGACTGTGCATTGTATCATTTAGTGTAAACGTTGACTTCCCTGATTTTGTTCAAGGCACTGTTGTTACACAAGAGAATGTCTGTCTTCCTAAGTGATGCATGCTAAAGTTTGTAGGCGCATCCTGTCTGCAATTACTCTCAAATGGATCAAAATAATAATAATGCATGTGTACATGAGGGGGAGAGGGGAAAAGAAAGGAAAGGGAGAGGGGGAGTGATCAAATAAAAAGTTACCAAAAATTTAACTCCAAAAAAAGTATTAAATTGCCCAGAAATACAACATGTTTGGTTTTGTGCCTAGAGCACCATATGTATGTAGAAATGAATAATATATGCAGCCAGGTATATACACAAAATATCATTTTACCATACTGAGGAGTTCCATAAGAGCGCCTGTAGCTGACTAGACATAAGGGAATGTGCTTTTGACACTCACACCTCCACTGTATTTACTACCTTTGTGTTTAAGGGGAAATAAATCTTTAAAACCACCCAATCAACATCCTGGTGGGCCACTGGCTGGTGGCTGAGACCACCCAGAGCTCCCTGACGTGGCAAATAAAACTTTCCAATCCCTCTGCCCTCCCTGGTGTGGTAAGGGCAGGAGGCCAAGGAGCCCAGGCTGCGGCTGCCCCCACACGGGGGTTCACGCTCCCAAGACAGAGTCATGGCCAGGAAGGCCTCTGCCACAGAGTGGGCCCCATTCAGCCCCTTTTGCTCATGCATTCATTTCTTCCACAAATGCTAACAAAGTCCCCATTAAAATCGTCAGGGACTTGGCCATGAACACAGCAGAAAAGGGCTGTGACCTCATGCGACTTATAATCTAATGGGAGAGAGATACCAAACAAATAAATCAACAAGATAATTCCAGGCAGTGACGGGTCAAGAAGAAAATCAGTGCAGTGGTGTAGAGAAAGGGACTAGAAGGCTCTCTGAGGAGGTGGCACTTGAGCTGAGAGCTGAAAGAGAAAGGGGGGCCCTTGGTACAAATCAGGGTTCCAAGAGCTCCAGGTAATAGGAACAGCAAAGGAAAAGGCTTAGAGGCTAGAACCAGCTGAATATAGTGCAAGAGCAGAAAAAAATCTGGTCGGGGCAGGACAGAACGAACTAGGCGGGGAGACAAGGTCTACACAGTGAGCCGAAGTTGGATCACATGATACCTTCTAACCCACCATAAGGAGCTGGGATTCGATTAACCTCCATGTTCCACCTCCAGCAGAGCGAGGATAGGGGAGGAAGAGGACTCCTTGTGCTTGTTCATGTCTCCCGTAAACAAACCGGAATAAAATGGCAGGGTGTTGGAGCTAAACCCAACCCTGTCAGTAATTACATTAAATATACATAAGCTAAACCATCTAATTAAAAGGCTGGGACTGTCAGATGGATTTAGAAAAGCAAGACCGAACTATATGATGCCTGTAAGAGATGCACTTGGAATATAAAGACACAGAGGCAGAAAGGAAAAAAATGGAAAACGGTAAGCAGAAGAAAGGTGACATGGCTATAGCAATATCAGACAAAATAGCCTTCAAGATAAGGAGCATTATCAGAGATAAAAAGGAGTATTTCATAATGATAAAAGGGTCAATTCGCCAGGAAGACATGATCATAAACACGTATTTCCAGCAACAGAACTTTAAAATGCAAAAAGTAATAACTGACAGAACTCAAAGGAGAAAAACATAAATCTACAGTCACAGATGGAGACTTCCAGAGCCTTCTCTCAATAACTACCAGAACAAGGAGACCAAGCATCAGTAAGGATATATAGATCCAAACAACACTACCAACTACCTTGATCCAAATGACATGTGTAGAACACTGCACCCCAAAATAGCAGAAGACACATTCTTTTCAAATGTACATGAAATGGTCCCTAAGGTAGACTACCTGCTGGGTCATAAACCAAGTCTCAATCAATTTCAAAGGACTGAAAACCCACAGAATATATTCTCTGAGCACAAGAGAATTAAATTGGAAATCACTAAACAATGAGTTATCTGGAAAAGCCCTAAAATGTGGAGATCAATGCAATCAGATGGCTTTCTCACTCCCCACCCCACCCTCAGAGTAAACAGCGCAGACAACATCTGGCGCAAAAGTCCCCTGGGAGAAAGCAGTTAGGCATCTGTCTCATGGCCAGGTCTAAGCCCACACTCCTAGGTAAAGGGGGTACCAGGCTGGGGTAGATGCTCTGGCTTCAACCTCAACAACCCAATTGGCAAATCATTTCAAGAGATGCTGGGGCGGCCGGGCACAGTGGCTCATGCCTATAATCTCAGCACTTTGGGAGTCGGCCGAGTGGACAAGATCACCTGAGGTCAGGGGTTTGAGACCAGCCTGGCCAATGTGGCAAAACACTGTCTCTACTAAAATTACAGAAATTAGCCAGACATGTTGGCATGCGCCTGTAATCCCAGCTACTCAGGAGGCTGAGGCAGGAGAATGGCTTGAATCTGGGAGGCAGAGGTTGCAGTGAGCCAAGATTGCACCATTGCACTTCAGCCTTGGCAACAGAGTAAGACTCTGTCTCAAAAAAAAGAAAACAAGAAAAAGAAAAAAGAGAGATGGTGGAGGTCTGTGTACTGTGTTGGAGAGACCAGGTCTTACCAAAGAGGAAACCATACCCCAGAATACAGCCCACCTGCCCTGCCTCACTCAGAATGAGCCAGAATGAGGCCAACAGCCAATCAGTTCACCTTACTCAGCGGTCACTCTGGGCAGGGCCAGAGAAGGAGTAAATAAAGTAAAGCACAGTGGTCACGAATACGGGCTTTGGAGTAGAACAATCCTGAGTTCAAACCCACCACTGACCATCACTGGTGTGTGGAACCCTGAGATGGCCCCAGGATTACTCTCCCCTGTGTCCACGCCCTGGAGGATCCTTTCCCATTTCATGTAAGTGGGACTGTTAGTGTTGACTGTTTGGTAAAGGAAGAGGCGAAGGGATTTTGCAGATATAATTAGGGTCCAAAATCAGCTGACTGAGCGGGCCTGACCTAATCAGGTAAAGCCTTAAAAGACGCCTGTGGGGGATAAAGCAGGGAGAAGAGCACAAGCACACTTCTAGGCCCTTCCTAAAGGAAGAGATTCAAAGCAAGTGATTCACCTGCTGGCCATGATGTGGCTATGTTGTGGGAGGACCACACCCCTAAGACTCAAGGGCACCTCTAGGAAGTGAGGGCGATCACCAGCCAATACCCTGCAAAAAAATGGTGACCCCGGCTCCATAACACATGGAACTAAATTCTGCCAACAACCCCATGCAGATGCCTCCCATGCCCCAACCCGCTCCTCGCTCCAAGCATCAGATGAGATCACAGCCCGGGTCAACACCCTGATGGCAGCCTCATGAGACCTTGAGCAGAAAACCCAGTTACACTGCACCCAGACTTCTGGCCCACAGAAACTTCGAGGTAACTAACAGGTGTTATTTTAAGCCACTAAATGTGTGGTAACTTGTTCGGCAGCAACAGATAACTAATATGCCATCTCTGTGTGATCCCAGGCAAGTGACCTCACCCTCTCTGGGCCTCAGTTTCCTCATCTGCAAAACTGCAAGGCTGTAAATGACACAGGATGTGTAACAGCCTCACCCAGAAAGTGGGGAGCAGTATGTTCTGTGCCCTTTCAGCTTCATGGAGGGATTTCACAGCAGGGGAATGGAAGGTAGCGTCGTGTGTTTTTGAGACACCAATCTGTTTTTTCAATCTTTGGATGGGTTGTTTGGAGAAGAGAGTGAACAGCATCTTCTAGCTCCAACTTACAGCCATCCCAGTTACTCCCAACTGCCTTCAGAGTGCAGAGACCAATGTCCAAGGCAAGGGACCACTTGGTCAAAATAAATTCAATTACTTATTTCAAGTCCCAGGAAGGATTCTCAGGCAGTGTGCTCAAGATGAGATGCTATAACTGTCCCTGTGCAAAAAGTAGGGAAATACTAAGATTCTAAAACAGAATGCTTAAAAATAACGTCTACTAATTACTGGGGCCTACTCAGACGCCAGGCAGTGAGCCAAGTGTCTCAATATATTTTATAGATGAGGAAACCAAGGTTCAGAGAGGGAAAGTTTCTTGCCCAGGGTCACAGAGCTGCTGAGGGGCAGAGATAAGATTCAGACCCAGACAATCTGGCTAGGCCCCTGGCACTTGAGCACAATGCCACACAGTAAAAAATTCTCCTGTGCCAAATCCTCCAGCTCACACATACCCACATGGTCAAAAGACACCAGGCCATCTTAGTCCCCAGAAGTCTGCACAAAAATGCTTAGCAGTTATATAATTCAAAACAATCACATCATGTAACAAAACATAGGCACGTATAGAAGCGATTTTTTCATTCAAAAAATATTTAATGAGCATCTACTATGTGGCAGGCATTGTTGTTGGTGCTGGAGATCAAAATCTCTATCCTCTTGGCCTGCCCGTGACATGACACGCTGGTGAGGGAGGCAGACGATAAGCAATAAATAAGTAAAATGTCTAGTGTGTTAGCTAGCAGGAAAAAAGCAACGCAAGAAAAGGAAGAAATGGTGAGGTGGGGATGTGCGGTGTCAGAAAAGTCCCAGTCAAGAACAGGATTTTCAGCAAAGGCCTGAAGGAGGGGGAGGGTTGAGCCACAGGGACACTGGGGGGTGGAGGGGAGCACATTCCAGATAGCACAGGTGCGAGGGCCCTGAGGCAGGTGCACGCTTGGTGCATTTGAGAAAAGGCAAATGCGCTTGGAGGAAGTGGACGTGGGGGTAAGAGCTACCCAGAAGATTCTGGGATTGGATAGTGGGGATGACTGCGCAACTTGGTGAATATACTCACAACCACTGAATCGTACACTTTGAAAGGGTGAGGTTTATGATGTGTGAATCATATCTCAGTTTTTAAAACTGTATGGGGGAAAAAGGAGTAATGAAAGAAGAGCTGGGAGAGCCAAGAGAGGCAGGTCTTGTGCGACATTCCAGGCCAGACTAAGGGCTGCTTTTACTCTGAGTGAGATGCAACTGATTAGGGTCTCACTGGATCCCTCTGACTGCGTAAGGAGAACAGAATGTGGGAGGCCAGGGAGAGATCAAAACAGTCAACTGCAATGGTCCTGGCCATTCCCGGCTGCGTGTCCTCAGGTATGCCACTTCCCCTCTCTGCAGCTGTTTTCCTCACCCAAGAAGTGGGCCTGAAAAATCCCTCCCCCACAGGGCAGAGGTGAGAGCTAACAGATGATGAAGTGCTGTTATGATGCCTATGCCCGGAGGGTGGAGTACTGATCCCGCCAAACAGTTTTTAATTATGCAAATGAGTTTCCTGAACAGAAAACAAGGGGCACCTTCCTCTGTCTCAGGAAGCAGAGGTTCATCTTGCATCAACAGCCCTCCCAGCCTAGAGGCAGCTGCCTTCACATCTCATCCACATTCTGGCCACAGATGGGGGCCCAAACTCCTCTCTGGGTGTGGTTGGCTGCACTGGCCTCCTCCAGGGAGCCTGCCCTGGTTACTTGGTAACAGAGTAGCCACAGGAAAGCTGACATCCAAAGAGAGGACAGAACCAGTCGTAGGTCACAGAACAGCCTGGAAGCAGGCAGGGGATCTGCTGTGGGAGGGGAAGGTACACCCATTCCCCTCTGAGACCTTAGTAAGACCATTGTACAGTCTTGGTTTCCACGTCACCAAATGACCTATGCCATATCCAACTGAAAGCAGTCTGGTGGCTCCTCACACCACCAGGAACAAAACCCAAACTGCTCACCATGCATCTGAGGCCCATGCAACCTGGACCCTGTAACATGCCAAACTCATCTCCCCTACTCTCCCCTCCAGCCACCCTGGCCTCTTACTGTTCCTCAAACAAGCCTGGCACAGTCCTGCCTCAGGGCCTTTGCATCTGCTGCCCCCGCAGCCTGGGACACACTTTTCTCCACTCTTTCCACCAGGGACTCTTTCTCTTCCTTCAGGACTTGGTCAAATGTCATCTCCCTAGGAAAGCCTTCCTTGTCCATCCCATCTAAAGTAGATGCGACCATCCCAGTCACAAACATAACCTCATTTTATTTCCTTCTGTCTGCATCCACTCCCCAGCTGTGTGGACTTGAGCAAGTTACTCAACCTCTCCCAGCTTTAGTTTCCGCATCTGCAAAACTGACCTCAGGGAGTTGTTGCAAGGGCTCAAGAAGCATGTGGCACAGTACCTGGAACACAGCAAGGCCTCAGTGGGTGTCCTTATTATGACAACTCTGGTACTTTTCTCAAGGGATTTCTTTTTGCGATGTCTGCAGATTCCCTGAGGGCAAAGACCTTGTCTTGTTCCAGCCACATGCCAGCACCTAGCACAGTACCTGGCACACAGTGGGTGCTGAATAGCCATTTATTGAATGAATAAGTCGATTAGTGGATGAAAGCATCAACTGCCCACACCCCGACCCTGGCCTCACTCTTCCTGAGAGATGCTTCTTACAGAAGCCACCCACCCTCCCAGCAAGCAGGGAAGCACAAGACCCTGGGTCCTGACAGCCGATGGCCACCTGCCTGCACCAGCTTTCAGTGGCCCCAGTTCCACCAGCCTGAAATAGCCTCGCCTCCCCTGGCCCAGAATCAAGGGATCGTCTGTCAGTTCCACCCTGGGGAAGGAACCAGGCGGGTAAACACAGATTGAGTGTCCAACCACAAGACAAAAGAAGAGCAGACAGACCCTTCTGGTCCTCAAGGAGCCAAGAAAATAAAAATAAGCTTAAAAATCCACACAGGGCTGGGAGGCTGGAGGGCTCCGCTTCTTCCTTGGGACTTCCTCTGCGAGGAGGGGTGAGCCCACACACAATCACTGCACTCACTCCCTAGAGTAACCCTAGGAGGTCTGGGGTCATGCCCATTTTGCAGATGGGGAAACCGGGGCTCAGAGACGCAAAGCAACATCCCCAAGGTCACACAGGGGAAGAGCCAGGAACTGAACCCAGGCCAGGTGGCTCGAGAGTCTGTGCTCTAAACCATGAACCGCAAGAGAGAGAGCCTCCCAGACACTCTGCTGGGTGAAAAGGGCAAACCGTATTATGCTACTTACGTAAACACATCTCACGTATTTCCACGCAGGCATGCTAATGCCCCTATACAGTCTGAGAGCACAGGTGGTAGTCAAAGGAGCTTTTAGCCCAGTGGTTCTCAACTGGAGGCTGTTCTTCACGCCCAACCACCTCTAATGGATACTTGGAATATCTGGAGACATCTGTGGTTGTCACAGCTGGGGAAGAGGGGTCCTACTGGCATCTGTACGTAGAGGCCAGGGATGCTGCTAAGCATCATTACAACGCACAGGACAGCGCGCCCCCCCTACCAAGAGCAAAGAATGATCCAGCCCTGTATGTCGATAGTGCTGAAGGCTTAGAGACTAGTGGGATTTACTCCAGACCAACTGCTAGGGCCACAAATGACCCCTGTGAAACCTCTTCAAGGGGGACTTCTGGCCGGGCACAGTGGCTCACGCCCATAATCCCAGCACTTTGGGAGGCCAAGGCGGGCAGAACACTTGAGGTCAGGAGTTCCATACCAGCCTGGCCAACATGGTGAAACCCTGTCTCTACTAAAAAATACAAAAATTAGCCGGGCGTGGTGGCACGTGCCTGTAGTCCCAGCTACTCGGGAGGATGAGGCAAGAGAACCGTTTGAACCCAGGAGGCGGAGTTTGCAGTGAGTCAAGATTGCGACATTGCACTCCAACCTGGGCAACAGTACAAGACTCCATCTTAAAAAAAAAAAAAAAAAAAAAAAGAGGGATTTTTGATCCTGGCCAAAACACAAACCCCGGAAAAGGATGTGGGCCACCAAGCTCTCTTCCCAGGTCTCTGGGGATGGAACTCTAACAAACTGAGTGGCTACTGCCCTTAACTGGAGCTCACCTCCCCTCTGGGGATGCAACTCATGTCACCTGCAAAACAAGGAGATTCAGACCCAATGACCCACCTGGCTTCTGTTCAAGATCTCCGAAATGCAGGGCAGGAATCAGCTCTGACCTGGCCCCATGTCTGGGGAATGATGCTGTGGGACACAGCACACCGGTTTGAGGGGCAGCCCGCCCTGTCGCCCACCTCCCTCCAGTATTCCAGGCAGCACGCCTGCGTCTGTTGGAAAAAAACAAAAGACGCCCCAAAAATCTGAGAGGTCAGGTTCTCCTGCAGCCAGGCATGACCTGCTTCAAACACTTAACTCTTGCAAAACCTTTAAGGGAGAGTGGCTGTGAAGCAAATAGGATGTGGGTTTCTTTATCAAAGGGAGTGGCCCCAAGCCCAACAGGTCTTCAGCTCTCTGACCTGATAAAGGAGTATCTTTCTCTCCAAGAAGGGGGTGCCCTGAAGTCTCAAAAGCCAGAGACACCAACCCCATTCACCTCTTCTTAAAAGTGACAGTTAAATTGCTACCAGGGCAAACACCAGAATAAAAGTAGGTAGGCTTCCAGAAGGCTCGTCTGAAGAATGAGTCACAGAATCCCCATGGGGCTGTCCTTCTTATAAGGACAAGGACCTGTTGATGACTTCATTCTCGTGGCCCAGAACACTGCCCAGGATATACAGCAGATGCTCCATACATACCTGCACACAGAGAAAAGCAGTCTCGTATCTTCATGGTTTTACCTGTACAGAGCTCTCTGTCTGCCATACATTAAAAAAAAATGTCACCCATCTAAATCCTGCTGACACTCAGGTTTTTATCATCAAAAGATTTTCACTGACTTCCTGACGATGATGAGTCCAACACAAAGTGGCCTGTCCCAGGCTCTCTGGCATCTGAAAACTGAAATAAGGTGGACTTTTTGACTTAATTCTTGCCCACCTGGGCAGCCCGGAGGTCTCACAGGGCCGGTAACTTTGCTCATGAACACAGCCTCATGTTGGCACAATTCAGGACAGTGGTGAAGAATGTGGGCCAGGCAGCCTTATTACCTGGGTCCAACTGCCAGCTCTGTCAGGCTGTGTGACCCTGGGAAACTGACTTGGCCTCTCTGTGTCTCTGTTTCATTTGTAAAATAGGAAGCATAAGAATACCTGCAACTTTTGAGTTAATGCATAAGGAACTATAAGCAGAGCTTGCAAGTATATAAATATTAGCAAATTGTTACCACTATTACTATTGCATTAATCTAAAAACCATGTTGAAAATACAATTCTTCCTGTCAGCTTCTTAAAATATATATTCACATACATATGTATAATTTTATACAAAAGGGGTATTATAAACAGGATTTTACTTCCTTATCTTCCTGGTTGCCTTTCTCCCTAAGATACGCATCCTTCCATCCTTTTCTCCAACCTGCTGTCACCTTATACATACAACACACATGCGTACATTATGGTTATTGTTTATTTTCCAAAAGAACTGTGTTACATATACCTCTCAGCATCCTACTTTTCATATGAAGACCACGTGGAAATCCCCCCAAGTCACTGGGGAGATCCCTCTGCCTCAATGACTGTGGAATCAAAGACCTGCCCCCTCCCCCACCACCCGTGGCATTTCTCCCTAGTGTGAGACTAGGAGTACAGAATCTTTTAAAACAGAAAAAAATAGTGACAACAAAAAACCACAGTTTCTTGTTTGGCGAGCGGAGCTCCAATGAGAAGAAAAACTTTGGTCTCCTCCCTCCAAAAAGCGGAACCACAGAAAGCATTCTGGGAGCTTTCTGCCCACAATCCCTGTTCCTCAGAGACCCCATCCCAGTCAGTTCCGGGCAGACCCTCTATGTCTCTATAGCTCTCTGTCCTCAGCCACGGGGACACCTTCGAGGAGCTGCTGACTAACTCCCACCCACAGGCCTCTGCCCACCCACCCAGGCCCTCTCTTCTCTTCCGACCACTGCCCAGATGACACACCCATCATGGGAGTGACTGGCACCTGCCCCTGAGGTGCCTCCCCTGGGCAGGTGGGCCCAAGGCCTACTCAGCCTCTTCTAGGGGAGTGGGGGGGGGGTCCTTTGAGCTCCAAAGAGCTGCATATCCCCCAAAATACCCACACAGCATTCCAAACACCCAGTGCGCCTGGCACTGTTCTAACAGCTTTGACCTCAGGCTCATCCAAGCTTCACCACATCCTTGTGACACAGGTGCTACATTGTGCCCATTGGACAGATGGGGAAACTGAGACACAGAGCAAGTCAGTGATCAGCCCAAGGTCACCTACAGTCCCAGTGGGGGAAAGCCTGCATTTGAACACCAGCAGCCTGACTCCAGAGCTTCACTCAACCCTCATGCCATGAACAGCCCCGGAGCCCAGAGCAAGAACTCGGCAGCCTGCCATTTCTATCCGTCCACAGTTCTGCCCATTCAGTGGAGAAAAGAACGGGAGTCACAGAGGGGTAATAACAGGAGGAAGCGCAGGCAGAGGTGAAACATCACACAGACCTGGGTTCAAATCCCTGTTCTGCCACCTTAACAAATCATGTGCCAAGCCCTTCTTGGATGAGCCAAAGGCAGTCTATGAAGTGGCTGGGCACATGAGTTCTGGGGCAGGGAGCCTAGGATCAAATCCTGGCAATGGTGTCCACCTAACCCAGGGCAGCTCACTTAGATTCACTTTGCCTCGGTTTCCTGACCTCTCAATGGGGATAAAAACAGTATCCCCTTGGTAGAGAAAATTAAATGAGCTGACACACACAAAGTGCTTAGAATGGCAAGTGATGAATCAAAGCAGTTCCTGCACAGCAATGACTGTCATTGTTTTCATCATGACTAACGTTGCCCAAAGCACACGGGGAGTACCCCCACATAGCCAGGGCTTCGAAACGATTCGAGCCAAGGTTCTGAGTCAAAACCCCGGGCACTGTTTCCCCCAAAACTGATCCAGCATCTCTATGAAAGGGCTGTCCTTGCCGCTTCAAGATTCTTTAATAAACACACACAAAACACCAAACTCAGAGGACCCCCTGGAGATTAGGGAGGGAGTGCAACCCAGTTCCTGAAGGAGATGGGGAAAGATGGAGAGATTCTGGAGGAACCACAAAGCCCTCGGCCTGGAACCAAACAAAACCACTGGTTCCTGTGGCCGGAGTTTAGGGGGTCAAAAGGAAACTCACGCAGAACCCCCATCCTCCTCTCAGTGCTGACTTAACTCAGACCTCACTTCCTCCAGGAAGCCCTCCCTGATCACCTCTGCTCTCTGGATGCTGAAGTTCCATAACCCTAATTATCTGTACTATTTAATTTTCCTATAACAACAATAATAACAAATACTTATAAACCCTACTGCCAGACACTGTTCTAAGTGCTTTACATCAATTTCTATAACTCATTTATCTCCTTTAAAAAACCTATAAAATAGGACCTATTACCATCCCTCTTTTTACAAATAAGGCTCAAACAGGTTAAGGTGTTTGCCCAAGGTCACAAATCCAAGGACTTAACCTCAAGCAGTCTGGCTCCAGAGCCTTGTACTTGGATTGTTTTTTTAAAAACACCCATTTGGCCACCCTCCACTACACTGTCCTCTCCTTGAGGACAGAAGTCACACACGGCCCCTATCACAGGGGTTAGTTTCCACGGTTTCCATGGGCTGACGGGGCCTTCACACCAGGGACACACGGAGGGCAGGGTGGTCCTTTAAGGCCTGCCTCTAACCACATGGAAATAAAAGCACGGAGGGATTACCGTGCATTCTTCCAAGCCAGGAGACAGCGGAGAAAATCCCTTAGCAAATATAAAGGCTGAGAAGAGAGAGTGGGAAGACAGAAGAGAATCACAACCTGAGGCTGCCAGCCTTGTAGCCATGGAAAGCCTTGGTAATTAGCAGTTCCAGAAGCTCTAAGCCCCAGGTTAGTTGTGAAAACGAAAATGCCTTAGGATGTTTAGGGGCCATTCCTGACGGGCCAAGATGAGAAAGGACTCCTGGTGGCTCACAAACAACGTATGGCTGGTCAGGTTACACAATCCGTCTGTTTCCGGCACCAGCTTGGGGACACACAGAAGGACAAGGCAGAAAGGAAGTCCGGATTCCCCTCCTTGTTTCACAGGTGTGGAAACTGAGGTCAGGACAGGCGGCATGACTGGTCCAAGACACACATCCAAGTTAGAATCAATTCACCTCAGAACTAACACATCAGATACAAAAAGAAAAATGTGATGAAGTCAGCAAATATAAAGTGTCAAAGAGATAATGTGAAAGCAGAGAAATCTTTTTTTTTCCTGTTTCTGGAATAATAAGAACGGTTGGCTCCAATCAATTTCCATTATTCCAGCTTCCTCCGACTCTACACGTGGACGATTTAAAACCACAGTTAACTCAAACACAATCTAGATCTGTTCTAAAATGAAACAAACCATGTAGGGCAGGGGCGTGGGAGGGAGAGGTATATTTTCTTTCCCATTAATGTAAAAATTGGTTTGTATTTCCTGTTTCTCTTCCAAGCAGAGGGGCAGGGAGTGGCTCAGAAGGAGAAGTCAGGAGTTCCCTAGAATTTGACATTGCTCATAGACACCAGGGTTATCTACACGTTTAATTCAGAAACTGCCAACTTCTAACTGAACAAATTCTTCACCCCGCCCCACCCCCCGAAACTATGAGAGAAGAAGGGATGGAAAAGAAAGCCAATCTTGCCTTATTCTTACAGCCCTTCCTAGAAGCGTCCTTCGGCCAAATGGTTTTCAATGCTTCTGCACAACCCCCTCTCCCACACCCCCCTTCCCCCAGTACATCTCCTTTCACAGGCAGAAGGGCTCTAGTCTAGGGCTCTCTTCTCCCTGAGTTGGAACTCTGATCTCACACAGCCTCCGCTGCACCCCTAAGCCATGGGGAGCCCCAGAGGACTCCAGAGTCTCCCTCTTTCTCCCAAAGACTGGCAGCTACAGAGCCGGGCTCTAGGGTCTTTGAAAGAGCCACCCCCACACCAGCCCTTCCTGAACCAGGATTAAAAGACTTCCTAGAGCAGAGAAGGGGAGTAAATGAGGCCCCAGCAGGAGGCACGGAGATTAAAGCCTTTATAGTCTCCTAACTTCCATCCAAGGCTCTGCCCTGTCCCACCCCCTCCACCCCCTGGCCACTTTTCTCACTTCCTAGGAGAGTAGGGAAGTGGCCCCTTCCTCCCTCTCACAGAAAAAAAAGCAAAAGCAAAATGCAGCATAGAATAGGGGTTTAAAACACTAGCTGGGATCGTCCCAGTTCAAAGCCCAGTACCCCCACTTAATCAGCTGTGCGATCCCAGGCAAGCTACTCGGCCTCTCTGGAGCTAAACTTTCCCAATCCTAAAAACGGAAGGAGGCAGGGCCCAGTAGCTCACGCCTGTAATCCCAGCACTTTGGGGGCCGAGGTCGGCGGATCACTTGAGGCCAGGCGTCCGACACCAGCATAGCCAACATGGTGAAACCCCCTCTCTGCTAAAAATACAAAAATTAGCCGGCCGTGGTAGCTGGCGCGTGCCTGTAATCCCAGCTACTCCGGAGGCTGAGGCACGAGAATTGCTTTAACCTGGGAGGAGGAGGTTGCAGTGAACCGAGATTGCGCCACTGCACTCCGTCCTGGGGGACTGAGGGAGGCTCCGTCTCAAAAAAAATTTTTTTTAATTAAAAATAGGGGAAATATTCGTCCCTACTTCATAGGACGCCTGTGAAGGTTAAACCTGCTAATTAATGACACATTTAAGGTGCCTGACACATAGTAAGTGCTCGGTTGTTATTTTACAAAGTCTGAGGTCGTGGTTTTGCACTTGGAGGTGGGGAGTTGGGGGGTGGATGCAGTTAGGGAGCCTGGACTGCCGGGTCGTGAGTTCGAAATCCACTCTCCCCGAACTCCAGCAAAAACCTGTGCATGGCGGGTTCTACCCTGGGGTTCTGTCAATCCCTGTCCCTCCTCTGAGCTTCAGGTTTTATCCTACTCCACCAACGCGCAGGGACGCTGGGCTCTGGGGCTCCTACGGTCTGTCCTAGACGAGTGGTGCACTGGGCGCGAAGTTACTCCTGGGAAAAAGACGCAGGAGAGCGAGCTCCCGGCGCCGGGGTCCCCAAGCCTCTGCATCGCGGATGTAACTAATTTTAAAACTATTTGAAAGGCGAGGAGGGAGAAGAAAAGACAAAAGGGCAGCGCGCGCCGCGGGGAAGTGGAGTGCGGGAGAGCCCCGGTCTGAGCAGGACCCTGCGCCGCCCAGGGAAGGAGGCGACGGGACAGCTCTGGAGGAGCGTGAATCCCCCTCGCTTTCCGCGCGCCCCGCGGGGCGCCCCCGAGGCGACTCTCTCCACCCACGGGGACCACGGCCACAGGTTGTGGGGAACGCGGCGGGGCGAGCGGCTGGAGGGAAAGCTGTCCCCGCGCTCCCGGGCGATACTAACCGACTGCAAGAAGCGCAAGGTGCCCACGTAGTCCCTCTCGGTGCCCAAGATCTCGTTGAGGACGCAGAGGCGGAGGCGCAGCTGACGCTCCGACTCCCGGGCGGCCGAGAACGCGGCGGGGCGAGCGGCTGGAGGGAAAGCTGTCCCCGCGCTCCCGGGCGATACTAACCGACTGCAAGAAGCGCAAGGTGCCCACGTAGTCC
>NW_012121820.1:4587389-4606886 GCF_000951035.1 Colobus angolensis palliatus | reverse complement strand
CCGGGAAGAGAGGGGCGGCCGCTGCCTGGGCAATGAAGGCCCTTCCCGGGAGCGCCGGGCCCTCGCGGTGCCCTCGGCGCTGCCACGACCTTGGGAAGGAATATGCGTGGCGCGCTCTCGCTCTCACTTTTCTCTTTCCCGTTCCCCTTCCCGTCTCTTTCCTTCCTTCGTTTTCTTTCTGAACTACTTTGCCCCCGACCCTGCCCTTTCCACCTTTCCCAGAAGAAATTATTACCTGCTCTCGAGTTATTGATCAAGTGGCAGGTACCCTGCCTGCTCCCACTTCCATCCACCCACCCTCTGGGATAAGGCCTTGAGAAACCCAGCTTCTTGTCAGGTTGCTCTGGGTGATGTCGATCATCATCAAACCGCTTGGCAAATGTCCTCACCCGCCTTATCGGGAGGTATGGAGAGGGGAGGAAGCTCTGGGGCCTAGAGTCAGCTGCTCAGGTTCAAATCCTAGCTCCCCACTTGCTGGCCGGGCGGCCTTGGGCTGGTTTCCTTGCCTCAAGATTCTCAGTGTTTTCATCAGTATAATGGGAATGATCATGGTACCTAGCTCCAAGGTCCTTCCGGGGGTTCCATGGGAAGTACTTAGCACACGCCCAACACCTGGAAAGTTCTCTGTAAATGTTTGTTCTTACTATTATTGCATGTGTGAACGGCCCTCTAGGCCTGGCCCCGCTCTCGAATGGCCCATGCAATTCCTAATCAACCTTCCGGAGCAGAGATTGTATTGTTTCTGCAGGAAGTGATTCACATAGTATCTGCTTCTATAGTCATTTTATGGACAGAAACATTGCTTATTTATCGCTGTTCCAAAAGCCTAGGATATTGGCCTCTCAATACTGTAAGTGCCTAAGGACACAGGGAGAGAATGAGGTGGCTTCCGCCCTCTCTGACTTCTTTCTTTGGGGTCATGGGCAAGGTAGCATTTGATCTGGGCCTTGGGCTGAGTGAAGTTCCCCTGGGCAAGGAGTAAAGGACATGAGGTAGGTGAGCCTGTCACACTTGGGTAGTGGAGTCATTTGTCTCCAAAGGTAGCTGGTTTTTTATTTATATTTTTATTCCTAATAAAGGCCTCTGGAGTAGCTCTGCTTTGTGACCTTAAACTGGTCGCAGTACCTCTCTCAGCCTCTGTTTCCTCATCTTTAAATTAATTCTGTCTACCACGAGGGGAGAACATAGTGGGAACATAATGGACCATGGAATGAAGCGGGCTTGCATTTGTATCCCAGTCCAAATCCAACTGGCAGGGTAACCTTGGCCAAGACACATCATTTCTCTGGGCCTCAGTTGTCTAATCTGTAAAAGGGGAGTCTTTGTGAGAGCAAAATCTATGCAATACAGACTTTCTCAACCTTAGGACTATTGACATTTGGAGTCAGATAACTCTTTGTTGGGGGAGGCGCGTGTCCTGTGCATTTCAGGACGTTTAGCAGCATCCCTGCCCACTAGATGCCAGTACCTCTCCCTCCCCAATCTGAGAACAGAAAATGTCTCCAGGCTGGGCACAGTGGCTCAGGCCTCTAATCCCAGCATTTTAGGAGGCCCAAGTGGGAGGATTGTTTGATCCCAGAAGTTCAAGACCAGCCTGGGCAACATAGCAAGACCCTGTCTCTACAAAAATTCTTTTTTTAATTAGCTGGGCATGGTGGCGCACACCTGTAGTACCAGCTATTGGGGTGGCTGAGGTGGGAAGCTTGCTTGAGCCCAGGAGGTGGGGGCTGCAAGTGAGCTCTGATCGCACCACTGCACTCCAACCTGGACAACAGAATAACGCTTGCCTCAAAAATGAACAAACAGAAACAATGTCTCCAGACATTGCCAGATATCCCTGGGGACAGAATTGCCCCTTGTTGAGAACCATTCATGTGAAGTACCCGACACAGATAGCTGGCACACAGTAGGTGCTCAACAAATGTTAGTTCCCTTCTCAGCCCATGACCAAGGAAGGTTAGCCTCAAGTTCACACACAAATCCCACACTTCACCCAAGAATTGGCCCACACTGCCAAAAAACGTTTCCACGTTGTGGATCGGTCCCATCCCTGGCCCACCCCAATGTTTTATACTTCGTACTTCCTCAGATTCTACTGGGATCTTTTTCCCCTTCCATCGCCATCCCCAGTGGTAATTATGACACTAAAAGATGATACAGCTTTTAGTAACATACTAAGCTTTCTGTGCCTTGCTTTCCTCATCTGTGAACTAAGAATAATACCAGTACCTACATCATAAAGTCATTGCAAGGTTCCTGAGTGCATACGTGGAGAGTGCTTAGAGCACACAGTAAGTGCTCAATTAGTAAAGTCTTTTACAATGTGTGGATTGAGTGCTGAACCTAATAGGATGCATTTGGCTGCAAGGAGAAGAAAACTGGGCTATTATAGATGGCTTAAAGCATAAGGACATTATTTATTTAGCAAGAGGTCCAGAGGCAATTGGTTCCTGAGGCTGGTATAGGACTTCATGATGCCATCAAGGATCATGGCACCTTTGACCCTCCTATCCTCAGCATGGTAGCTTTTTCTCCCAAGCTTTAGGGCCTCAAAGGCACAAAATGGCTGCTGAAACATCAACATTGCCTCCTCACACACCTCCAATGCAGGAAAGACAAGTATGAAGAAGACTCTGTCTCCTCTGTGCTTCTCTCTTTGGGGGAATAAACTTAAGCTCCCAGCAGGTCAACACTGAAACCATTGGTCACCCTTGAAAAGTCCCTGACCAAGGGCATAGATTGTCACCATTAACTTAGAAAAGACCTGCTTCGTCCCCTGGCACAAGGCTGCCCGGACAACGTGGGGATCTGTTGTCGAGAGAAGAGGAGCTAGCACAGGTGGGCATCTGAAAGTGTCGGCCACAAGCATCTGCTACACACTGGGCATTAGGCAAGGTCCTGAGATTGCAGCACTGAGCACCCCAACAATTTAGGCCCTTGTGGTGCCAACATTATTCCAGCAAGGGGGGATGGCATTATTCCAGCAAGGGGGACAGCATTATTCCAGCAAGGGGGGATGGCATTATTCCAGCAAGGGGGACAGCATTATTCCAGCAAGGGGGACGGACGACGATAAAGGCAACAAGTTCCACCCCTCATTCATTCAACAAGTATATACTGAGGGCCTCCTATGCTCCAGGCAGGGCTACAGCAGTGAACGGAACAGATAAGGTCCCTGGCCTCCTGGTGTGTCCAGTCAAGAGCGGGAAGAAAAGGACAATGAATAAACAAGATCCTTTCAGCTTCTTTAAGGCCTGCAAGGGATGGGCCTGGGGAAGCACCATTGGTTGGTGGCACCTCCAGGACTCTGCCTCAGGTCACTACCCCGGTGTCAGGATTCAGCCAGGGGCCTCAGCCTTGGCGGGATCAGTGGGGACTCCCTCTCTTCAAAACCTGGCTGGCTCCCAGCTAATCCTGGCACAGACAACTCCCTGAACCAAACATGACTAAGCAGTCAGGCTGGAGAGGATCTCTTCCTATCCCCATTTCAACTTTGACCTCTGCTCCCTTCTTCCCCATCATCCGTCCAGGATATCTAGTGGGGAGCCCATCTGTCCCACGTATATGCCAGGGCAGGGCCTAAAGCAGCTGGTAGCTGGGTAACATTCTCAGAAAGAACAGGGAGGAAGAAGAAAAAAAAAAAAACTTGCAGTTCAGGGGGAAGAAAAAAAATGATGATAATGATAGGGAAATTCTCTTTTGCAGGGACAATTTTAGAGTTTCCGTTGCCATGTACTTCGCAAATAGTGGGAAATACCGTTTCGTTTCTGTTGCGTAAGTTTCACAGTTGCAGGGGAGAAGATTCTGCTGCTTGGAAACATCAGAGTTTCTTATTCCCTGACAAGCCCCTGTCAGCTTCTGCAGGCTGAGGATTTGAAGGCCCCTTCCCAAGGTCTGTTTAAAAGGAAAACTAATTAAGATAAAGCAAGGAAAAACAACAAGTGATTTTTTTCCCCATCCCAAGTTGAATGAGCCAGTTGAGAAGTGAGTTACTGCACTGTCCGGGGGTGCCATCATTTCCCAAATGCAAATCAGTTCTCAAAAGTCAGACCAGCAGCCCAGAGCCGGGCTGTTCCTCATTCTGAGAACCAAGAGCAGCTGTCTGAGAAGAAGAGGGAGGCCTCTCCACCCTTGGAATTAGAGCAGCTGGACAACCCAAACCAACGCTGGACACACAGCCCAGGGTTCCCTTCTTCCGACCAAAATATAATTGTCTTCCTAATAGTGGAGCTACCCCCAGCTGCCCAAGTCAAAACGTCTCCAAGGGAAGCCTTGCTGCTGGAAGCACATTCTCCAGAGGGCTCTGGTTCAAGGTCTGATTCAAGCATAATAGGTATCAGATTAAGTCAGGGCTCCACAGCTTTGCCAAATCATACTTGTGCCAGGAGGCATTGGAGACGCTGCTTTGAGGAAGCAGAGAAGAAAACATCTAGGACCCTCAGTTCCAATCCCACTCTGCCACCAACATGCAGGACTTCTGCAGCCTTTGGACACTGCTGTAGCACCAGAGACCAGCTTCTTGGCTTCAAATCCCAGTCCTGTTGCTTCCTAGTTGTGTCACTTTGTGAAGTGACTTAACCTCTCTGGGCTTCAATATCTGTATCTGTAAAATGGGGTCAGTAAGAGCTTCTACCTCACAGAGTTGTTGTGCAGATTAAAATATTTAATAGATCCAAAGTGCATAGTATGCTGTCTGATCCTTGGATGGGTGTTTGCTATTGTAAGTGGATGAAGCCATGATGCCTGGAGCTATGGCAGCCATCTTGAGACCCTGAGAGAGGACACTTCTGACTAACTGAAGGTGCAGAATGACAAATGGAAAGAATGTGGATCTTTGATGTCATTGAGATCCTGAATTAACCAACCCCGGAACCACCCTTCCTCTAGACTTCTTGTATTAAAAGATAATAAAATGTATAACATCCCATTTTGGACCATATGATCACCCTATCTTTTCTTTCTTTTTCTTTTTTTTTGAGTTGGAATTCCAGGCTGGAATGCAATGCCACGGATCTCAGCTCACTGCAACCTCTGCCTCCTGGGTTCAAGTGATTCTCCTGCCTCAGCCTCCCGAGTAGCTGGGATTACAGGCATCTGCCACCACGCCCAGCTAATTTTTGTGTTTTTAGTAGAGACCAGATTTCACCATGTTGGCCAGGCTGGTCTCAAACTCCTAATCTCAGATGATCCACCTGCCTCGGCCTCCCAAAGTTCTGGGATTACAGGCATGAGCACTGCCCCTGGGCCTGGTCGACCCTATCCTTTCAAATAAGCATTGACCTGACTTCTTGCTACTTTTAAAATGCAAATGCCTCAGAAGGGTACTGGGCTTCACCCTATTGCTTTCCTAATGGAACAGAGACTTAAGGTTTATAACCTGAAGGCTGGATTGGGAGTAAAACTTGAGAAAAGCATTCAGAAAGAGATTGGTACATAGAAGGTAAATTGTGCAGTTTCGTCAAGGCCGGAGATCGACCTGGATGAAATATCTTGAAATTTTGCAGCCAGGAATGCCAGATGGTTTCAACAGACATACTGGACACACATTTATATGTCTGGGTTATTTTTTTTCCCCCAGAACTGAAGGCTCGAAAATAAAGCTGCCCAGTCCAAATCCAGACACCTGGCAACCCCAGTGGTAACTTTTACTGAAAGCTGTCGGCTTCCTCTATAGCCGGCAGAAACACAAACAGCCACACCCTCTCCAAATGCCATTTAAGCCGCTGCCTGCCTTCCAAATTTCCAGGGCAAATTCCATTCCTGGAGGCTTTGTTGAGAAGGGGGAAAACTTGGGCTTTTTTTTTTTGAGACGGGGTCTCACTCTGTCACCCAGGCTACAGTGCAGTGGTGCAATCACAGCTCATTGCAGCCTCAGCCTTCCAAGCTCAAACACTCCTCCCATCTCCGCCTCCCAAGTAGCTGGGACCCCAGGAATACGCCACCATAACTGACTAATTTTATTTTTTTTTTTTGTAGAAATGGGGATCCCATTATGTTGGCCAGGCTGGTCTTGAACTCCTGGCCTCAAGCAGTCCTCCCACCTCGGCCTCCCAAAGTGCTGGGATTACAGGTGTGAGGCACCACATCCATTTTTTGAGTGCTCACTCTGGGACAGGCACTGTTGGATTACAGGCACCTGCCACCACGCCCGGATAATTTTTGTCTTTTTAGTAGAGATGTGGTTTCACCATGTTGGCCAGGCTGGTCTTGAACTCTTGACCTTAGGTGATCCACCAGCCTCGGCCTCCCAAAGTGCTGGGATTACAGGCGTGAGCCACTGCCTGGCCCCGAGATGGAAATTTTATACATCACTTCTGCTCCCACCCTACTGGCCAGATCTTGCCACCCAGATGGCTCTGTGATTCTTTGCCAAGTCATGCCAAGCCACCGCCCAGGTGTTGCAGGTGGGCTGTGGGAATCTTGTTTCCTTGTGCTGAAACAGCACCAGGCACATGTAAATAATTGTTGAATGAATCAGTATCTCCAGTATGTTTTGGACTCCAGGTTGAGAGAAACCTCACCGTGAATGTCTGGGACTGTTCTAGGTACTGGGACTAGAATAGTGAACAAAGAAAAACTCTGTGTCCTCCCTGTTGCTTATGTTCTGGGGACAGAAGAGACAATAAATAAAGACCCCCAATAAGTTGAAAACAGAGTCTGCCAGATTGTGGTAAGAGTTACAAAGAAAATCAAAATGGGTTAAACAACAGGGAGCACTGGGGCCAGCACATGCCTGGGGCGGGTGAAGGCCTCCCTGAGAAGGTGACATTTTAGCAAAGAACTGAAAGAAGTGAGGGAGTGGGCCCCACCTATGTTCCAGGCAGCAGGAACAGCAAGTGCAAAGGCTTGGCGGTAGGAGTGTGTCCGCTTGTTCAAGGAACAGCAAGGGGGTAGGGTAGTTGAGATGCAGTTAGAAAGGAGAGGAAAACCAGATGTATGAGCCATATAGTTGACCATAGGACTTTGGCTTCTTCTTTGAATGAACTGGGAGCCATGGAAGGTTCTAAACAGAGAAGAGCTATGACCTAACTTAGGTTCTAATAGGATCCCTCTGACAGCTCTATGGGAAGTAAACGAATAGGGGGGTGAGGTCAGAAGCAGTAAGATCTATGAGGAGGATACTGCACTAGTCCAGGCAAGAGACATTGATGACTTGGGCCAGGGTGATACCAGAGGAGATGGAAAGAAACAGTTGATTCTGGATATGCTGTAAAGATGGAGCCAGCAGGATTTGCAGATGAACTAGGGGTGAAATAGAGAGTTAAACATGACTACTCTATTAGTGGCTCACGCCTATAATCTACGATTTTTGGAGTTGGCATTAACCATGATGGGAAAGATGGCGGGGTCGGTGGGGCTGCTTTGGTGGAGAAGATGGAGCGTTTGGTTTTGACCATGTTCAATGTCAAACTAAATACCCAGGTCAGATGTTGAGTGGGCAGTCACATCCACAATCCTGAGGTTCCAGGGAGAGGTCAGGCTGGAGATAGAAATGTAGCCATTGTCAGGATATAAGTGATAGTTAAAGCCTTGGGGTCGAGCGAGATCACCCAGGGAGGGTATGTGGATGAAGAACAGGACAAGGACAGAGCTCTGGGTCACACCAGCATTCAGAGTGGGGCAGCCAGTGAACGGAGGCTGGAACAGAGGTGAGGGACAGCCCAGTTCCAATTGTTCACAGGTGTTCCCTGACTCCTTTAAGACTAGACATAGCAATGGACTCTCCTGTGATCTCATGTTCCCCTGTGAAATAGGCAGAGGGCAAAGTCTGGAGTGCAGTGGCATGACCATGGCTCTGTCATTTCCTCCAGAGCCCTGAGCCTTGGTTTCTTATTTTGTTAAAGGAGGACATTAAGAACCCCACTCTGGCTGTGCTCAGTGGCTCACGCCTGTAATCCCAGCACTTTGGGAGGCCAAGGCGGGCAGATCACTTGAGGTCAGGAGTTCAAGACCAGCCTGGTCAACATGGTGAAACTCCATCTCTACTATAAATACAAAAATTAGTAGGTCGTGGTGGCACATGCTTGTAATTCCAACTACTCTGGAGGCTAAGGCAGGAGAATCGCTTGAACCCAGGAGGCGGAGCGAGAGCACACCGCTGCATTCTACCTGGGCGACAGAGTGAGACTCTGTCTCAAAAAATAAAAATAAATAAAAATAAAAGAGAATCTCGCTCTGCCAGCTCTCTGAGGGACACAGCGACATAAAAAGACCTTACAGACCCAAAAATGCTAGAAAAAGTGAAAAGGAGTTCCTTCTCCCACCATCTAACCTTAATCTCTCAGAAATGTGAAACTGAAGCAGAGGAAAAAACTTACATAGATTCAGAGAAACCCAAAGAGAAGTAGTAGCCGATGAGATATCATCTGATACTGATCAGAATGACTGTTACTAAAAAGCCAAAAAAAAATCACAGATGCCGTGAGGTTGCGAAGAAAAGGGAATGCGTATATACTGCTAGTGAGAGCGTAAATTAGTTCAACCACTGTGGGAAGCAGTGTGGCGATTCCTCAAAGACTAAAAACAGAACTACCATTAGACCCAGCAATGCCATTACTGGGCACTACCCAAAGGAATATAAATCATTCCACCATAAAGACGCATGCACATGCGTGTTCATTGCAGCACTGTTCACAATAGCAAGGACGTGGAATCAACCTGAATGCCCATCAGTGGCAGACTGGATAAAGACAACGTGGCACATATTTGCTGTGAATACCATGAAGCCATAAAAAATAACAAGACCATGTCCTTGGCAGGAATATGAACAGAGCTGTGGGCCGTTATCCTTAGCAAACTAAAGCAGGAACAGAAAACCAAATACCTCATGTTCTCACTTATAAGTGAGAGCTAAATGATGAGAACACTTGGACACAAAGAGGGGAACGTCAGACACTAGGGCCTACTTGAAGGTGAAGATTGGGAGGAGGGAGAAGAGTAGAAAAAATAACTATTGGGTACTAGGCTTAGTATATGGGTGATAAAATTGTCTGCACAACAAACCCCTGTGACACAAGTTTACCTATATAACAAACCTGCAGAGGTACCGCTGAACCTAAAATAAAAGTTTAATGACAGAGAGAGAGAAAGAAATTTAAAAATTGAAAAACCAAAGAAAAGAATGGTGGCAGAGAAAGAACTACTTACAACTCCATGCAATAACATGGATGAATTTTAGAAACATGATATTGAGCCAACGAAGCCAGATACAAAAAAGTATTATACACGATGTATGTATAATTCCATTTATACAGAGCTCAAAAGCAAGCAGTATTGAACTACAGTGCTCAGAGGATGCAGTGTGAATACAGCACTGGATGGCAAAGCTACAAAGAAAAGAAGTGAGGCAGCGGTTTCCTCTCCGGTTGGGAGGGATCTGGGATTCAGATGAGCCGCACAAAAGCTTGAGTGGGGCTGGAAACGTTCTATTTCTTAACCCACATGGTGACTTCACAGGGATTCACTCTGTAATCATTTGTTTTTTACATTGATGTCTTATGCACTTTTCCCTATGTGTTCTCTGTTTCCCAATTTAAAGATGCATCAAAAACCTTAAAAATAAATATATATACACCTACATTCACAGCCTTTAACCAAGTTATTCCCATTCTGTTCATCTAAACTACAGAGAAGAATCACACATTCAAACTTTGATGCACAAAGATGTGCATTGGAGCATCATTTATAATAGCCCTGTATTTGAAAGAACCTAAATTCTCACAAGTAAGTAAATAGTTAAATATAGTATGTCCACAATTTGGAAAATTATTCAGTCATTGAAAAGTCTGATGTCAAAGAATATTTAACAGAATAGAAACAAATGCTCATGATAGATAAATGGGGAGGAAAAGAGCAGAAAATAAATTATATGTGATAGTTAAACATGTACCTCCAATAAATAAATAAATTATATGCAGACTGGATCCCAATATTGTCAACATGTATTACATATTCATAGGAAAATGACAGCAAGGGGCCAGGCACAGTGCTTCATGCCTGTAATTCCAGAACTTCGGGAGGTGGAGGCTGGCAGATCACTTGAAGTCGAGTTCAAAACCATCAACCATCCTGGCCAACATGATGAAACCCCATCTCTACTAAAAATACAAAAATTAGCTGGGTGTGGTGGCAGGTGCCTGTAATCCCAGCTACTTGGGAGGCTGAGGCATGAGAATTGCTTGAAACCAGGAGGTGGAGGTTGCAGTGAGCCAACATCGCGCCACAGCACTCCAGCATGAGTGACAGAGCAAGACTCTGTCTCAAAAAAAAAAAAAAAGATAGCAAGGAAATATATTTTAAAATAACAAGAGTAGTTACATCTGGGGAGTGGAATTATGAGTGTTTGTTTTCTTTATACTTTTTTCACATTTCCCCCATTTTCTGCCATGGATGTATATGGCTTTAATTCCTTACTACACTGCTTTTCCCCCTCTTTTGATTTGAACCCCAGATGCACAGAATCAGTTGATCACACCCCTTGGGCCATTTGACCGTCAACTGCATTAGACTATGGCCTAGGTTTTGTTTTATTTTCACTTCTTATTTTTGCCTCTGTCACCCATCTTCTACTCCTCCCATTTCCCTCTCCTCCACAGACACCCACTAGGATATATTTAAAGCTTGTTCTTTCGATCCATCTGCCATACCTTTGTTTGGATCTATGGGTATTCAAACAGGCATAGTAGAAAATATATACAGAGATAAAGACATAGTGTTTTACGTGTGTTTTCAAATGTTTACGTAAATGGTACAGAGTTACGCATCTCATACTATGTTACCTTTTTCACTCAATATCCTGTTTCTGAGATTGTGCCTTGTTGCTCTTTGTAGATATAACTTCATGCTCAGTGTTCCATCGCATGCTTGCGCTACCTGGTCGAGGCTGCGAACTACATTTTCCAGGCCTCTTGCAGGTGGGTAGAGCCCCGTAACTGAGTTTTAACTCGTGGATGCTGTTAGGTGAGATGTGCATCATCACCTCCAGTGCTGACCCATGAAACTTCTCCCACACCTGCTCCTCCTTGTTCCTTTCCCTTATAGCTGATAGGGATGACGTCCCCCACAGTGACCTTGGAAGCCATGGTTGAAGGTGGCAGAGCAACTCTCAGTCTGGATCTGAATGTCTGCCTGGAGGAGAGCCAGACTACTGATCACTAACAGTCATCTTGGATTATTATGAGCCATAAAACTTCCATTACATTTGACCCTTTATATGCTTTAAGGCCTTTTTATTACAATTGCAGTTATTTTTATTTGTTAGTGTTTGAGACAGTCTCACTCTGTTGCCCAGGCTGGAGTACAGTGGCACAATCATGGCTCACTGCAGCCTTGACCTCCCGGACTCAAGCCATCCTCCCACCTCAGCCTCTCGAGTAACTGAGACTACAGGTGCTTGCCACCACATCAGGCTAATTTTTGTATTTTTTGTAAAGACAGGGTTTCACTATGTTCCCTATGCTGGTCTCAATTTCCTGGGCTCAGGTGATCTTCTTGCCTTGGTCTCCCAAAGTGCTAGGATTACAGGTGTGAGCCACCGTGCCTGACCACAATGGCAAGTATTAACCTTAATCAAAAAAAAAAAAAAAAAGCATATTCTATTTATCCATTTCCTAGTGCTAGACACTGTTGGTCCAAACTCCTTGAAGCAATGCCATGATGAACCTCCTCATACACATTTCCATATGCATCTGTGAGCCAGCGTTTTCAGGTTAGCTAACAGAAATGGAATGCCTGCGCCATGGGGTTTGTACATATTTTGTTTACCTGACTAAAGCAATGGCAGAGACATTCAGATTTGTGGGGCAGTGACAGCAGAGATGTTCGTATTGAGCTACCCAGAGTCAGCATGGCTGGTTAGGGTGGGCAGGCTTAGTGGGGCTACCAAGGGTTCATTGCTAGGTGAACCCCACCGAGTGTTTTGGGCATTGTTTTTGGCACAGCCTTTAAGGCTGGCCTTCTAAGCATCCTTGAGATTCTGTGAGCTCCCATAGCTGTTAATAAAATTAGAGCAAGTTCTGTTGCTTACAATTGCAAATCCCTTTATGTATTTATTTATTTAAAGACAGGGTCTCACACTGTAGCCCAGGCTGGAGTGCAGTGGCATGATCATGGCTCACTGAGACCTCAAACTCCTGGGCTCAAATGATCCTCACACCTCAGCCTCCCAAGTAGCTAGTAGCTGATTAACAAAAAAAAAATTTGTGCAGAGGGAGGTCTCACTGTGTTGCCCAGACTGGTCTCGAACTCCTAGGCTCAAGACTTAGCCTCCTGAGTAGCTAGGACTACAGGCACATGCCACCACATCCAGCTAATTTTATTTTTTGTAGATATGGGGATTTCACTATGTTGCCCAGGCTGGTCCCAAACTCCTGGCCTCAAGGGATCTTCCATGCCTCAGCCTCCCTAAGGACTTGGATTACAGATGGGAGCCACCTCGCCAGGCCTGTAAATCCCTTTTTATATGCTAGATTCAGGGGAAGGCAAACTTCTTCTGTAAAGAGCCAAATAGTAAATATTTTTTGCCACCACATCAGGCTAATTTTTGTATTTTTTGTCATACAGTAAGTCATACAGTATCCTCTCAACTTCTCAATTCTGCTGTTGTAGCGGTAAAGCAGCCAAAGACAATATAAATGAATGGGTGTGACTGTGTTCCAATAAAACTTTATTTATAAAAACAATGGCCCACAAGACATAACTTGTTAATCCCTGAGCTAGATAAAAATGAAACATCTCCTTTCTCTAAATCTCTATGTAGACATTTATGCCATGTTTCCTCATCTTAGTTCCTTGGTAAACTCTTGTTCTTATCCACACAGAGGGGTCCCCACACATTACTTTGCCTGCAATAGACTGATTGAATGAATAAATGAATGAGTGAATGAATGAATGACCTTAATTCAGAGGTGGTCTCAATGAACAACCCAGGCAGAGAACAATCAGAACAGCAGCTGGCTGTAGACAACCTGTGCCACAGAACCAGCGGAGTACAGAGTATCATTCTTTGTCCTTCAGCTGTTGCATGGAGACTACCTTCTTCACAACTAACCCCCCGCCCACCCTACCTGGCTTTATCCCACATCCCTAGTGGGCATCCATTTAATTTCAGAAGTTAATGAGGAACAAGGGCAACAGTGGGGGGTTCAGTTTTTAACAGCAAACTGTTCCAGTGACTAATCCATCTTTCATTCCCAGTATTTTTATTTGTCCCAGCAGAAATGTATGTGAATCACAGCTCCTGTTGGAGAATTTTTTTTAATGCATCATTGTGTGTATATCTCTGGCCTGCAGACCTGCAAGGTCTGGGTGCTGTTGACAGGGAGCTAATGATTTCAGCAACAACAACAAAAGCTGTCAAGTCATGCTAACCAGGACTTCTTTCCCCCATGCCTGTCAGCATGAAAGAAATAAAAAGGAAAGCAAAACAATGGACTTAGTGTCTGATTAAGAATGTGGCACATAGAGTGATTTAGGCAGCCACACACTTCTACATTCTCCTACCAATACCATTTCCATTTTTTAAGACCCTGCCACACCTCTTCTTTCGGAAAGGCTTGATTAATCTCAAAGACCAGCTCTCAGAGCAGTTCTAAAACCACTATGATTTGCAAATTAATTCTCACCCTCTTCTGATCGCATTTCTATCTTGCACTGTATTCCTGCAGCCTTTGTGTAGAAAATTCCTATTCTACTCCTTTCGATAAATTTGTGCTTTCTTTCTGGAGTATGAAGTCATTTCCACATGGGCATGTTCTCTCTGTCCAGCGCAGTGCTGTGAACCATGATTGCGCCACTGCACTCCAGCCTGGGCAACACAGCAAGACACTGTCTCAAAATAAAAATCTAGTAGCCGTGTCTCCATACTTATCATATTCAATTATTCGGTAGTTCTCAGCACAGTGATCTCTCTCTCCTTGAAATGTGCTTTTTGCACCAAATCAGACAGAGTTGATTTGGGAATTATGAAGAGATGAAGTCAAACCTCCACTTGGCCCCTCACTGGCTATGTGACTTCACTTCTTAGGGGCCTCAGTTTTTGCATCTATAAATGAGGATGAAAATGATGATAATCATAATAACAGAATAAAGGTAGGTAATGTTTCCTGAGCCACTAGTCATAATATACGCTCAATATAAACAAGGGTTTTTCATCTACTTTGCTCATTACTGTATGGTCGGGGCTAGCACAGAGCCTGGCACCATGTAGATAATCAGCAAACATTTTTTGAATAAATGAATTAATGGATTTTTCCCATACTTGCCTAATCTTAAGATACCTCACCATCCTCCCAGAAAGAGACTCCAAGGTCAACCTTGACTCTCGTATTATCTGTTTCTAGAATTCTAATTCCTCAAATTGCTTAGTTTCCATATTACTAAATGATCCTAAAGATGCAAGTGACAGAAATCTAACTCAGACCAGTTCAGGGAAAACAGGGAATATATTGGGTCATCTAAGCCTATCTAGCTTGGGGGCATGGCTCGATCCAGGTGCTCAAAAATTGCTTCTTTCCCAAGAGTCTAACTCAGAAGGCTGTCTCTGATTGGTCAGGATTAGGTTATGTGTTCAATCACTATGACTCTGAATGGCCAGGCCTGAGTCATGTATTTTCTACCAGAAAGGAAGGGAGGAATGGTCCCCAAAGGTTAACTGGAGCCCTAGTACTACAAGAAGAGAAATAGATGCTGGCTAGGCAATAACAAAGAATTGAGAGAGGCTCCTCCAGACTCAACAGTCTACATTCCCTCCTGCACACTCTGCCAGGTTAATGCTATAAAGGGCAAACATGATCAAGTTACTTATCCCTGTGCTCAAGCACCTTCACTGGCTCCCTGCTGCTGACTAAAGTAATTATAGTTTGCCCAGCATGGCATGGAAAGTGCTTTGCAACATACCTGTCTTCTCCAAGCTGAGGGATCAGTGAGAAAGCTGTTCTAAGGATCCGGACAAGCAATGGTGAGGCATGGAGTTTGGACAGCAAGAGTGGGGATGCAGATGTGGATTTCAGAGAAATCCATAATTTCACTGAAACTGCCTTCATTGAGGTCAAAAATTTGGACTGCCATGTCCAAATCTAGTAACTGTGACCTGGCATGGTGGCTCATACCTGTAATCCCAGCACTTTGGGAGGTCATGGCAGGAGGATTGCTTGAGACTAGGAGTTCAAGACCAGCCTGGGCAACATATTATCTAAAAAATTAATTTAAAAAAAGTTAGCCAGGCATGGTGGCATGCAACTCTAGTCCCAGCTACTTGAGAGGCTGAGGTAGAAGGATCACTTGAGCCTGGGAGGTAGAGGCTGCAGTGAACTGTGATTGCACCACTGCCCTCCAGCCTGGGCAACACAGCAAGACCCTGTCTCAAAAAAAAATCTAGTAGCTGTGTCTCCATCCTTATACATTCAGTTATTCAGTAGCACTCAGCACAGTGATATTTCTCTCCTTAAAACATGCTTTTTGCAGGAAATATTTGGGATACCCTGTACCCCCCATTCCCTTGCACAGCCACTTTCTCCTGGCCTTCTCTGGCAGCAGATATGTGCTCAGACTCTATCTTCTACACCCATTGAAGACACCATTGGTTGCAAACCAGCAATATTTGCCCCTTCTCCCGATCGAACCCCCAAGTTTGGCCACCATATGCTTCTGGAGAGAATGAACCCCTCCTCACCCCCAGCAGGCAAATCATAATGAAACTCAGCCAATCACGAAGAGGCGTGTGACTCATTTCTAACCAATAAGATTTGATGGAAGTCTGTCAGAGGCTTCAGGGAAGGTCTTCTTCCTTCTCAAAACAAGATACAGGAACGGAAAGTGACTTGTTCTGCCCTTCTGGCTTGTGGATGTCGTTATCATAGCACAATGTCTAGGGCTATGGCAGCCAAATTAGACCCATGAGGGGAGACTGTGCCATCATGGTAGATGGAAAGATGCAAGGAACCTGGATCTTCAATGCTGCTCTTAAGCTGAATTACCCAACCCTGGGACTGTCCTATCTCAGGACACATTGCATAAACCACATTGAGTTCAGTCTTCATTTACTTATAGCAAAAGTCATCTTGATGGATATACCACTTGTATGGTAAAACTTCCAGAAACATGACTCCAGCCATAACCTTCCTTCTCACATCACTCCAGACCTGTATGGGATGTTTAATGGACATCTTCCCAAGCAGTCCTACAAGCATCTTAAAAATATGTCCCAACTTGAATCAATCATCTGCCACATTCCCCAAAATACTTTTATTCACCAGATAAAGGGCATCGCCATCTATGTGATTTCTGTCATGAGTGATCTTCAAGTCTTTTTTCCATTCCTTTATTCATCCATGTAACGAACTCTCATTTACTAAGCTTCTCTATACACTGGGCATTATGCAAGATGTAGGGGATGACACAGTGACTAAAACAAAGTTCCATCCCTCATGAAGCTTATATTCCGGTTAGAGGGAGGTATTAAACAACACATAACTGACAGCAGCTAAGAAATAAACAGGGTGTTCTCATAGAGAAATACAGGGAGGCACACACCTAAATAAGGTGATCAGGAGAGGCTCCCATAGGGAGGTAATAAGCTGAGATCTAAATGCACAGCCAAAACCAACTCTACAAAGCATGAGAAGAGTTTACTAGGCTGGGCACAGTGGCTTACGCTGTAATCTCAGCAATTTGGGAGGCCAAGGCAGGAAGATTGCTTGGGGCCAGGAGTTTGTGACCAGCCTGGGCAACATGACAAAAACTGTCTCTACAAAATACAAAAAATTAGCCAGGTGTGATGGTCCATGCCTTTAGTCCCAGCTACTCTGGAGGCTGAGGTGGAAGGATCACTTGAGCCTAGGAGGCTGAGATTGTAATGAGCCGTGATTGTGCCACTGCACTCCAGCCTGGGTGACAGAGCAAGACCTTGTTTTCAAAAAAAAAAAAAAAAAAAAAAAAAGAGCTTTCTAGGCAAAGGAAATAGCAAGTGCAAAGGCCCCAAGGCTGGACCAAACTTGAACTTCCCAGAAGCCGCAAGGAGGCCAGTGAGGTGGTAATGTGGAGACAGGCAGATCCAGTGGGGTCTCAAAAGTGATGTGTGGATTTTATGCTAAGTGCACTGGGCAGCCAGGGGAGGAATTTAAACAAGGATGTAACATGATGTGACTTAGGTTTTTAAATGGTCTCACAGGCTATTGGGTGTATGATGGCCCATCATAATAAAAATGATCACAGTTAAACTTTGATGGCAGATATTGTGTGCCAGGCATTGTTCTAAGCATATTCCATATTTATTAACTCATTAAGTGCTCCCAACAACCCCATGAGGTCAGCACCATCATCATTCCCATTTTATTGATGAAGAAACTGAGGCACAGAGAATTATAGAAACTTGCCTAGGGTCACATAGCCAATAAATCAGAGCCTGGCCTAAAGGAAACAGGGAGACTAGCTACAGGTTATGGTGCATGTCCAGAAAGGGGGCTGCAGGCAGCGGGGCTTGCATTGGCCCAGGGGAGAAGTACAAGGGAGGATTCCGCATATAATTTCACGGTGGAGAGGAAAGAACTTGCAGGTGGTCTGTATCCTCTGTCCATTCTCACTCCTTTCTCCAGCAGGTCTTTGAACTTAACTGTCCCCTCCCGCACCATCCTGCTGTCTGGCACCTCGTTCATCTCACACAACCACCTTTCCTTGAGAACAGCCCGACCCTGCTACAGTACAACAGTCTCCACCTTGGTCTTGCCCTGCCCACTCCACACCAGAGATTAAAGCCAGGCAGCCGCTCCTGGTGGTCAAAGGAGAGCACTTTGTAGACGCTCCCTGGACCCTAGTAAAACTTCTATTGTATTGCTGGAGACAGAAACAATGCCAGTGGCCGGGTTGCTCCCAGCCAAATGTGGCCCCAGTAAACACAGTCTCCCAGCCCCATGGATGGGGCGCCTGGGGGTGTTAACAGAGCTCCCTCGGGGACCAGAGGGCCATATGCCGGCAGGACACTCCTGTCTGCAGCCGGCTGCAGCCCCCACCCATCCACGTGTCTCACTCCAGGCGAAGAAAACCCAAAAGTAGGAGAGGACAGGCCAGAGATGGCTGCTTGACCTTTCAAGGGGAGGCAGGAGTTTCTACAAAGCCTCTGGGAGTCCCCTAAGTATGTGTTCCCACCTCCAGGGGCTAGGAGGTCACCCTCTCAGTTCCTCATCAGCCTGGGATAGGTTCAGCGGTGGGTGGAAAATATGACCAGTAAGGGACCTACCCAGGCCCGGGGCCTGCTTTGGGGCTTTCTTAAGAAGTCAGTGCTAGGATCCCAGACCAAGAAGACACCTTGTGCAAAGCTCTGTGCTCTAGGCTCTCAGAGAATAGGAAAGCACCCTGTCCTTCTGGGTCAAAGCGGAGTTAAGATGAGTTATGCAGAGGCAGAGGTTTGAGGTTTGAGGGAGAGATCAAGGAATACTTCATGGAGGAGGGGGCCTTTTAGAGTGCTCTGAAAGAACTGAGAGGATTCCTTTTTTTGCCCTGCCCTCCCTCTTCCTTTTCTTCTAAAAAAAAAAAAAACCAAAAAACCCTCCCCAAATGACTAATAATAAATAAAAGACACACAAAAGAGATACATATCCTTTATCTATGAATGTATAGGCCGTGTTGTTTTTGAAACTCTTTTCTGCTCTCTAAAGGAATGTGTGTGCATCACGGAAACTTTGGAAAACCCAGAGGAGCATATAGAAGAAAATGAAAATTGCATCTGTTTCCACCATGTAGTGATAAAACACTCTTAACATGTCAGAGTATTCCTTTCCAGGCTTTGGTGGTGTTTTTTCATGCTATTATTAAGGTGAAATTTACTTGCAGTGAAATGCACATGTCTGGAATATATGACTCAATGCATTTTGACAAATGTCTACACCAATGTGTACACCCTTCCAATCGAGATCTAGAGCATTCCCATCACCCCAGAAATTTCCCTCGGGTCCCCTTCTAGTCAGCCGCCATCCTTCTGATTTCTATAAATTAGTTTTGCCTGCCAGGTAATTGGAATCATGTGCTATGTGCTTTTTTGTGTCTGGTTTCTTTCACTCAACATAAATAATGGTTTTAGATTTCTCCATGTATCAGTAACGTGTTCTTTTTCATTGTTGAGTAGTGTCCCATTGTGTGGGTAAATCACAATGTGTTCATCCTGCAAGAATCTTTTGGGTTGTCTGCACTTTGGGGCTATTATGAAAGAGCCACTTATAAATATTGGTCAACTCTGTGCATGGATGTAGGTTTTCATTTTTCCTGAGCAAATACTTAAGAGTGGGATAACTGAGTCATATGATTAACTTTTATGAGAAATTGTCAACAGTTTTCCAAGGTGGTTGTACCATTTTATATTTCCACCAGTACTGTATAAGGGTTCCAGTTTCTCGATATCATTACTTTTCTCCTCCTCCTCCTCCTCCTCCTTCTTCTTCTTCTTTTCTTCTTCTTCTTCTTTCTTCTTCTTCTTCTTCTTCTTCTTCTTCTTCTTCTTCTTCTTCT
>NW_012121820.1:4584103-4586504 GCF_000951035.1 Colobus angolensis palliatus | reverse complement strand
TAGAGACGGGGTTTCACCATATTGGTCAGGCTGGTCTCGAACTCCTGATCTCAGGTGATCCGCCCGCCTCGGCCTCCCACAAGTGCTGGGATTACAGGTGTGAGCCACTGTGCCTGGCCTGATATATTGACTGTGCCACTGCACTCCAGCCTGGGAAACAGAGGAAGACTCTGTCTCAAAAAAAAAGGAATGTTTGTGCATTGCTGAAACCTTGGAAACCCAGAGGAGCATATAGAAGAAAATGAAAATCACCTCCATTTCCACCATGTAGAGATAAACACCCTTAACATGTGAGAGTATTCCTCTGTTTTCTATGGATGTATATATATATGTGTGTGTGATTATGTATGTATGTATCCCCATAGAAATAAACAAAATAATACTAGAAACAAATACAATACCAGAAACAAAACAATACTAGGTGTATTCTATGGATATATATATAGTATTGTTTTGTGGTGACTCTTTTTACAAAAATCTTGCATTATATATTTCTTCATGGTACTTACCACCCAGGCCTTGTTGTTTGATTCCCTGCCTAGGATCTTAGCTCAGCTGGGGCAGGGAGTTTGTTTTGTTCACTGCTAGATTCCCAGTGTCCAGCATAGGGTGGCTGCTGCATCAATATCTGTGGAATGAAAGGATAGTGGACGTATTGTTCTGCAACTTACTGGCTTCACTCTATAAATATAACTCATAGAACTTTCCACATCAGCACTTAACAGCTCTATTTCCCTCTGTAAACTACCGCACAGCATCTTCTGTGATATGAATGTGAAAAATGTCTTTTACATCCCTCTGTCTGTGGGTTTTAGTAAAATCAGCCAAAGGGTCAGGATTTCTACCACCACATACTGCAAGGAGGTCAACACATTGTCCACTTGGGGTGGGGGCAGGGGCGGAGTCGGGTAGGGAATCATGGTAAGTGGGTAGAATCTTTATGATTTGGCAAGTGGGGGTGGTAGTGGGGAGAAAGGTAGCATCACAGTTGTAGTGGGGTGGTTATGCTCACGCTGGAGCCAGATGTTCTGGGTTCAAATCATGACCACCACTGTCATGCTGTGTGACCTTGGGCAAGTTACTCAACTTCTCTGTGCATCAGTTTTCCATCTGAAAGATGGGAATAATAACAGTAACCTCCAAGGGTTGTGATGAGAATTAAAAGTCTATCGAGCATCAATGGGCACTTGTTAAATACTCTTTAAGTGTTATCTACCGTTATTATTCAACAACCAAAGGGTGTTGGCATCTAAGGAACACATCCAGCTCCCTTCAGTCATTTTCTGTACCTTTCTGGCCCGGGTAGGTTCTTTCCCATACACTGAGCTAGAATCTTTATTGCAGAGTAGAGGGTGACCCGGGGCAAGCGGAGGGCTGAGAGGAGGAAACCCAGGGAGGAGCAGCTTTATAGGAACCAAGAGAGAAAGGAGTTTCCAGAAGCCGGGGCTGGTAAACAGTAACGAAAGCTCCAGCAGAGGAGTAACTGTGTGGACCCAGATTAGGCAGCTGCGGTTTGGCAGCGGGGAAGTCACTGGTGACCTTTGGGAGAAACACTGGGGCAGAAGCCAGCTTCAGAGGGACGGGCACAGGGACAGGGCCTGAGCTGGGGCCAGGGAGTCATCCAGGAGCCGCCAACTGCTCTTCTGAGAAACCTGGCCAGATTGGACCGTATGTTGAAGGAGAGAGAAAATATTTTGATTTTTTAAGGATGAGAAGCTCTGAGCAGGTTTAAGAGGGGAAACTTATTTCGAGAGCCATGACTACAGGATCTGAGAGGAGGGGAGCTGGGGCGGGAATGGGAGCCAAGAGCTCGGCATTCTGATCCCGACGTCTCTGTTGAATCTTTTCTTCCCCGCCACCTCCGTGCCTCTGCACCTGCCAACCTCCCTGCCAGGATCACCCTTCCCCTGTCTGCCTGGCAACCTCCTCTTCATCTTCTAAATCAGGGGTCGACAAAATCCGGCCCCCCGCCCCCCGCCTGCTTTTGTACAGCTTGTGAGCTAAGAATGGTTTTCACATTTTTAAATGGCTGGGGCGGGGGGAATCAAAAGAAGACTATTTCATGACACATGAACATTTATATGAAATTCAAATTTCAGCTTCCATAAATAAAGTTTTATTGGCACACAGCCACACCCCTTTATTTACCTATTGTCTGTGGCTGCTTTCTTGCTACAGTGGCAAAGTGGAACAGTTGTGACAGAGCATGGATCCTGCAAAGTCTGAAAAATTCCCTATCTGGCCTTTTAAAGGAAACGTTTGCCGATCCCTGGTCTAAATCGCTACTTGAGGCCGGGCGTGTTGGTTCACACCTGTAATCCCAGGACTTTGGGAGGGTGAGGTGGGTGGATCTCTTGAAGTTAGGAGTTCGAGACCAGCCTGGCCAACATAGTGAGACCCC
>NW_012121820.1:4575090-4582608 GCF_000951035.1 Colobus angolensis palliatus | reverse complement strand
CTGGGAATCTGTCTTCTAAGCCAATGCTTTTTAAACTTGGGCATACACACCTCCGGTCATCTTTTTAAAATGTAGATCTCGATGCAGCAGATCTGGGATAGAGCCTGTAATGCTGCAGTTCTAACAGAGCTCCCATTTGATGCCCAGCTGATGGTCCTGGAACATTCTGAGTAGCAAGGCCCTAGATCTCCCACACACATGCCCAGTGACGTATGTACAAGTTGATGCATTGTATCATAGTATGTAATTGCAAGTATGGGAAATAACCCAACTGTCCATCAATAGGAGACTAGCCAAATAAATTATGGTGCATCCCAGAAAGGAGGAGCATCATACAGCCTTGAAAAGTATCAAGGCAGTGCTTTAGGTACTGGTATGGAATGATCTCCAGGGCATATTATTTAAAAAGCAAGGAGGAGAACAGTGAGTGGAGTGGGTACCACTTATATAAAGAGTGTTGGCTGAGTGGGTACGTGGGGGATATCTATGTTTATATTCACTTGTAAATATACAGAATTGCCTGGTAGAAGACACTAGTAACTGGAAAGGGAAACTGAGTGGATGGCTGACAGGGAAGGGAGGGTGACATTTTACTGCACCCATTTGAATTTTGAACTATGTGAATATGATACCTGTTTAAAAATAAGCAAAAATTTTAAACTATAATTATACATAAATAGAAAGACTCACCACATACTTCTAATGCTCAGACATGAATTTAGACCATCAGAAAAGCTGAGCTGCAGGTAACATGGTAGGTGTATTATTCCATTCTCATGCTGCTATGAAGAAATACCCGAGACTGCGTAATTTATAAAGAAAAGAGATTTAATTGACTCACAGTTCTGTGTGGCTGAGGAAGCCTCAGGAAACTTACAATCATGGCGGAAGGCACCTCTTCATAGGACATTAGGAGAGAGAGTGAGTGCAAGCAGGGGAAATGCCAGAGGCTTATACAACCATCAGATTTCAGGAGACTCACTCATTATCATGAGATAGCCTGGGGGGAGCCACCCCCATGATTCAATTACCTTCACCTGGTCCTGCCCTTGACATGTGGGAATTGTGGAGATCACAATTCAAGGTGAGATTTGGGTGCAGACACAGAGCAAAACCATATCAGTGGGTTACCTTCTGCCTTGGTACACCATGCACACATACATCCCATACACATGCACATGTACGAGGACACACACACTTGCATACACCTTTAAGGACAGTCAATACAGTGTGTTGGAAGCCTGCTGAGCTTAAACTCTGCAAACCTCAGTTGGATCCCAGCTCCACCAGCTGAGTGATATCAAGCAAGACACTCAGCCTCGATGGGGATGATCAAAATAGTCCTGGCTGCCCTGCAGACCTTGGGTGGTGAGAAAACACTTCATAAACTGTCAAGCACACACATGAAAAAACTCATTATAATATGAACCTGGATGGGTGAGCCGGATGGGGCAACCCCCAGCCTTGTCTCCATGGGGTCCCATTCACACCTTTCAGGATGTCACTGCAAGGTGGAAACCCAATCCCTTGACCTTTGCAGCCAGGCAGCTGCTCCGAGCAACCCCTGGCAGTGCTAATCTCCAACTCTCCTCCCACCATCGGGTCCAGCTGCTGGGCTGAGTCACATGCAGGCCGCAGGCCGAGGGACAGGCACATGACTTGTGTGTGGAGCTGGTGTGAGTGTAGTGGTTGGGGGAGGGTAGTAAAGACCACAAGAGGTGATTACTCCCCACTTAGTAGGAAATTTCCCTTCCGGGGAGGAGATCTAAGCCTGACTCTAGGTCTGAACTCAAGTGGCTGCCTGGCCTGTCTGGAAGAATTCTTCCTCTGGGAAGTCCACTGGCTGTGTGTATGTGTGTGCGTGTCTGACAGAGGGAGGGGCAGAGAGTGTACAAAAGAATGACACTAAAAATAACTGGCCAGGCACCTGTGGCTCATGCCTATAATCCCTGCTACTTGGGAGGCTGAGGTGGGAGGATCACTTGAGCCCAGGAGTTTGAGACTGTAGTGAGCTATGATTACACTACTGCACTCCAGCCTGGGCAACAGAGTGAGACACCCTCTCTAAAAAATAAAAACTAAAAAAACCACATGTACTAAGCACTTACCACATGCCAACCTCCATCCTGAGCACCTCGAAGATTAAACTCATTGAATCTCCGTTGATACTAGTATCACCATCACCATCATCATCATCCTCACTTTCCAGAGGAAGAGGCCGAGGCCCAAAACAGGTAATGAAGGTCAGTCATATAGCCCAGGTTCAGAGACAGTCTGATTCCAGAACCTCCGCTCTTAACCTCTCAGCTACAGGGAATTTCATTCCTTGAAGGGGGTGTCCAGAGGTCATTTGGCCCAGTGCAGTGAGTGAAATGATGGAAACAGTCAACCGTGTTTGCACCTGGCTGTGTGACCCTGGGCAAATTGATTCCCTCCTGTGCTTCACAGTTTAGAGCCTCACTTTCCTCCCCTAAAATGAGGATCATCACAACCATATCCATCTCTCAGAGCTGTTTTAGGGGTTAGTAATAAGGTACTTAACGTCCTCCACACAAGACCTTGTTAATGTGATTATCATACTGATTATTATCCAGTACTAGTGAGCAAGGTATAAAAAACAGCTAGAAAACCCCTAATCCTGGGCAAGAAGGAATCAAAATCTCTTTCTTAAGCAGTTTGTCCATATCATTCATCAGTAACATGTAACCAACATATCTTGCCTTTTCTTCCTGTTTCTGTCAACCCTTCTAAGAAAGCAAGATAGGGCTAGAAAAGAAAGTGCGTATATCTTGGTCATCATTTCAACCACTTTATTTTTTGGCTTTGGTTTTAGTAATCTTGATTTCTGCTGAGAGACGCTCACAGAAGAGGGACCCACCCGGGCACCAAGTCCATTCTGGTGGCAGGGGACAGATGAAATTTCTCTTTGAAGGTTACTTCCACTTCCACATCCCTGGGAGACTCATTCAATCCCACAATTATTTAGTGAACACACACTCTGTTCCAGTTATCTACTAGGCACTGGGGACACAGCACCGAACAAGGCAGACAACATTCTTTGTCTCATGGAGCTGACACTCTGGCAGAGGAGACAGAAAATAAGTAAGTAAAGAGGCCAGGTGCGGTGGTTCACGCCTGTAGTCCCAGCACTTTGGGAGGCCGAGGAGGGTGGATCACTTGAGGTCAGGAGTTCAAGACCAGCCTGGCCAACATGGCATAACCCCATCTCTACTAAAACTACAAAATTAGCTGGTTGTGGTGGCACGCGCCTGTAATCCCAGTTACTCGGGAGGCTGAAGCAGGAGAATCACTTGAACCCAGGAGGCGGAGGTTGTTGCAGTGAGCCAAGATCATGCCACTGCACTCTAGCCTGGGTGACAGAGTGAGAGACTCTGTCTCTAAATAAATAAATAAATAAATAAATAATCTAATGTTAAGTTTCAAAAAATGCCATGAAGAAAAATAAAACAGAGTAAAGGGATGGAGAATGCCAAGGGAGCGGCTGTTGTTTTAACCAAGGTGATCAGAGAAGGCCTCTTGGAGACGTGAGAGAGGAGAGCTAATGAAATGCATGTAACTGGGGAAAGAGTATCGCAGGTGGAGACAGGGAGTGGCAGGCACAGAGGCTTTGAGGCAGAACCAAGGGAGACAGTGGTAGGGCATGAGTCTGGAGCAGCAGACAAGGCCTTGCTGTCTCCTCTTTTCTTATCTGCCATACTAGGGTGAGGACAGCGGCCTGCTGGCCCACATCCATCCCAGAGCTGCTGGGGGGTAATGGATGGGAAATTGCTCTGAGAGGCTGCACAGGGTCCGGTAAGAGTGTTATTAATGGAGGCACTGGACGAGGCCCATGCCAGGGGCACTATAGGACAAAGGGGTTTCTCCTCCCTCCTGGTGAGTCCCTGTTATCCTAAATACTAGCACTGAGAGAGCCCAAGCTTCAAACATTACCATCCTCTCCTTCAAGGAATGGAAAAAGAAGGGCCTAGAGAGGGCAGGAGAACCATCCAAGGTCACCTTGCAAGTTCCTGCCAGAGCCTCAGGGTCAGGATCAGGCCCAAGACTGAACAAATACTGAACCATCCCATTCCCAGGTGACATGAGAGTAAGTAAAATCACTTTTCTTTTCTTCCTAAGAGGTTGTTATTTCCCCAGGGCAAGAGGGGGATGAGACTCTTTGCTGGGTGGTTGGGCTGGGAAGAACAACAGTTTGCAAAGCAAATTAAATGCATTAAATGGCCAGTTTCTCCCACAGTTGGGTCTCTTTGCCCTCAGCAAGTGACTTCTCAACTTCTCCTTTGTGGTTTTCAAAGCATTCCCCTAAATTTCTTTTTTTGTTTTGTTTCGTGATGGAGTCTTGCTTTATCACCCAGGTGGGAATGCAGTAGCATGATCTCAGTTCACTGCAACCCCCGCCTCCCAGGTTCAAGCAATTCTCCTGCCTCAGCCTCCCAAGTAGCTGGGATTGCAGGCACCCGCCACCATGCCTGGCTAATTTTGGTATTTTGGTAGAGATGGGGTTTCACCGTGTTGGCCAGGCTGGTCTGGAACTCTCAACCTCAGGTGATCCACCCACCTTGGCCTCCCCAAGGGCTGAGATTATAGGCATGAGCCATGGTGCCCAGCCTACCCCTAAATTTCTTAGGTCCTTGCCGCCCATGGTGCATAACAGTCAGAGAAGGTATTGGGCTCTTTGGCCCCTTTCCACAGATGAGGAAACTGAGGCCCAGAGTAGTGAAACACACCTCATCTGAGACATACAGGCTCCACGGTGAGGAGCTGACCTTCTCTGTGAAAGAAGTGACTATAAACCGTATAAGATAACATAATGAGAAAGGCGATTTCAGAGGACACCAACAGCTATGGATGAAATAAACCAGAGAGCTCGGCCGGGCACAGTGGCTCGTGCCTATAATCCCAGCCCTTTGAGATGCCATGGCAGGAGAATCACTTGAGCCCAGGAGTTTGAAGCTGCAATGCGCTATGATCACACCACTGCATTCCAGCCTGGGAGACAGCGTGAGACCCTGTCTAAAAAAAAAAAAAAAATTAATTAATTAATTAATTAATTGGAAAAAAAAACAGCCTTGAGCTCAGGAGTTTGAGACCAGCCTTGGCAACATAGCGAAACCCTCGCCTCGTCTCTACAAAAATTCAAAAATTCAAAAATTTGCAAAGCGTGGTGGTGCATGCCTGTGGTCCCGACTTCTCAGGAGGCTGAGGTGGCAGGATCACTTGAACCTAGAAGGTGGAGGTTGCAGTGAGCTGTGATTTCGCCACTGCACTCCAGCCTGGGTGACAGAGTAAGACCCTGTGTCAAAACAAAACCAAAAAAAAGTAGGACTGGCAGGACTACTTTAGGGGTGATCAGTGAAGGGTCCTGGGGGAGTTGACATATAAGCGGGTCCTGTAGCTTGAGAAACGAACAGCCATGCCCAGAGCCAGATAAAAGAGGGGTCTGGGCCAAGGGGTGGCAAATGCAAAGGCCCTGCGGCAGGGGCAAGCTTGACCTTGGAGCAGCAAAAAGGAAAGGCCAGTGGGGCTGGAGCAGAGCAGAGCCGACCTGGGGATGGTACAGGCCGATGGCAGCAGCAGGGGCCACGTCGCAGGCCTTCCCGGCCACTGTAAGAAATGTGGATTTAATCCTAAGGACAGTGGCTGCCAGTCGAGGCCTCCATGGTTGGTGGGAAAGCTGGGCCTTAAAACCCAGATCTCATTCTTCAGAGCCAAGGCTCACACGCCTGCAACTCCCCTTGGCCTTCTATGCGTCCCAGGACTTCCTCTGTCAACCCTGGAAGTTCCTGGTTATACTCCGGACATGTGACTCTGTCATGTCCGCCTTGGGCTGTCAAGTGACTCCCACAGCCCTGATTTCCCACAAACTCACTCAGCATCAATCTCATCTCACACACAGGCCCATCTTCTCCTCGGCTTCTCCAGGTCACACTCTCTGGGAGCCTTGCCCCAGCAAATGAATTTGCATCTCCCCCCACTATCTCCAACAGCAGCAGAAATTGGGGATGGGGAAAAGAGAGAACAGAGAGGCCTTTCAGGAGCAAATCAGTCTGCAAACTGGATAGGAAGGTAGAGAGAACACAGGCCAGACATAACCTGAGGAGCTTATCAGTTCTGTCCTGGGGTGCAGGCTCCCAGAGGTCTGAGCTGTCTCCTCTGCCTCACTCCTGTGTTAAGAGGTGACAGACAGAATCCCAGGGTCACTCTGGCTGAAAATAGGCAGCAGGGGCAGCCTCTAGTGGTCCTTTGCAGGTTCTAACTCTACCATCAAATCACCATCAGACCACCCTCCTTGGTGTTATCTTTCTTTATTGTAGGCAGCTGAAGTCCTGAGATTAACAATAATAATTCACTTTTATTGAGCACTTACTGTGTGCTACTCACTGTACTGAGTATTTTATTTTATTTATTTATTTATTTTCAGAGATAGGGTCTAGCTTTGTCACCGAGGCTGGAGCGGGGTGGTGGAATCATAGCTTGCTGCAACCTCCAACTCTTTGGCTCAATCGATCCTGCCATCTCAGCCTCCTGAGTAGCCAGGACTACAGGCTTGTGCCACCCTACCCAGCTAATTTTTTTTTATTTTTTTGTAGAAGCAAGGTCTCGTCATGTTGCCCAGGCTAATTCTGAACTCCTGACCTCAAGCGAACTTCCTGTCTCAAACTCCCAAAGTGCTAGGATTACAGGTGGGAGCCACAGCACTTGGCCAGTACGTTAGAATTTTAATTCATTTATACATCTACGTCAAATGGAAATAAAAAAGTTCTTAGAAAACTTGGTGATTCCTGTGAATGTTAACAGGCTGGCTACCTTGTAACAATACCAGAAACAGAACCAGTGAGTTTGTCTGCCAAGGCTGCTTTAATACAAACTCAGTCAAGTCCCACAAAATGCCCCATGAAGATTCTCCCATGTGACTCTTCTGGAGCCACCCTTAAGGAAGAACTTCCAGACACGAATCAGGAAGCTCCTGCCTCACCTCATACCCATCAGGATGACTACTATCAAAAAGTAAAACAAAACAAAAATACACAGAAAATAACAAGTGTTGGTGAGGATGTGGGAAAAATTCAAACCTGTACGCATTACTGGTGGGAATGTAAAATGGTACAGCTGCTGTGGACAACAGAACGGCAGTTCCTCAAAAAATTAAAAATAGGATTACCATATGACCCAGTAATTCCACTTCTGGGTATGTAACCAAAAGAATGGAAAGCAAGGTCTTGACCGGGAACGGTGGCTCACGGCTGTAATCCCAGCACTTTGGGAGGCTGAGGTGGACGGATCACCTGAGGTCAGGAGTTTGAGACCAGCCTGGCTAATGTGGTGAAACCCTGTCTCTACTAAAAATACAAAAAATTGGCTGGGCATGGTGGCGCTGGGCATGGTGGCGCACACTTGTAATCCCAGCTACTCAAGAGGCTGAGGCAGGAGAATGGCTTGAACCCAGGAGATGGAGGTTGCAGTGAGCTGAGATCATGCCACTGCACTCCAGCCTGGGCA
>NW_012121820.1:4571502-4574262 GCF_000951035.1 Colobus angolensis palliatus | reverse complement strand
AAGAAAGAAAGAAAGAAAGAAAGAAAGAAGCTAAGGTCTTGAACAGATATTTGTGTACCAGTGTTCATAGCAGCATTATTCACAATAGCCAAAAGCTGGAAGCAACACAAGTGTCCAACCACAGATGAATAGATTAACCAAGTGTGGCATCTACATACAGCGAAATAGATTTCAGCCTTAAAAATGAAGGATATTCTGATACATGCTACAACATGGGTGAACCTTGAGGATATTATGCTAATGAAACAAGCCAGTCACCAAAAGACAAATACTGTACAATTACACAGAGATGAGGTCCCTAGAGTAGTCAAAATCATAGAGACAGAAGGTAAAATGGCAGCTGCCAGGGGCTGGAGGGCAGAATGGGGAGTTGTTTAATGGGCATGGAGTTCAGCTTTGCAAGATGAAAAGAATTCTGGAGCTGGATGGTGGTGAAGGTTGCACAACAGTGTGGATGTACTTAATGCCACTGAACCATACATTCAGAAACAGTTAAGATGTTACATTTTATGTTATGTATATTTTACCACAATTAAAAATTCCTTAAAAGGCCAGGCGCCACACCTGTAATCCTAGCACTTTGGGAGGCCGAGGCAGGTGGATCATGAGGCCAGGAGATGGAGACCATCCTGGCTGACATGGTGAAACCCCGTCTCTAATAAAAATACAAAATATTAGCCAGGTGTGGTGGCACACGCCTGTAGTCCCAGCTACTTGGGAGGCTGAAGCAGGAGAACAGCTTGAACCTGGGAGGCAGAGGTTGCAGTGAGCCGAGATCTCACCACTGCACTCCAGCCTGGGCGACAAAGTGAGATTCCGTCTCAAAAAAAAAAAAGAAACAAGGCCAGGTGCAGCAGTGGCTCATGCCTGCAATCCCAGCACTTTGGAATTGCTTGAGGCCAGGAGTTTGAAACCATTCTGGTCAACATAGTCAAACCATGTCTCTACAAAAGAAAGGAAAAAAAAATTTAATAAGAAAAAATAAGATGCCGCTGCCTCCTTCCTGGGGCCCAGAAAGAGATCTCACTTTCTGATGAGAAGGAAAGGGTTTGGTTGGGCCCCCAGCAGCATTGCAGTCACACCCAGCTCCTTTTATAGATGTTAACGGCCTGGAGCAGATCTTTGTGACCCCAAAACAAGCCATCTCAGACTTTTAGTGACACTCTTTAGCCCCAGAACATCATCACAGTGAAAGGAGGTCCAGCGAGATGGAGCTGGAGTTCTGACATTGACTTTGGGGAACCCTAAACAGTTCACTCCACCTCTCCGGACCTCAGTTTCCCCAATCTTTCCAAGTGAGGAGGTTGGACTTCGGAAGTTGTCCAGGAATTATATCTGACCCCAGACGTGTTTGGCCATCACAAGATTTAAAAGCTGAGAGATATCCCATTAGAAGGTCCGGCCACCTGGGGGCTATGTTTTTTCGAGGTCACCATAGTCTGGAAGTGCACTGTGTGGAGGGGTTCCCCCTTGGATGGGGCCAATGCTCCTCAGTTCCACCCCCTGCTGCGGGTGAAAACTTCCCTGCCAGGACTCTGCAGGCAGCTGAGTTTGCAAAGCCTGGACAAAATGACAGTGGAGGGGCCTCAAACTTCAGTGACGGCTGGGTCAGAGTTTTGTGGGTGAAGATTTCTTCTAAAACACAATTTTGGGGTTTTCAATCGTGGGACATATCATCTGAGACTTCTCCTTATTTAACTCCAACCCTGGATTCCTCAGACCAGTTTCCCAAATAGAGAGACCCCACAAGAGGTTCTGTAAACCCCACCGGCACCCCACAACATGACTTCCTCTCAATTTGTTGAGATTCCCAGCAGGAAAGGAAGTCTCCAGGCCTGCTTGCGGGGCTTCCATACAATAATCTCCCCCTTGCCTCCCCTCGGAAAATAGAGAAAATGAAAAAGCAGGCCGGGTGCGATGGCTCACACCTGTAATCCCAGCACTATGAGAGGCTGAGGCAGGCAGATTACCTGAGATCAGGAGTTTGAGACCAGCCTGACCAACATGGCAAAACCCTGTCTCTACTAAAAATACAAAAGTTAGCCAAGCATGGTGGTGCACTCCTGTAGCTCCAGCTACTCTGGAGGCTGAGGCAGTAGAATTGCTTGAACCCAGGAGGCGGAGGTTGCAATGAGCCGAGATTGCCCCACTGCAGTCTGGCTTGGGCAACGGAGCAAGACTCTGTCTCAACAAAAGAAAAAATAAAACAAAATAAAAAAGCAAAAACCAAAAAGGCCCTTATTAAAACCTTGTGATTCTTCATGACAACCCAGACAGGAAGGACAGGAACTGACATTATCATCCCTTCCAACTCCTCCTCACCATAATTTGATACTACTAAAAGATAGCTTTTATTGAGCATTTACTGTGTACCATGCTTTCTTCTAAGCACCATGCATATTATTTCATTGAATCCTCATAGCAATCCAAGGAGATAGGCACTATTATAACCCATTTTACAGAGAAGAAAACTGAGGCAGAACCTGTACATTGGTGGTGAGAAGGCCTGAGATAGACTTTAGCTTTCTCATCTCTCATCACGTGACCTTGGACAAGCCACTTCCTCTCTCCAGGCTTCAATCTCTAAGTTGTACAAGGTCATCATTCTGGTCTAAATAGTTTGTTATTCCTTGAACTCTTTTCCTAAAAATCAAAGCATACACTAAAAAAAAAAAAAAAGAAGTTCGGGTGCAGTGGCTCATGCCTGTAATCCCAGCACTTTGGGAGGCCGAGGTGGGGGGATCACGAGGTTAGGAGATC
>NW_012121820.1:4556633-4571293 GCF_000951035.1 Colobus angolensis palliatus | reverse complement strand
TCTCCAACCTGGGCGATAGAGTAAGACTCCGTCTCAAAAAAAAAAAAAGAATAAAAAATTGGAAACAACACTGCCTGTATAGGGGGCGTATGTGTGTGGTTGAAAAGTCAACTAGTGAAACTTTAAATGCCAAGGCTAAATATATATATAAACTAATAAATGTTATTATTTTATTTTTTTGAGACAGGGCCTCACTGTGTTGCCTAGGCTGGAGCACAGTGCACTGCAGCCTCAATCTTCTAGGCTCAAATGATCCTCCCACCTCAGCCTCCTGAGTAACAACTGGGACTACAGGCACACACCATCACACCCAACTCAGTTTTATTTTTTCTTTGTCGAGATGGAGTCTCACCATGTTGCCTGGGCTGATCTCAAACTCCTGACCTCAAGTGATCCTCCCACCTCAGCCTCCCAAAGTGCTAGGATTACAGGCATAAGCCACTGTGCTTGGCTAAACTTTATTTTTTCAGAGCATTTTAGGTTTACAGAAAAATTGAGAGGAAAGTACGGAGAGTTCCCTTATACTCCCTCTCTCCCTCCCCTACTTTTCCCCATTATTAACATCTTGTATTAGTGCAGTACATTTGTTACAATTGATAAGCTGATATGGGTGCATTATTATTAACTAAGGCCCATAGTTTATATTAGAGTTGACTCTGTGTTATGTAGTCTGCAGGTCTTGGCAAATGTATGACATGCATCCACCATTACCTTATTATGCAGAACAGTTTCACTGCCCTAAAATTCTCCTGTGCTTCACCTTTTCATCCCTCCCTGCTCGCTCTCCACAAACCCCTGGTAACCACAGTTTTCTTGTTTGTTTTTTGTTTTGTTTTGTTTACTTTCTCTATAGTTTTGCTTTATCCAGAATATCATATAGTTGGAGCCATATGGTGTGTAGCCTTTTCATATTGTCTTTTTTTTTTTTTTTTTGAGACAGTCTCACTGTGTCGCTCAGGCTGGGGTGCAGTGGCACGATCTTGGCTCACTGCAACCTCCACCTCCTGGGTTCAAGCCATTCTCCTGCCTCAGCCTCCTGAGTAGCTGGGACTACAGGTGCACACCACCACGCCCAGCTAATTTTTGTATTTTTAGTAGAGACGGGGTTTTATTGGCCAGGCTGGTCTCGAACTCCTGACCTCAGGAGATCTGCCTGCCTTGGCTTCCCAAAGTGCTGAGATTACAGGCGTGAGCCATTGCGCCCAGCCCATACAGTCTTATTTCACTTAGCAATATGCATTTAAAATTCTTCCATGTCTTTTCATGGCTTGATAGATCTTTTTTTTCTAATCAATGAATAGTATTCCTTTGTCTGGACATATCACAGTTTGCTTTTTCATTCATCTGTTGAAGGATATCTTGATTGCTTCCACATTTTGGCAATTATGAACCAAGGCTTATACGTTTTTCATAATTTTTCTTGCCATTGGAAAAAGCAATGACATGAGATCACTGCAGATTAGGAAAGTACAAGAGGACACAGAGAATGAAATTTCAGTCTCCCATTTCACAAAGAAAGAAACTGAGGCTAAGGGAGAGGAAATGACAGGTTCCCCTTGTTCATTCATTCATGCATTCACTTCTTCTTCCAGTGAATATTTAGAGAATCTATTACCTTCAGGCACTATGCTGGGACAGGAGACACCACTGGGAACAAAAGAGATGTCTGTTACTGGGATTGGTATTCCAGGCAGACAATAACCAAGTAAATAAATGAATCATATTTGTAACGAAATCACAGCTAATATTTATTGTGTGCTTTCTTTGTGCCAAACGTTGTTCAAAAAACTTTGTGTACTTTATGATATTTGGTCTTCACAAACACACTGGAAAGTAAGCCTGTTATCTCAGTTTTGCAGATCAGAAAGAAACGTACACTTCAGAGAGATGAAGTCATGAACCTAAGGTCACATCACTCATCGAAGTCGGGAGAGCAAGATTTGAACCCAGGTCGTGGCGCTCCCATCTATGCACTTAACCACTGCTCTAAAATATGGGAAGATCATTTCAGATGGAGGGTTGGGGACAGAGCCCAGGAAAACCCTGACCTTCACCTTCTTACGCCTTTGTGTCGGACACTTGTTTTTCAGGGTTCTGAGAAGCCAAACTTCATTGTTCTTTGTGGCTTCTTCCAGTTGCTTAGCTGTGGTCCCTGGGGACCAGGGGGAAGGGCTTGGAGCTCATGGCTGGCCAGGACCCTGTGTGCAATCAGATCACCTTTATTTTTAAGCCATGAAATCCCTGATGACACATGCTACTCTTCAGAGGAGCAGGCTGACCTGACCAGGGGAACAGAGTCACTGGGCAGAGAGAAGCCACACACCTCAGGCAAAGTTTTTGACAATCAGGCAAGGAGGTGGGGTGGGGGGGTCTTACCCAACCCTGCTTCCTATGGGATCATTCTAATCAGCAGCAGAAGAAGCCATAAGCTTATAAAATGGTACTGGGGAGTCTCTGAGGAAATAGGTACTCCCATACACCCCTGGGGAGTGGAAGCTGCCAGAGCAGTTTTAGAAAACAATTGTCGTCAGCTACCTAGTTTTAAAGAAACACAGCCTTTGACCAGCAGTTTCAGGCCTAGGGGGTTCATCCTACAGACAACTTCACACATGTGTAAAATGAGGTATGTGCAATGCTACACTTGACATCAATTTGTAGAAAGAACTGGAATGACCCCTTTCTTCTACCCTCCCCGCCCACACAGGTCCCTGGTTAAAGAAACCAGGTCCATGCTTGCAAAGAAATCTTCGGCAGCTCTTCAAAGGAAGACGGGTCTCCATGTACTGCAATTGAGCCCTCTTCAAGATAAACTGTTAAGGGGGAAAAAGAACAGTCCAGAACATTATATGCTGTCCTGATTGTAACAAAATTAAACAAAAAGAGGTGGGCAGGGGCTCTGTCTATAGAGGTGTTGAACTGGGAGTTCCTCCATAAAAGCTTGTAGCATCCTGAGACCTGGCGTCCCAGTACTGGCCCTCCCTTGCTGTGCAATGAAGATCAAAGTATTCAACCTCTCTGTGCTTCAGTTTCCTCAACTGTAAAATTGGGCTTGATGGAAAAATTAAATAAAGTCATCTACACAAGAGGCATTTCTCAGTGCATAGGATGTAGGAAATGGTCAATAAGAAATAGCTGTATAATAATTTTCATTCTGCACAAACTCTCCCTGGAAGAAGGCACAAAAACATGGATAATGGGCCACTACATCTGGGCACTGGGAAGACTGGGAGATAGGACAAGGGGTGACCAATTTTTCAGTGTATGCCCTTTTCGAAGTGTTAAACTTTTTTTTCTTGAGACAGGATCTCACTCTGTTGCCCCTCTGGGGTGCAATGGTGAGATCGTAACTCACTAAAGCCTCAACTTCTCGGGCTCAAGCAATCCTCCCACCTCAGCCTCCTGAGAAGCTGGGACTACAAGTGTGTGCCACCCTACCTGGCTAATTATTAAAGTTTTTTTAGAGACAAAGTCTTCTCCTTGTGTTGCCCAAGCTGGTCTCAAACTTCTGGCCTCAAGGGATCCTCTGGCTAAACTTTTAATTTTTCACTTTGTGCATGTTTTAATTTTTTTTTAATATTATTTAAAATAGGGTAGCAGGGCCAAATCAAAATGAAAAAGAGCAGGTAAGTGATTTTCAGGCCATTTTCCAGATGGGTTTTCTGAGCTAACAGCAACCTGGGCCCTGTGGCTCAAGGCCTGGCTGCTCACAGGCATTGTCCGGAGACCGTTAGAAGTGCAGGACCCCAGCCCAGGGCCCCTGGAGCAGAATCTGTATTAACGCGCTGTCCAGGTGAGCCACAAGCAGGCGCAAGTTGGAGAGGTACTGGTCTGAGGACTGCAGTCATAGAGGCCACCAAAGTGTTTTTCAGTTTTTTTGACTCAGCTCAGCAGAGGATGAATGGGATGGGTTGCCCCTCCCATGAGGCAGGGGACGGGGAGAAGAGAGAACAGCAAGAATTAAGAACTGCTTGGCCAGGCACAGTGGCTCACACCTGGAATCCCAGCACTTTGGAAGGCAGAGGTGGGCGGGTTGCTTGAGTCTGGGCGCTAGAGACCAGCCTGGGCAACATGGCAAAACCCATCTCTACCCCCAAAAATACAAAATTAGCTGGATATGGTGGCACATGCCTATGGTCCTAGTTACTCAGGAGGCGAAGGTGGGAGGATCACTTGAGCCTGGGATGTGGAGGTTGCAGTTAGCCAAGATCACCCCACTGCACTCCAGCCTGGGAAACAGAGGGAGATCCTGTCTAAAAAAAAAAAAAAGATTAACTTGCTCTTCCTCCATAAGAGGTTGGGGTACATGAGATCTAGGAGTGTGACTTTTAGCAGCTCCCCACTTAGGGTTTAAAATAACTTTCTGGTTGAAATTTTAAAAAAGGAAAGTAAGGAAGAAAAGGGAACCTCCCACTGCAACCCACAAAACCCCAACAAGAAAAGGAGGCCTCCTGCTCCCCAGCCCAGCCTCAAGCCCACTTAATTCTCTCTTTGGAGACAGTAACAGAGGAATTGTTCAAGGAAAAATCAAGTGGGAAGCTCTTGGAGCTGAAGAGCCTGCAAGACAATCCACTTCAAGCTTCTCATATAACAGGTGAGAAAATAGAGGCTCGGAGAGGGGACATGGTTTGTCCAAGGCCACCCAGCAAGTTAGGGGCAGAAGCAGGGCCAGAATCATAGAGGCAGGAGAGACCTTGAAAGCACCTACCTCAGAGTTACACCCTCAAGAGCCCCCCAGGGAATGTCTAGAAGAGGCACAGATCAGCTATTCCCTCTCCACTGGCCACAGGCCAGGCACCTGAGCCAAGCTGGGCAAATGAGAAGCCATTCTAGAACTTCTGTTGGTCAAGGGAGCCATCCATCTTTGCATCTCTTCACAGGTGTAGAGTCTGCCACTTTTAAAAAATAATTGTATACAAAATTAGCTGGGTGTGTTGGTGTGCGCCTGTAATCCCTGTTACTTGAGAGGCTGAGGCAGGAGAATTGCTTGAACCGGGGAGGTGGAGTTTGCAGTAAGCCAAGATTGTGCCACTGCACTCCTGCCTGGGTGACAGAGTGAGACTCTGTCTCAAACAAACAAACAAATAAATAAATAAAAACAATTGTGTACAATACATATAACCTAAAATTTACCATCTTAACCTTTTTTTTTTTTTTTTTCCTGTACAGACGGAGTCTCACCATGTTGCCCAGGCTGGTCTGGAAGTCCTTGTCTCAAGTGATCCTCCCACCTTGGCCTCCCAAAGCGCTAGGATTGCAGGCGTGAGCCACTCTGCCATTCATTAACCCGTTTGAAGTGTACAGTTTAATAGCGTTAAGTACATTCACACTGTCATGCAACAAGTCTGCTGCCTTTGACAGACATGAACATAAGTTTCCTGAAACAAGTCTTATACTCCTGTCTAAGAAAAATAACAGTGAACAAAGTGATAAATGGTAGCAGACACTGGTTCTTGGGGCCAAGAAGACAAGAGGGAGTGGCAGAAACTATGGCAAACAGGAAAGCCCAAACCCCTTCTAGGAGACAGTCACTAATCAGCTCCAATCTGCTTTTGCCTGCAGGAATGCTACATCATCTATATATGAAAACATTCAATTTTTTTTTTTTTTCTTTGAGACGGAGTTTCACTCTTGTTACCCAAGCTGGAGTGCAATGGGTGTGATCTTGGCTCACTGCAACCTCCGCCTCCCGGGTTCAAGTGATTGTCCTGCCTCAGCCTCCAAATCCAAAGTAGCTGGGATTACAGGTGTTTGTCACCATATCTGGCTAATTTTTGTGTGTGTGTGTTTTTAATAGAGACAGGGTTTCAATATGTTGGTCAGGCTGGTCTCAAACTCCTGACCTCAAGTGATCCGCCCGCCTCAGCCTCCCAAAGTAAGAAAAACCTGATTTTTTAAACTTAACTTTTCAATACTCAAAATTCAAAACAGTTGAAAAGGGACAGAAAATGTCTCCCTCCTACTACAGTTTCCCACTCCACAGGTAACCACAATTACTGATTTATTGTGGATAAAGTGTGTTTATTATGATTATACAAACAAATAGTAACATAAACATACCTTTTTCTGTGTTGTATCCCATTTTACATAAAATAGAGCATAACAAACACATTGTTTTATACCTTGCTTTTTAATTAACCTATCCTAAATATTCTTTTTTTTTCTTTTTTTTCTTTGAGACAGAGTTTTGCACTGTCACCCAGGCCAGAGTGCAGTGGTGCAAACACAGCTGATTGCAGCCTCGACCTCTGGGGTTCAAGTGATCCTCTCACCTCAGCCTCCCAAGTAGCTGGGATTACAGGCACGTGCCATCGTGTCTGGCTATTTTTTTTATTTGTAGAGATGCGGGTCTCACTATGTCACTCAGGCTGGTCTCAAACTGCTGGGCTCAGGTGATCCTCCTGCTTTGGCTTCCTAAAACACTGGAATTACAGGTGTGAGCCACTATAGCCAGCCGAGAATTTTCTTTATTAGTACATAGACAGTATCCTCATTATTATTATTTTTTATTTTTTATTTTTTTTTGAGACGGAGTCTCGCTCTGTCGCCTAGTCTGGAGTGCGGTGGCCAGATCTTAGCTCACTGCAAGCTCCGCCTCCCGGGTTTATGCCACTCTCCTGCCTCAGCCTCCCAAGTAGCTGGGACTACAGGCGCCCGCCACGCCCGGCTAGTTTTTTGTATTTGTAGTAGAGATGGGGTTTCACCGTGTTAGCCAGGGTGGTCTTGATCTCCTGACCTCGTGATCCACCCGTCTCGACCTCCCAAAGTGCTGGGGTTACAGGCTTGAGCCACCGCGCCCGGCCTATCCTCATTATTTTTACAGTTGCACAACTGTATTCCACCATATGGATGACCTATTTTTTTGCAGTTTTTTTTGTTTTTTGTTTTTAGACAGCGTCTCACTCTGTTGCCCAGGCTGGAGTGCAGTGGTGTGATTATGGCTCAATGCAGTCTTAAACTCCTGGGCTCAAGCTGTCCTCCTACTTTAGCTTCCCAAAGTGCTGGGATTACAGGCGTGAGCTACCTTGCCTGGTTGGATGACCCATATTTGATTTAACCCACCCCCATTTCAATTGTTTTTCTAGACTGTTGCATTTTAAACAATGCTGCATAGGTATTGATAGTGTTGAGCACTATTTACAGTAGCAAAGGCATGGAACCAGCCCAAATGCCCATCAATGACAGACAGGATAAAGAAAAGGTGGCACATATACACTATGGAATACTATGCAGCCATAAAAAAGAATGAGATCATCTCCTTTGCAGGGACATGGTTGAAGCTAGAAGCCATCATCCTCAGCAAACTAACATAGGAAAACTGAAAACTAGTTAGTTTGCTGAAAACAGCAAACTAACACAAAAACCAAACACTGCATGTTCTCACTCATAAGTGGGAGTTGAACAACAAGAACACATGGATACAGGAGGCGAACAACACACACCAGGGCCTTTTGGGAGTTGTGGGGTAAGGGGAGGGAGAGCATTAGGACAAATACCTAATGCATGCTGGGCTTAAAACCTAGATGACAGGTTGATAGGTGCAGCAAACCACGATGGCACATGTATACCTGGGTAACAAACCCGCACACTCTGCACATGTATCCCAGAACTTAACGTAAAATTAAAAAGTTGAATAAAATAAACAATACTGCCTGAATAACCTCCTACATATATATTTTTCACATACGCAAATGTATCTGTAACTAAATTCTCCAAATTAGAATTTCTGTATGTGAATTTCTATTACGTAAGGAATTTGCCTACTTGTCCCCTCATAGTGGTTGTACCTAGATCCGTTCCCGCAGCCATGTATGAGGGACTGTTTTTTTCACAATTAAACACCTTATTGTCTTAATAGTGATTTAAAAGAAAAAAAACCTAAAACAAAACAAAATGAAAATAATGTGCAATACAAACAAACATGCCAGTGGGCCACATCAAGCCAGTAGGTCCCAGCTTTCCCAAGTCCAACCCTTCAAAGCCCAGAATGTTGAGTGACTCGCCTCAAGTTACCCAGCACTTGAATCTGCACTGTCTGATTTCTGTGGCTGCACCTGATCCACTTCCCAGCTGACTACTAACTTCTGGGATCCCTCAACTTTGGCAGTGAGAAACTGTGGCTTCTGCAAAGTCACGTGGAGGCTTTGTCAGTTCAAAAGGTTGAAAAAGTTCCAATCTTACTTGAGGGTGGTGCCTGTGGATGGGGCCACCCTGCATCCAACAAGTGCCCTGCTCTCAGACGTCGGCTTGTGTTGTGTAACAACTAACCATAAAAATCGTATTTAGGCAGGGCATGGTGGCTCACGCCTGTGATCCCAGTATTTTGGGAGGCCAAGGCGGGCAGGTCACTTGAGGTCAGGAATTCAAGACCTGCCTGGGCAACATGACAAAACCCTGTCTCTACTATGAAAAATACAAAAATTAGCTGGGTACAGTGGCGGGTGTCTATAATCCCAGCTACTCAGGAGACTGAAGCATGATAATCGCTTGAACCCAGGAGGCAGAGGTTGCAACAAGCCGAGATTGTGCCACTGCACTCTAGCCTGGGCGACAGAGCGAGAGTCTGTCTCAAAAAAAAAAAAAAAAATCATATTTACTTCTGTTCTTTCATCCAAGTGCTTGAGGAAGCTTAGGATTCAGACAGACTTGGAGCCTCCGTCCTGGCTCAACCTCCTGCAAGCTGTATGATTTGGGGTAATTTACTTGTCCCTCTTAAGCTTCAGTTTTCTTAACTATAATATGGAGATAATAACAGTCTCTTCTGTGAATTGTGCTTATAATCACAGCAGACACAAAATATATACCTTTAAACATTAGAGTCAGGTCCAGCTCACCAAAACACTCAGGCTGTGAAAGGCCGACAAGATGCAGGGTGCCTCTCTCACTTGTTCTCCTCCATGACATACCTTCATTGAGACAAGAGCAGCAGGCAGAATCATCCATACGCGTTACACCACGGTGTGGTTTTTTTTCACTGAGCACATAGAGTTGGATATGTGTAAGTTGAATACACATGTAAAGCAATTCCTTTCTATATTTGCTATGTTCATGCAACTAGATTGTATGCTCCTTGAAGGAAGGGATTGTCTTCCAGTTGGCAAGACAGGCTTGAGATCAACTAAGTATTTTACAAGATAGAACAAGATAAGCGGCTGGGATCAGTGGCTCATGCCTGTAATCTCAGCACTTGGGGAGGCCAAGGCAGGTGGATCACTAGAGGTCAGGAGTTCAAGACCAGTCTGGCTAACATGGTGAAATCCCGTCTCTACTAAAAAATATAAAAAATTAGCTGGGCGTGGTCCCTGCCCTGTAATTCCAACTATTCAGGAGGCTGAGGCAGGAGAATCACTTGAACCTGGGAGGCAGAGGTTGCAGTGAGCCACGATCGCATCATTGTACTCCAGCCTGGACAACAGAGAGAGACTCTGTCTCAATAAATAAATAAATAAATAAAAATAAATAAATAAATAAATAACCAAATAAGCAAAGGGTACAAAGTGCCATGAGGAAGGACAACCTGTTCAAATGGAGCCCCAGAAGTGTGTTTCCGGAGGCTCCTGAGTCAGCCCTTTCAGGAGGGTAAGAGGATGAAAGAGGAAGCAACATTTACTCAACAGCGATTTTCTGGGCACTCTGTTTCCTGATTTTATTTTTTTCTGTTTAATTTTTTTTCTCTTTTCAAAATAACACCGTGTACCAATCAGCTTTGGCTACATAACAAACTCTCACTTATTTCTTGCTCATGGATCTGTGGATTTTCTGAGGAGATGCTGTTGGTCTCATGAGCTCAGGAGGGCCTCCGGCCACTGGACTCGGCTCTGATCTGCCCTGCGTGTCACTCATCCTTTGGGACTTGTGGGCTACTCAGCATGTTCTCAGTATCATGAAAGCCAGGCACACAAGGGAGAAGTTCAGCTCCACTGTACATTTCAAGGCTTTGTTTAGTTCATGTCCACTACTATCTCAGTGGCCAAAACAAGTCACATGGCCAAGACCAAAGACAAGAGATGGAGAAGTCCATTCATTCCAGGGAAATGGAAGGGGAAAAGGGAAATGTTTGCTCTACAGCAGTCTAATCTACAGCAAACGTAATACAGGAGTGTGGTCTTATTAAAAATTCAAGCAAGAGGCTGGGTGCAGTGGCTCACTCCTGTAATCCCAGCACTTTGGGAGGCCAAGACGGGCAGGTCACCTGAGGTCAGGAGTTCAAGACCGGCCTAGCCAACATGGTGAAACCCCGTCTCTACTAAAAATAAAAAAATAAAAAAAAAATTAGCCAGTGTGGTGGCGGGTGCATATAATCCCAGCTACTTGGGAGGCTGAGGCAGGAGAATCGCTTGAACATTGGAGGTGGAGGTTGCAGTGAGCCAAGATCGTGCCACTGCACTCCAGCCTGGATGACAAAAGCGACACTGTCTAAAAAAAAAAAAAAAAAAAAAATCAAAAAAAAAAAAAAAAAAAAAATTCAAGCAAGAAAATATAAAAGCACAACAACAGCAGAAAATACTTCACCATGCTTCTCATCCCACCATCTTCCCCCTACTCCCTAGAGGTAAACACTTTTCCCAGGCGTTTACACACAGAGAAAGCTTTTTTTGCCTCCTTGGTGCCAAGACAGTCTTGCTCTATCACCCAGTCTGGATTACAGTGAGGCAATGACAGCCCATGCAGCCTCTACCTCCCGGGCTCAAACAATCCTCCCATCTTAGCCTCCCGAGTAGCTGGGACTACAGGCATGCCACCAGCCCAGCTCAGAAACTTTTACTTTATACAATGAGATCATTCTACATGTATTTGCACCTGACAATTTTAAGCACCTAGTCATTTAATTATTATATGGACTCTACAATTAGGCGTTTGGGGTCACCATTGTATAAATGAGGAATCTGGGGTTAAAATGCTTATCCAAGATCACCCACCTCTTACATAACTGAACCAGAATTCGAACCCACAACTTTCCAAAAATTCTTTTGATTTACAATGAACTACCTCTATAAAAGCACAAGAGGTTGCACCACAAAAGCTGTTATCAGCCCCCTACATTTATCCTTTGGGACCACAGAGAAGGAGGGTGTGTGTGTGTGTGTGTGTGTGTGTGTAGGGGGTGGATGGTGGTGTGTGATTTAGGAGAATATTCACTATGACCAGTGTTGTGGCGGGAGTTTGGGAGACACGATGAAGAGGAGGAAAGACCCTCACCCTCAAGTCCTCAAGCCAAAGAAACCAGGAGCCTCTCTTGAAACAGTTTATTAAGACGGCAGGATGTGGCCAGGCATGGTGGCTCACACCTATCATCCCAGCACTTTGGGAGGTCAAGGTAGGCGGATCACTTGAGGTCAGGAGTTTGAGACCAGCCTGACCAACATGGTAAAACCCTGTCTCTACTAAAAATACAAAAATTAGCTGGGCATGGTGGCACACGGCTATAATCCCAGCTACTTGGGAGGCTGAGGCAGGAGGATCACTTGAACCCAGGAGGTGGAGGTTGTAGTGAGCCGAGATCACACCACTGTACTCCAGCCTGGGTAACAGGAGTGAAACCATGTCTTAAAAAAAAAAAAAGAAAAGAAAAGGAAAGATGGCAAGATGTGCTAGTTTAAGCCTTGGGTACCCATGTGAAGTTTTATTATCTGTCTGTCTCAAAGCTGTCCCTTGACAGAGAGGTCAGCCAGGAGCTAGTATCCCTGCTCAGAGTTTGGGGAGGACACAGCTCTTAGCCATCTTCCCAGAAAATGGGTAAGACTGAGGGAAAGGAGAAAGAACATACTATCACATGAAGTGGGAACAGTGACAAATACTACAGTTTCCAGCAGCATCTGGTGTGACATGAGTGTGTGCTCAGGGGGCTTCATTCAGACTGGGTGTCAGGGAAAGTTTCTTGGGGAACGAACATTCCAGCCAAAACCTGAAGGCCGAGTGGGAAGCAGCTGAAGAACAGAGGAAGAGAGACCCCCGCAGAGGGAACGGCGGGTGCGAAAGCCTTGAAGCTGGAGAAGGTTGGGCATTGTAGACACAGAAAGAGGCCAGCAGGGTAAGGGTGACGGTGGGGAGGGAAGGAGAAGGCCGAGGGACTTGCAGGCACTGGGCTGTGCAGGGACTTGAGCTAAGCTGTTTAGGGAAAAGTATGACATGACCACAAGCTGGTGCCAGAGTGACCACAGAAGAGTGGCTCCCTGGGCATCTAAGAGGGCACCGTCAGGACAGTATGTGGCTTAGAAGCAGAGCTGGGGTCAGCATTGTGTACACTGTGTGATGACTCTGGAGGGGACTGAATCTGTTTGGGTCTGCAGCTAAACCCTCGAGGTCTTGAAAGCGTGTTTCAAATAGCAAAACTTGAGAAGCCCTTTAATGGAGTTTGGAAAAGGCACAAGAGAGAAGTCTGACGTGTTTCAATGCAGGGTAGGGGAAGAAGTGGGGAGGGATTGGGTTTGGAGGGTGTCACAAGGTGACAGGTGAGCTGCATAAATAGGACATTGCTAAGCAAGGCTGGGAAGAAAGGGACGACAGGCAGAGGGCACAGCAAAGGCCAAGGTGGGGTGTTTGGAACATGCCCAGCTGGTGTGGGGAAGAGAATGGGAAGGATCCAAGCTCAGGCTCCTGGAGGGAAAAGGCATAGGGGAATGCTAGACCATTCACCCGGGCGTTGGCTGTGCAGAGCCTCCAATGCCTGACATAGGAACCAGGGAGTGGCCCGATCAGATGGTTCATAATAACATGGCAGATTCACCTCCTGTGCTCTCTCACCCCAAGGGAACTGAGTGAGTCATTGGGGCCCTTCCCCCTCTCCCTCCACACAAAGACACACCTTTTGGGGAGGCCACGGTGGCAGATGGGGGTGACAGATCCTGTAATCCTATCTCCAATCCAGGGGTCAGGAAGTTCTTTCCCCGGCAGGCTCCCACCCAAGCCTGCTGTTAAGACTGAGGTTGGAGAAGTATTTTTCTCATCCACCCGGCCTCAGGTGGGCGGGACGGAAGCCAACCAGAGCCCTCTGGAGACAGTTCTGGCTGTGGGATCCGCCCTTTGGAGGCCATCAACGAAACCCAATGCAACATAAAAGATGGCAAGAGGTGGCCAACTGCTTATCTTATCAAACAAACTGCTCCTTGGAACCCAAGAAAGGGAATAGAGCTTTGCTTGTTTTCTCTCTTTTTCCTTCCTGATTAATTGCCAGCAAGGGGTCTGTGGGATGGGTGGTGGTTGTGGACAACTCTTGAATGTGTAATCTGGCCTGGCAGGCAGGTAGGTTTCCCAGCCCCCCCTGGATTTTTAACAGTTTCTTGTTGGAAGTCACGTCCTCAAGCAAATTCTTAGGCACTATTTAGGGAGCACTCCCCAAATAGCTCCATTGTGGCCTAAATGTTCTTGGGAAGATGAAAACGGGAAAAGACTATCATTGCTCAAAACAAGCCTATAATCTAGATGGAGGCAGGTAAAGAGGCACAATATTTACCATATTTTATTTTTACAGGGTCTTTATCTATTTCTATCACTTAACTGTGAGCTCTTTGGGAACCAGAACCCAGTCAGAACCATCATGGTGTCTGAATCTAGACCCAAGCACGTAGTGGGCAGCTCAGTGAACTGTTACCTCATTCAGGATTCTTTCAGCTGTAAGTACTAGAAACTCAGTTCAAAAAGGCTTCATTGAAAAGTATGATATATAGGCTGGGCACAGTGGCTCACACCTGTAATCCCAACACTTTGGGAGGCAGAGATGGGTGGATCACCTGAGGTCAGGAGTTCAAGATCAACCTGACCAACATGGTGAAACCCCCTCTCTGCTAAAATATAAAATTAGCCGGGTGTGGTGATTCACATGTCTGTAATCCCAGCTACTTGGGAGGCTGAGGCAGGAGAATCACTTGAACCCGGGAGGTAGAGGTTGCAGTGAGCCAAGATCGTGCCATTGCATTCCAGCCTGGTCAACAAGAGCGAAACTCCATCTCAAAAAAAAAAAAAAAAAAAAAGTAGGATATATTAACTCACAGAACAGAGAAATCCAGGTCTAGAATGACTTCAGGCATGGCTGGATGTAGGCATCAAATAACATCACCAAGCTCAGACTTTCTTTTCCCTCAACACTTGTTTCTGCACTCTTTGTGTTAGCCTAGTTAGATTCTAACTCAGTGGTGGCTCTCAGTGGCAAAATAGCTTAGCAACACCAGTTGGGTTTATTTTCTCCCAATAGTAATAGAAGTGCTTAAATTGGCTCTGGCTGGATCAGTGTGGGTCAAATGCTGATCTCTGATACAATCACTGTGCAGGGAAATAGGCTACACTGATTGGCCCGGTGTAGGCCCCATGTCCATTCCATATTTGTTACGTGAATAAATAGGAAAGATCAGAGACAGCAATAAAACATTTTACATTTGAACAATAGAGCAACTAGAGTGATCCTTTTTAAAACCTACAACAAATCATTTGACTCCTCTGCTCTAAATGCTCCTCACTCAGAGCAGAAGCTCAAGTTCTTCAGAACAAAAGCCCAAGTTCTGAGCCGGGCACAGTGGCTCACACCTGTAATCCCAGCACAGGCGTGAGGAGGCTGAGGCGGGCGGATCACCAGAGGTCAGGAGTTTGAGACCAGCCTGGCCAACATGGCGAAGCTCCATCTCTACTAAAAATACAAAAATTAGCCGGGCATGGTGGCGCATGCCTAT
>NW_012121820.1:4546117-4550608 GCF_000951035.1 Colobus angolensis palliatus | reverse complement strand
TGGTCTCGATCTCCTGACCTCGTGATCCGCCCATCTCGGCCTCCCAAAGTGCTGGGATTACAGGCTTGAGCCACCGCGCCCGGCCAACCAGTGGTTTTTATCATAACTCCTCCCTCATATTTTTGGCCTTTGTATCTACTTTCCTTATTTAGTAACTTATTTTTAATAGTTTTATTGAGATAGAATTTACATACTATACAATTCATCTTTTTTTTTTTTTTTTGAGATGGGGTTTCACTCTGTCACTCAGACTGGAATGCAGTGGTACGATTTCAGCTCACTGCAACCTCTGCCTCCCAGGTTCAAGAAACTCTCCTGCCTCGGACTCTTGAGTAGCTGGGTCTACAGGCACCCACCACCATGCCCAGCTAATTTTTGTACTTTTAGTAGACATGGGGTTTCAACCTATTGGCCAGGCTGGTCTCCAACTCCTGACCTTATGATCTGCCTGCCTTGGCCTCCCAAAGTGCTGGGATTATAGGCATGAGCCACTGCACCCGGCCTGCAATTCATCTTTAAGTGTACAATACAATTCAATGGTTTCTCACAGTTGTGCAACCATCACTACAATCTAATTTCAGAATGTTTTCATCACTCTCAAAAGAAACTCCATCCCCATCTCTACCCATGCTCTTTTCCCCACCCCCACCCCCAGCCCTAGGCAACTACTAATCTACTTTCTGTCTCTATGCATTCCCCTATTCTGTATATATCATACAGATCATCATACAGTATGTTTTTGTGACGCGCTTCTTCCACTTAACATGATGTCTTCAAGCTTCATCCATGTTACGGCATGTATCAGTTCTTTATAACTTTTTACAGCTAAAGAATATTCCATTATTTTGATATACATTTTGCTTACCCAACCATCAATTGGTGGACATTTGCATTGCTTCCAGGTTTGGGGTATTATGAATAATGTTGTTAAGAATCTTCATATACAAGTTTCTATGTGGATGTATATTTTTGTGTCTCTTGGATATATATACCTAGGAGTAGAATTGCTGGGTTAAATGGCAATTCTATGCTTAATATTTTGAGGAATTGCCACACTGTTTTCCAAAGTGGCAATTCTATGCTTAATATTTTGAAGAATTGCCAAATTGTTTTCCAAAGTGGTTGCAGTATCTTACATTCTTGCCAGCAATATATAAGGATGGCAACTTCTCCATAGCCTCACCGACACTTGTTATTATCTGTCTTTTATTTTATCCACATTAGTGGGTATGGACTGGTATTTCATTGTGGCTTTAATTTGCATTTTCCCAGTGACTAATAAATTTAATCATCTTTTCATAAGCTTATTGTCATTTGTATATCTTCTTTAAAGGAATGTCTATTCAAATTCTTTGTCCATCCTTCAGTTGGTTTGTCTTTTTTTTTTTTTTTAGATGAAGTCTTGCTCTGTTGCCTAGGCTGGAGTACAGTGGCGGATCTCGGCTCACTGCAACCTCTGCCTCCCTGGTTCAAGCGATTTTCCTGCCTCAGCCTCCGGAGTAGCTGGGATTACAGGCACCTGCCACCACACCCAGCTAAATTTTTGTATTTTCAGTAGTGATGGGTTTCACCGTGTTAGCCAGGATGGTCTCGATCTACTGACCTCGTGATCCACCCGCCTTGGACTCCCAAAGCACTGGGATTATAGGTGTGAGCCACCGTGCCCAGCCACATTCCCCTTTTTCTGGCAACTCACTGGTATCTGCCCTACCACACCTTCCTCCCATGTGTTTTAGGAAGTATTGACCTATCCCAGTTCCAGAGATGGATGTGTGACTTAGGCCTGGCCAATCAGAACATGCAACAGCATTCCAGAACCACTCACAGCATGTGGTTCAGGGATGGGCATGTGACCCAACTCAATCTAATGAGATTCAATCCTGAACCTTTACTGGGATGATTAGAAATAAAAAGCTTTCTGTATGTTGATATTGTTAGAAGGATAATGGAAGTATTGAGGCTCCCGAGCCACCCACTGGAGAGAAAACTCACTTGTGAGTGAAATCAGTGCCAGGGAAAGCAGAGCAGTGAAGCAGGAAGAGGAAAACTGAGTTCCGGTGATATCTTTGAGCCCCTGGATTCAGCCATGCCTGAATCCCACTAGACTGTTCAGTTACGTATTGTAGTAGGTACCCTTCTTTGCTCAAGCCAATATGACTTGGGTTGCAGTCACTTGTAACCAAGAGACCATTTTGAAGGGCTGCTGTTGCGAAGATTAAATGAGATGGTGAATTATATGAAGTGTTTAGTACAATACGTGCTCCAAAAGAAGAAGTCATTATTATTTTATGGTTTCATCTTTCATACACATATTTAAATCTGGTTTCCCTTTTATATTTTTCACTTAAGAAAAAAATGTTTAAACGTATGTATAATCAAAGCTGGTATTCACTTGGGACCAGTGTAGCCATACTGGTTATTTAAATACTGAAATACATCCATAATAGTTGATAAACAGCACTGTTCTGAATCTCTCGTGTGCTCTCTGGCTCTCCAGAATGCACCCAATCCATCTCTTGGAACCCTCTAGCCCATTCTGCAGTCCAGCACCTAAAAGGTTAACACCGGGTCTAGCAGGGCCTCCTGTACTCTGTTTATGATTAGCGTCTCATTCATGCTACATATTTTTAATATCACCTCTGGATACATCTGTCAACTCGTCAATATGCCTGTATTAAGTGGAAACACTAAATTATCAATAGCTCCATGAAATAAGACCCTTATTCCCCTCCAAATCACCAATTATTGATAACTTATGTAACCTCTTTTGATCCTGAAAATACCAGCGACATTATTATGCACAGTGGTGACAAAGCAGGCATGGGCACCAGGCCAAGTCCTATCTTTCCCCCTCCTGTTACTTTACAGAGCCGCTACCCTTATTTCTACATCATGGTCATATTTGTTCCTAGTCACAATCTGATATTCCTTTGTTTTAATACACTATGGCTGGCCTAACCCTTCCTCCATGGTGGGACATATGGTCCATTTTTGTTCAGCTTTTCAAATGTTAAAAACTCACTCTGCTGGAAATTGAATTTCCATGTGGTGCCCATCTTTCTGGTAATAAGCCACGGATTTCCTTCCTGATTCAGACTTCAGTTTTGTGAATCACAAGACACAGTTGAATTTTTTGTCTGCGAATGTTTTCTGTTGCTGCTCTTTGAAATAAGAACCCATGTGCTCAATTGTGTAATGTTGTAGTTTAATAAATTTTTTATTTTGATTCTAAGTCCATAAAGGACTCAAAGTGGTTTATACAAACATATACACCTTGAAATCAATACATGAGGTGGTCAGGGAGAAGGAAAAATAAGGAGTAGTGTATCTGATTGGTATTGTATTCAGCTGCCGGAAAGAGAGACCAGGAATAACAGTGGCATAAACACCACAGATGTTTATTTTTCTTTTACACAAATGAAATCTAGAGAGAGGAAATCCAGGGCCGATGTGGTAGCTCCACAAAATTGAGGATACGATCTCTTTCTATCATCCTGCCTCACTATCCTTAGAATGTGGCCTCCATCCTAAAGGCCACCTCGTGCTCCAAGATGACTGCAGGAGCTCCAGCTATTACAGCCTCATTTCAGGCAGCAAGAAGGAAAGGAAAAAATCCTGTAATCCCAGTTTTCTTTAAGGATCATTTTGGAATTTCCAGCCCCAAACTTCAGCTTACATATAATTGGCCAGAATGTAGTCCTAGCTACAAAGGAGGCTGAGAAATGTAATCTTTTAGCTGTGTCTGATGCCACCCTACATAAAGTCAGGGCTTGTTTACTAGGAAAGAAGGGCGAATGGATAATACGTAGGCCACTAGTAATTTCTGCTACAGGTAAGAAAATGAAATAAAGTGAGACGTTTAGCTGGTTCACAAAACTGCCTACTGTAATGATCTTTAAGGTGTCCAGCTGCCAAATTGGCTCTGACAATCCTAGTAATGATAGCAGAAGGGGAATCCATGACTAAATACTAAGTGTAATATCTAAGCAAAGAAAGCAAACCATTGCTCAAAAAAAAAAAAAAAAAAAAGCTTATTTTGTCAATACAGAGATTGAAAAGCAACTCTACCCACAGGTCTTTGTGAGGAAGACATGGGACATGTGGACGATATCCTCACAATATTTCTGCAATAATGAAACAACATGATTCTGGGATTTGCTTCAAATACGCAGCGTGGGGGAGTGGGTAGGAGTAAGCAAAACCCAGATGGGCCATGAGTTGATAGTTGTTGGGCTGGGTGATGGAGACTGTTACATGTCTCCCTTTACTGTGGTGTATATTTAACATTTTTCCATAATAAAAAAAGAATTTAAACCCAGCAATAAAACCTTTCCAACAATTCCTTTTTTAAATGCTCCTTTTAATAAACTTGCTTTTAAGTTCAATTGACCAGTGTTTTTGTTTTTTTGAGACGGAGTCTCGCTCTGTCACCCAGGCTGGAGTGCTGTGGCCGGATCTCAGCTCACTGCAAGCTCCGCCTCCCGGGTTCAC
>NW_012121820.1:4514447-4545907 GCF_000951035.1 Colobus angolensis palliatus | reverse complement strand
TGGTCTCGATCTCCTGACCTCGTGATCCGCCCATCTCGGCCTCCCAAAGTGCTGGGATTACAGGCTTGAGCCACCGCGCCCGGCCAACCAGTGGTTTTTATCATAACTCCTCCCTCATATTTTTGGCCTTTGTATCTACTTTCCTTATTTAGTAACTTATTTTTAATAGTTTTATTGAGATAGAATTTACATACTATACAATTCATCTTTTTTTTTTTTTTTTGAGATGGGGTTTCACTCTGTCACTCAGACTGGAATGCAGTGGTACGATTTCAGCTCACTGCAACCTCTGCCTCCCAGGTTCAAGAAACTCTCCTGCCTCGGACTCTTGAGTAGCTGGGTCTACAGGCACCCACCACCATGCCCAGCTAATTTTTGTACTTTTAGTAGACATGGGGTTTCAACCTATTGGCCAGGCTGGTCTCCAACTCCTGACCTTATGATCTGCCTGCCTTGGCCTCCCAAAGTGCTGGGATTATAGGCATGAGCCACTGCACCCGGCCTGCAATTCATCTTTAAGTGTACAATACAATTCAATGGTTTCTCACAGTTGTGCAACCATCACTACAATCTAATTTCAGAATGTTTTCATCACTCTCAAAAGAAACTCCATCCCCATCTCTACCCATGCTCTTTTCCCCACCCCCACCCCCAGCCCTAGGCAACTACTAATCTACTTTCTGTCTCTATGCATTCCCCTATTCTGTATATATCATACAGATCATCATACAGTATGTTTTTGTGACGCGCTTCTTCCACTTAACATGATGTCTTCAAGCTTCATCCATGTTACGGCATGTATCAGTTCTTTATAACTTTTTACAGCTAAAGAATATTCCATTATTTTGATATACATTTTGCTTACCCAACCATCAATTGGTGGACATTTGCATTGCTTCCAGGTTTGGGGTATTATGAATAATGTTGTTAAGAATCTTCATATACAAGTTTCTATGTGGATGTATATTTTTGTGTCTCTTGGATATATATACCTAGGAGTAGAATTGCTGGGTTAAATGGCAATTCTATGCTTAATATTTTGAGGAATTGCCACACTGTTTTCCAAAGTGGCAATTCTATGCTTAATATTTTGAAGAATTGCCAAATTGTTTTCCAAAGTGGTTGCAGTATCTTACATTCTTGCCAGCAATATATAAGGATGGCAACTTCTCCATAGCCTCACCGACACTTGTTATTATCTGTCTTTTATTTTATCCACATTAGTGGGTATGGACTGGTATTTCATTGTGGCTTTAATTTGCATTTTCCCAGTGACTAATAAATTTAATCATCTTTTCATAAGCTTATTGTCATTTGTATATCTTCTTTAAAGGAATGTCTATTCAAATTCTTTGTTCATCCTTCAGTTGGTTTGTCTTTTTTTTTTTTTTTAGATGAAGTCTTGCTCTGTTGCCTAGGCTGAAGTGCAGTGATGTGATCTCGGCTCACTGCAACCTCTCAACCTCCCAGGTTCAAGCAACTCTCTTCCCTCAGCCTCCCAGATAGCTGGGATTACAGGCACATGCCACCACGCCAAGCTAATTTTTGTATTTTTTTAGCAGAGATGGGGTTTCACCATGTTGGCCAGGCTGGTCTTGAACTCCTGACCTCAGGTGATCTGTCCCCCTAAAATCAGCAACAAGACAAGGATGTCTGCTCTCATTGCATCTATTAACTATTGTACTGGACATTCTAGCCAGGGAATTAGATAAGGGGGGTGAAAAGGCATCCAGTTTAGAAAGGAAGACATAACATTTTATTCTACTTTCAGATGGCATGATCCTGTATATTATAAATGGTATGGAATCCACTAAAAATTGTTAGAATTAATAAACAAGTTTAGCAAAGTTGCAGGATATAAGATCAACATACAAAAATGTATCTCTACAAAGTGTCAATTAAAAATCTGAAAATAAAATTAAGTAAACAATTCCTTTTACAATAGCATCAAAAAGGATAAAATACTTAGGAATAAATTTACAGAAGTACAAAACTTGTACTGTGAAGACTTGAAAACACTGTTGAAATATTAAAGAAGACTGAAATAAAAGGAAAGTCATTGCATTTTCATGGACCGATAGACTTAATATTATCAATGCAGCAATACTCCCCAAACTGATCTACAGGTTTTAAGCAATTCCTATAAAAATCCCAACTGGGGCCAGGTGCAGTGGTTCACACCTGTAATTCTAGCACTTTGGGAGGCCAAGGCGAGTGGATCATGAGGTCAGAAGATCGAGGCCATCCTGGCTAACACGGTGAAACTCCGTCTCTACCAAAAATACAAAAAAAACAGCCGGGCGTGGTGGCAGGCACCTATATTCCCCACTACTCGGGAGGCTGAGGCAGGAGAATGGCGTGAACCCAAGAGGCAGAGCTTGCAGTGAGCCGAGGTCACTGCACTCCAGCCTGGACGGCAGAGAGAGACTCCACCTCAAAAAAAAAAAAAAAAAAATTCCCACTGGTTTCTTTTTAGTTGGCTGACCCTAAAATTCTTGTGGAAATATAAGCAACCCAGAACAGTCAAGACAACCTTGACAAAGAACAAAATTTGAGAACTCACAATTCCTGATTTCAAAACTTACTATAAAGTCACAATAATCAAGACAGTGTGGTGCTGGCATAAGGATAGACAGATAAGTCAATGGAACAGATTGAGAGGACAGAAATAAACACTTACACAATTATAGTCAGTTGACTTATTACAATGGAACCAAAATAGTTTGATGTGACAATATAATATTTTCAATAAGTGGTCTCATGCAAACAATGAGTTTGGACTCCTTCATCATCACATCATATGCAAACAATAACTAAAAGTGGATCACAGACCTGAGGATTAGAACTAAAACTATAAACTTCTTAGAAGAAAACATTGGAATAAATATTTTTGACTTTGGGTAAAGCAAGGCCTTGTTACATATGATGCCAAAAAACACAAGTGACTAAAGAAAAACAATAGACACATTGGACTTCATCAAAATTAAATACTTATGTTTCAAAAGACACTATCAAGAAAGTTAAAAGACAAGCAACAGAATGGAGGAAATATTTGCAAATCATATGTGATAAAGGGCTTGTATCCAGCATATCTAAAGAATACAACGCTACAGTAAAAAGACAAATAAACCAGCCGGGTATGGTGGCTCATGCCTGTAATCCTAGCACTTTGGGAGGCTGAGGCGGATGGATCATTTGAGGCCAGGGGTTCAACACCACTATGCCCGGCCCAAATCCTGGGTTTTAAACCTAGATAATGGCCATGCATGAAAGAGCCTGACCACCTGTGTTGGACCCCCCAGGTCCATTATACCTAGCTGTGTGACCTCAGGCAAATTACTCAACCTCTCTCTGCTTTTGTTATCTCATCTATAAACAATTATAGTAGTACCTCTTTTAGGGATGTTTGAGGAGTAAAAGAGTTAATGCATATAAAGAAGAGCATAATAAGGAGTCTAACACTAGCCACTATCATCATCATCACCATCACTATAGGTCATTTGGATCTAACAGATATAGCCCTGGTACAAACATTGTCCTGTTTCACTGTCGTAGCTCCAGCACCTAAAAGAGTGTGTGTGGCATATTGCAGGTGCTTAATAAATAGCTCTTGAATAAGTGCATGACAGCGAATACATGAATGAATGGATGAAGACAATATGGGTACAGTAGAGCTTTGGTTTAAAAGTGGAAGATGACAACACCAAATGCTGGCAAGGATGTTGAGCAACAGAAACTCTCATTCACTGCTAGTAGTAACGCAAAATGGCACGGCCACTTCTGAAGACAGGTTGGCAGTTTCTTGCAAAACTAAACCTACTCTTACCATATGATCCAGCAATCACACTCTTTGGTATTTACCCAAAGGAATTGAAATCATATTTCCACACAAAAATCTGTACATAATGTTTATAGCAGCTTTATTCATAGTTGCCAAAATCTTGGAAGCAACTAAGACGTCCTCCAATAGGCGAATGGATGAATAAACTGTGACACTTTCAGACCAGAAACTTAAAAAACGGGGGTGGGCAGGGGGGACACTATCAAGCTATGAAAAGACATGGAGGAAACTTAAATGCATATTACTAAGCAAAAGAAGTCTTTCAGTTTGAAAGGCTACATCCTGTCTGATTTCAACAATATGACATTTTGGAAAAGGCAAAACTATGGGGACTGTAAAAAGGTTAGTAGTTGCCAAGGGTTAGAGAAAAGGGAGAGATGAATAGGTGGAGCACAGAGGATTTTTAAGGCAGTGAAATTGTTCTGTGTGATACCATAATGGTGGATACATGTCATTATACATTTGTCAAAACCCATAGAATGTGCAATCTTGAACCTTAATATAAACCATGGACTTCAGCTGATAATGATGGGTGTTAATAATGTGTCAATGTAGGTTCACCAGTTGTAACAAATACATCATTGTGGTGCAGGGTGTCAGTAGTAGGGGAGGTTGTGATATGTAGGGATGGGGGTATGTTGAAAATTTCTACGGAAATTCTACTTTCCACTCAATGCTATTGTGCACTTAAAACTGCTCTTAAAAATAAAGTTTATTCATTAGTGGAAGAAATTCTGGAAGCCTCCGTGGTAAGGCCAGTCACACGGAGGTGCTCTGACGTGCCCTAGCACTGGTCATCCAGAGATTGAGCTTCTCACATCCTTCTCCTGGCAGTGGGCCACTTGCACAGCCAAAACTAAGAACAGAAGCCTGGCACACCCCCAGGCACTGGCTAGGCCACCCTAAGTGAGCCAAATAACCCTCACCCATGGAACCACTGCTCAGCTGGGTCTGGCCACCCAGAAGCACTTACAAACTCTCTGCCTCTTTGTGTGACCAGACGCCTGATCTCCCCAGGCCTTGTGGTGGCGTTTTTAAAGAAAGCCCCCAGAAGCTAGGCCCAGACAAAATCAGTTCCCAAAGGGACAAAGGCGCTCAGTCTCACAAGTAAGTAAAAGACAAAAAATAGGAGCAAACATTTATATTGCATTAAGCTTGTGTCTGCACTCTTCTCAGCTTTTACAAACATAAGTTCACTTAACTTTCGCCACAATCCCACAAGGTAGGGACTAGTATTATCACCATGTTACAGATGAAGAAATTGAGGCACAGAAAGGCTAAGTCAGTAGCCATAAAACCAATCAATCTGTTAAGATGTCAGAGCTGGGTTGTGAATCCAAGAAGGCTGGCTCCAAGACCCCGTTGATCCCTCTGTTGTTCTCCCTTCCATGTACACAGTACTTTACAGTTTGCAAAATCCCTTTAGCAATATAGTATCTCATTTAAGCCTCACAACAACCATTGGAAGTAGGTAGGACAGGTATTACCATCTTTAAGAGGAATGGCAATGAGGGAGCAGCAAATGAGGAAGGTGAAGCCCAGAGAAGGTAGGTGATTTGCCCAAAGTTGCATGATAAACAGCAAAGGCTCTGGAGGCAGGTGGCATAGGCTCAAATCCCAGCTATTACTGACCAGCCTCATACTCTTGAACAAGTTAATACATACATCCGTGCCTCAGTTTCCCCTTCTTTCTTAGAGTTCTTATGAGGATTAGGCAAGTCAATACATGGAAAGCACTTTATTTAAAATGTTGGTGGCCAGGAGCAGTGGGTCATCCCAGCACTTTGGGAGGTCAAGGCATGCAGATCACTTTGAGCTCAGGAGTTGGAGACTGGTCAACATGGAAAACATGGCAAAGCCTGGCCAACATGACAAAATCCTGTCTCTACAAAATATACAAAAATTAGCCAGGCATGGTGGCTTATACCTGTGGTCCCAGCTGCTTAGGAGACTGAGGCTGAAAGACCGCTTGAGCCCAGGAAGCAGAGGTTGCAGTGAGCCAAGATCACACCACTGCACTCCAGCCTGGGTGACAGAGTGAGACCCCAACTCAAAATAATAAATAAACTTATAAATAAATAAAAATAAAATGTTGTTTGCCAGGCACGGGAGTTCACGCTTGTAATCCCAGCACTTTGGGAGGCCAAGGTGGGCAGATCACGATGGAGACTGAGACCATCCTGGCTAACATAGTGAAACCCCGTCTCTACTAAAAATACAAAAACAAAATTAGCTGGACGTGGTGGCAGGTGCCTGTAGTCCCAGTTCCTGGGGAAGCTGAGGCGGGAGAATGGCGTAAACCCAGGAGTAAGAGCTTGCAGTGAGCCGAGATCATGCCACTGCACTCCAGCCTGGGTGACAGAGTGAGACTCTGTCTCAAAAAAATAAATAAATAAAATAAATAAATAAATAATAAAATGTTGGTATTTCAGGCCAAGCACTATGGGTCACGCCTGTTGTATTAGTTTGTTTTCACACTGCTGATAAAGACATACTTGAAACTGGGAACAAAAAGAGTTGTTCTGGACTGTAACTGGACTTACAGTTCCACATGGCTGGGAAATTTCTCACAATTATGGTGCAGGGCAAAAGGCACTTTCTACATGGTGGCGGCCAGAAAGAATGAGAGAAGAAGCAAAAGCGGAAACCCCTGATAAACCCATCAGATCTCATGAGACTTATTCACTATAACGAGAAGAGCATGGGAAAGACTTGCCCCCATGATTCAATCACCTCCCTCTGGATCCCTCCCACAATATGTGGGGATTCTGGGAAATACAATTCAAGTTGAGAGTTGGGTGGGGACACAGCCAAACCATATCATTCTGCCCCAGTCCCTCCAAATCTCGTGTCCTCACATTTCAAAACCAATCATGCCTTCCCAACAGTCCCCCAAAGTCTTAACTCATTTCAGCATTAGCCCAGAAGTCCATAGTCCAAAGTCTCATCTGAGACAAGGCAAACTCCTTCCGCCTATGAGCCCGTAAAATCAAAAGCAAGCTAGTTACTTCCTAGATACAATGCGGGTACACGTATTGGGTAAATACAGTCATTCCACATTGGAGAAATTGGCCAAAACAAAGGGGTTGCAGGGCCCATGCAAGTCTGAAATCTAGCAGGGCAGTCAAATTTTAAAACTCTAAAATGATCTCCTTTGACTCCAGGTCTCACATCCAGGTCACAGTGATGCAAAAGGTGGGTTTGTATAGTCTTTGGCAGCTCTGCCCCTGTGGCTTTGCTGGGTACAGCCTCCCTCCTGACTGCTTTCATGGACTGGCAGTCAGGAAGTCAACATCCTCCTAGGCATTGAGTGTCTGCAGCTTTTCCAGGCACACGGTACAAGCTGCCAGTGGATCTACCATTCTGGGGTCTGGAGGATGGTAGCCCTCTTCTCACAGCTCCACTAGGCAGTGCCTCAGTAGAGACTCTATGTGGGGGCTCTGACCCCACATTTCCCTTCTGCATTGCCTTAGCAGGGGTTCTCCATGAGGGCCCTACCCCTGCAGCAAACTTTTGCCTGGGCATCCAGGCATTTCCATGTATCTTCTGAAATCTAGGCAGAGGTTCCCAAACCTCAATTCTTGACTTCTGTATACTCATAGGCTCAACACCACATGGAAGCTGCCAAAGCTTCGGGCTTCCACCCTCTGACACCACAACCTGAGCTCTACATTGGCTCCTTTCAGCCACGGCTGGAGCAGCTGTGACACAGGGCACCAAGTCCCTAGGCTGCACACAGCATGGGGACCCTGGGCCCACTCCACAAAACCACTTTTTCCTCCTGGGCCTCCGGGCCTGTGGTGGGAGGGGCTGCCGTGAAGGTCTCTGACATAGCCTAGAGACGTTTTCCCCATGGCTTTGGGGATTAACATTAGGTTCCTTGCTGGTTGTGCAAATTTCTACAGCCGGCTTGAATTTCTCCTCAAAAAATGGGCTTTTCTTTTCTACTGCATCACCAAGCTGCAAATTTTCTGAATTACTATGCTCTGTTTCCTTTTAAAACAGAATGCTTTTTAACAGCACCCAAGTCACATTTTGAAAGTTTTGCTGCTTAGAAATTTATTCCACCAGATACCCTAAATCATCTCTCTCAAGTTCAAAGTTCCACAAATCTCTAGGGTAGGGGCAAAATGCCACCAGTCTCTTTGCTAAAGCATAACAAGAGACACCTTTGCTCCAGTTCCCAGCAAGTTCCTCATCTCCATCTGAGACCACCTCAGCCTGGATCTTGTTGTTCATATCACTGTCAGCATTTTTGTCAAAGCCATTCAACAAATCTCTAGGAGGTTCCAAACTTTCCCACATTTTCCTGTCTTATTCTGAGCCCTCCAAACTGTTCCAGCCTCTGCCTGTTACCCAGTTCCAAAGTTGCTTCCACATTTTTGGGTATCTTTTCAGCAATGCCCCACCCTACTGGTATCAATTTGCTACATTAGTTAATTTTCACACTGCTGATAAAGACATACCCAAAACTGGGAACAAAAAGCGGTTTAATTGGACTTCCACATGGCTGGAAAAGGTCTCACAATCATAGCGGAGGGCAAAAGGCACTTCTTACATGGTGGCAGCAAGAGAGAATGAGAGAAGAAGCAAAAGCAGAAACCCCTGATAAACCCAGGAGATCTCATGGGACATATTCACTACCATGAGAATAGCACAGGAAAGACTGGCCCCCATGATTCAATTACCTCCCTCTGGGTCCCTCCCACAACACGTGGGAATTCTGGGAGATACAATTCAAGTTGAGATTTGGGTGAGAACACAGCCAAACCATATCACGCTGGAAGGCTAAGGCAGGTGGATAGCTTGAGTCCAGGAGTTTGAGACCAGCCTGGACAACATGGTGAAATCCCATCACTACTAAAAAAATACAAAAATTAGCTGGCCATGGTGGCATGCTCCTGTAGTCTCAGCTACTCGGAAAGCTGAGGCAAGATAATTGCTTGGACCTGGGAGGTGGAGGTTGCGGTGAGCCAAGATCGCAGCACTGCACTCCAGTCAGGCGACAGGCGAAACTCCATCTCAAAAAAAAAAAAAAAAAAAAAGCCAAGCGTGGTGGCACATGCTTGTAGTCTCAGCTATTTGGGAGGTTGAGGTGGGAGGATCTCTTGAACCCAGGAGGCAGAGGTTGAAGTGAGCCGAGATCGCACCATCACACTCCAGTCTGGGCAACAGAGTGAGACCCTGTCTAAAAAAAAAAATTGCCATTTTGTTCATCATGGATTTTTGCATTCAGTTCGATTTTGGTAAATATTGCATTACAAATATTGTATCTTAATTACCAAGTTTGTTAACACTCCCTTAAATTTTGCCTGGCTTGCTTCACCCTAGTCCTGGCCCTGCTTTGCACGGGGGAAGGCTTTAATACACACTAGCTATTGTCATCCCACTACTTGTTGAACGCTAACTGTATGCCAAAATTGCTGTTAAAAGTTTTATAAATACATGTCGCCTCAACAACAAGAAGAAGAAAAATCAGAAACCAAGTTGAAAAGCAAGTGACAGGACAGGAGAAAATATTTGTAGCTTATACAGGCAAAAGATTGGTGCTCAAAATATATAAAGAACTCCTACAGATTCATTTTTAAAAAGACAAACTACCCAATACAACAGCAGGCAAAGGACAGAAATGGGCAGATCACCAAAGAGGAAAAACAGATGGTCAGTAAACATATGAAAAAAACTTCAGCCTCACTGGTTATGAAATACACATTTGGAAGTGTGATGTTATCAAGGGTTGGTAAAAGTGTAAGGAAATGGGATTATAAACTGATTATAAACTGATACAGCCGTTTTGGAGGGAAATTCGAGATCTCTATTAAACTGAAATTGCACACACCCACTGGCTGAGCTATTCCACTTTCGTCTGCCCCAGAGAAACATGTCGTATGTGCATGAGGATATTTATCAAAACTTTGCTCTGAATGGCAGTAAGTTGGAAACACCCTAAATGCCCCTCAAAAAGGGAACTGATCAATAAACCACACTATAGTCATTCTATGGAGTAGAAGCTGCAGGGTTTATTTTTAAGGTAGATCATGCTATTAATTTTGGGGTGTAAAAGCAAGTAGTAGAGCCATATGCACTGTGTATTGCCATTTGTGCTTGCAAAAACAACCAGGAAAAAAAACAGTACTGAAGAAGTTCTCATTGGCCGATTATCCAACAGTCAGTGCCTTCTTCTTTGCTAACAATTCCCAACTTTGTCTGGGGGGCACCGTGCCCCATGCCAAGGAAGGAACCACACTAGGTTCTCAGCCAACGATGGCAGTCTTTTTCCTATCTGGGAGCCCAGCCAGGCCAGTAGCAGCATCTCCCATCATTAGCCCAGGTCTACAGAGGCCAGCTCCCACCCCTGAAATTGTCACCCACACACGTCTTACAGGTTTGGTAAATAGAGTATCTTCTGGGCTCTTTGGCAGAATGGACTTGCTGGATGGGATTTTTCACTTCACTCTTGCAGACCTGCCTCTCTAGGTCTTTGCTTCCTTCCTCCATGGGCTTCAGGGGCAGATCTGACATTTCTGCCACACTTGGTCTGCACCAACGTTTTTCCAAGCTGCCCTCCTGGGAGCGTATGAGCATCATCTCCTGGGGAAATGCCAGGATGTTTGAGCCTGTATCCCAGGATAGTGTTCCTGAATGATAAACTCTCCCTTATCCGATATCATATTTCCTCCCTGCACTCCAACCCCTCAATCCAAAGCCTTCTGGATCCATTCCCTCCAAAATCTCAAACTCCCATCAGCACTTAGGAAACCAATTCTGTAGCCCCTTTGGTGCTGAATCCCTCAGCATCCCAGAATATCTACCATTTGGGCTGTGCGGGAAACTGACTCTTCTTATTGGTCTGGTGGCCAGCAACAGAGAAAGAGATCGTTCTTGTTGGTTGGTTCTCCATCTCCTGGAAGTGTTCAAGAGAGATTGGAAGGGTCCTTGGCCAGGTGATATTGACTCCAGCCTCTGCAATCATGTAGCCCTAGGTTCGAGTCCCAGCTCAAGCACTTGCTACCTGTGTGCCTATGGAAATTCACTTAACCTTTGTGAGCCTCTGTCTCCACCTCTTTGTGAGCGTCTCACTATGTTGCCCAGGGTGGTCTCGAACTCCCAGCCTCAATCCATCCGCCTTCTTCAGCCTCCGAAAGCCCTGGGATTACAGGTGTGAGTCCTGTACCTAGCCAGGGCATTTCTTGAGCATTTATATGGCCTGGGACCTCTGTAAAGGGCAGGGAATAACAGCACGAGCCTTGCAGGGTTGTTGCAAGGATTAATTGAGATGGCATGTTCAAAGCTCCCTGCAAAGGGCCTGGCTGGCAAAGCCACTTGAATAGGCCCCTCCCAGGAAACTTGAGATTCTATAAATAAGAAATGTGACCAGAAGGCCGGGCGCGGTGGCTCAAGCCTGTAATCCCAGCACTTTGGGAGGCCGAGACGGGCGGATCACGAGGTCAGGAGATCAAGACCATCCTGGCTAACACGGTGAAACCCCATCTCTACTAAAAAACACACACAAAAAAACTAGCCGGGCGAGGTGGCGGGTGCCTGTAGTCCCAGCTACTCGGGAGGCTGAGGCAGGAGAATGGCGTTAACCCAGGAGGCGGAGCTTGCAGTGAGCTGAGATCTGGCCACTGCACTCCAGCCTGGGTGGCAGAGCGAGACTCTGTCTCAAAAAAAAAAAAAAAAGAAATGTGGCCAGGTGCGGTGGCTCATGCTTATAATCCCAGCATTTTGGGAGGCCAAGGTGGATCACTTGAGGTCAGCAGTTCAAGACCAGCCTGGTCAACATGAAGAAACCCCGTCCCTACTAAAAATACAAAAATTAGCCGGGCGTGGTAGCATGTGGCTGTAAGCCCACCTATTCAGAAGGCTGAGGCAGGAGAGTCGCTTGAACCTGGGAGGTGGAGGTTGCAGTGAGCCAAGATCATGCTACTGTACTCCAGCCTGGGTGACAGCGAAACTGCATGTGAAAAAAAAGAAGAAAGAAGAAGAAGGAGGAGGAGGAGGAAAGAAGAAGGAAGAAGAAGGAAGAAGAGGAGGAAGAGGATGAAGAAGAAGAAGAGGAAGAAGGAAGAATAAGGAGGAGAAAGAGGAGGAGGAGGAGGAGGAGGGGGAGGAGAAGTGCTTCCCAGAAACCAGTTGGGAATTGAAAGCAGTATCTGGAGTTGGGTGAGAAGAAGAAGGGACTTGAAGGGGCAAAGGAAACACAAGCTTTGTTCAGTTGCATCTGTGAAGTGTGCTGGGCTCTCCCCAGGGAAGACATCTGCCTGCTGGGGATGATGCACCTTGCTGGGAAAACAAGGTGCTGGTGTGTGTAGTGGTATAGGGCACTGAAAAGAACATGGCCTGGGACACCGACAGACCTGGCTGGCTCAAGTCCCTTATCAACCTCAGGCTTGGAGCAAGTCTCTGAAGCACAGCTTCTCAGCCATGGCTCTATGGACAGTGAGAGCCAGATCACTGTTTGCAGTGGGGGCTGTCCTGGGTATTATAGGATGTTTAGCAGTGTGCACAGTCTCTACACACTAGATGTCAGGAGCAGCTCCTCCCCACAAGTTGTGACAACTAAAAAAAATGTCTCCAGACATTGCCAAGTGTTCCCAGGGGCACAAAATTATCCCCTGTTGAGAACTACAGCTTTAAATCTAATTAAGCCTTGCTGGTCAAATTGGGATAACAATGATAGTAATACTGCCTTGTATGGTGGCTGTGAGGATTGCCTGCCTGCTTGCCTGCCTGCCTTCCTTCCTTCCTTCATTCCTTCCTTCCTTCCTTCCTTTTCTCTTTCTTTACTTTTAGAGACAGGGTCTCACTTTGTCATCCAGGCTGGAGTGCAGTAGTGCAATCACGGCTCACTGCACCCTTGACCTCCTGGGTTCACACGATCCGCTTGCTTCACCCTCCTGAGTAGCTGAGACTACAAGCACGTGCCACCATGCCTAGCTAATTTTTTAAAAAAATTTTTTGTAGAGATGAGCGTCTCACTATGTTGCCCAGGGTGGTCTCGAACTCCCAGCCTCAATCCATCCTCCTTCTTCAGCCTCCGAAAGCCCTGGGATTACAGGTGTGAGCTCCTGTACCTAGCCAGGGCGTTTCTTGAGCATTTACTAGATGCCAGTGGCTGTGCTCATGCTTTCATGCATCAGCTCCCCTCCTGCCATAGCCCATCCCACATGGTGTTTCTACCCTCATCCTCCCTACATAGATGAAGAAACTGTAAACATCTTTCTTTTCTTCACATTCACATTCAACCAATACCTCCCAAGGAAGGGCCTGTTATGTGCCAGGACTCTGGGAGGGATTGTGGTTTCTGGGTGGGTTTGGCTAGTTAAGAGACACTCACAGTCGACCAAAGGGTGAAAGGAGGGGAGAATCCAGGGTATTTTCTCTCGCTGGCTCTCTCTGTGCCTCCAGTGGCATCAGCAGCAGCTGCTGTGCCTCATCTGTGGCTGCAGATCCAGCTGTACAGTCCATCCCTTGGTGATCCTGGCCCTGGCTGGGCATGCCATCAAGATTCTGTCTCTCACCAGGTGGCCCAGCTTCAACTGCACAGCATGGCAGCACCAACTGTTCTCTGTTCCTCCCCCAACGAAGATGGCAGCGTCTTCCTGCCTTGGTTCAGCACTGAGTTGTCTAATATGCCATTTGGCTTCTCACTTCCATCATCTGTGTGACCAATTCCTTGTATTATATTCCCTCTATTTGAATACCTAATGGGATTTCTGCTTCTCTGGTTGGTCTCTGATGGCTCCATATGAGATCTGGTTTCCTAGTTCACGCTCTTGGACATCACAATGATCAGCTCTTTGCTGCACATGGAGTATATCTCCTGAATACAAAGATAAATGTGTTTGATAGACTTATTAGTCACGACTCTTTTGATTGCAAGTGACAGAAAACCCAGCCTCAATTGGTTTAAGCAGAAGAAGGGAATTTATTGGCTTATGTAACTGAAAAGTCCAGGAGATGTTTGGCTACAGGTACAGTTTGATCCAGCAACTGCAATGCTGTTGTCAGTATGTCTCCATCTCTAGCTCTTCTTTCCTGTGTTGACCTCATGCTCAGGTAAGCTCTTCCACTAAGGTGACAGACAATGGTTTCAGCATCAACAAACCTATACCCTTCAAGTTTACCAACTTCAGTAGAAAGTCCTCTTTTCTCAATGTTTCCAGCTGAAGTCCCAGGCAGGATTCTCACTGGTCCAGTTTGGAACACTTGCCTGTTTCTGAGCCAATTACTGTGGCAAGACAGGATATTGGGTTATGCATCCAATCCCTGCGACTGGAGGGTGGGATCAGCATGCCCCAAACCACAGAGTCCAAGAATGGGAGTGAGGTGGTTCCTGAGAATAATGAAGGGGTGTTGTTACCAAACATCAAAGCATGTGCATTAATAGATATATGTTATTTTGTTTACTCAATGGTGATGCCGAGCTAACCAGCAGATCAGGGGGAGCAGAAGATTAGCAATCAGGAGACCCATGTTTGAGCTCAGGGTCTTTGGGCACCCTTCTCTGAACTGCAATTTTCTAATGTATAAAATTCAACAAAAAACAATAACCACAAACATTAAGCGAATGACAATTATATACCAGGCACTTACAGAGGCTCCAGAAATACAGACGTGAAGGAAACAAAAATAGAGTCAATATCCCCTGAAGTGCACATGTAGCTATAAGAACTACTTGGGATTCTTTGTGGAAAATGCTTTGCTGAGCCCCTATCAGGGCCTCAGAAGGTGGTGGTTGAGTTGAAGTTTGAAGAAAAGAGAGAAAGGCCCTTATAAAGTGTAGACTACTATGGCAAAGACTGAGAGGAGTACATCGTGGCTTTTCTCCCTTTTGACCTTAGTTAGGCTTATGGTTGCCTGGAATTAAGACTACACATGACTAAGTTATAGTCAAAGGGATGTGTGTGAAAATGTAGTATGGAGGAGAGCTGGGAGTGGAGGGGGCAGGGAGTGTTCTTTTTCTGTGTGAGACAGGGTCTTGCTCTGTCGCCCAGGCTGGAGTGCCATGGTGCAATCATAGCTCACTGCAGCCTCTAATTCCTGGACTCAAGTGATTTTCCTGCCTCAGCCTCCTGAATAGTTGAGACTACAGGCACACACCACCACAACTGGCTAATTTATTTATTTATTTGTTTATTTTGTACAGACAGGGTCTCACCATGTTGCCCAGGCTGGTTTCAAGCACCTGGCCTCAAGTAATCCTCCCATTTTGGCCTCCCAAAGCGCTGAGATTAAAGATGCGAGCCACCGCATGTAGCCAAGGGGGTGTTCTTTATTTATTTATTTATTTATTTATTTATTTATTTATTTATTTATTTATTTATTTTTTTGAGACGGAGTCTAGCTCTGTCGCCCAGGCTGGAGTGCAGTGGCGCGATCTCGGCTCACTGAAAGCTCCGCCTCCCGGGTTTACGCCATTCTCCTGCCTCAGCCTCCCGAGTAGCTGGGACTACAGGCGCCCGCCATCTCGCCCGTATTTTTTAGTAGAGACGGGGTTTCACCATGTAGATCAGGATGGTCTCGATCTCCTGACCTCATGATCCACCCGTCTCGGCCTCCCAAAGTGCTGGGATTACAGGCTTGAGCCACCGCGCCCAGCCAAGGGGGTGTTCTTAAAGGAAGAAGTGAGGCACCCAGGTGCTCCTTCAGCTTCCCTGGTACCTGAAATGTACATAAGAAGACAGGTGGCAGAGCAGGCAGCTTGGACCAGAAGGGGTTAACTACTGGATCTTGCCCCTCATTTCTCTCATCTTTTTTTTTTCTTTTTTCTTTTTTGAGACAGAGTCTTGCTCTGTTGCCCAGGCTGGAGTGCAGGGGCACAATCTTGACTCACTGCAACCTCTGATTCCTAGGTTCAAGTGATTCTCCTGCCCCAGCCTCCCAAGTAGCTGGGATTACTTGTATGCACCACCATGCCTGGCTAATTTTTGTATTTTTAATAGAGATGGGGTTTTGCCATGTTGCCCAGGCTGGTCTCGAACTCCTGGCCTCAAGTGATCCACCCACCTTGGCCTCCCAAAGTGCTGGGATTATAGACATGAGCCACCGCACCCAGCCTTTCTCTCATCTTTATGGGAAAAAATGTCTCTTGACCTCATCTCCAGCTATAATTCCATCTGTTTCCTTCTCTTTGCAGCAAAACTCCTTGAAGAGTCTATGTCTCAAATTTCTCTCTTCTTACTCACCTCAGCCCTGCATATGGCTCCATCCCAGGGTCACTTCAAAGTCCTCATCCATCCTGGACCCCTCAGCAACATGTGACACAGTTGCTCACTCTCTCTTTTTTCAAAACGTTTGTTAAAATATACATAACATATAATTGACCATTTTAACCAGTGGTATTAAGGGTACAGTTCTGAAGCATTACGTACATTCGCCTTGTTTTACAACCATCAGCAACATCCACCTCCAGAACTTTTTTGTTTCCTTAAATTGAAAATTTGCATCCAAGACAAGCGCGGTGGTTCACACCTGTAATCCCAGCTACTCGGAGGCCAATGCAGGAGGATCACTTGAGCCCAGGAGTTCGAGATTAGCTTGGGCACCATAGCAAAACTCCATCTGCACAAATAATTGAAAAATTAGCCAGGCATTGTAGTGTGCACCTGTAGTCCCAGCTACTCAGGAGGCTAGGGCAGGAGGATGGCTTGAGCCTAGGAGTTCGAGGCTGCAGTGAGCTATGATCATTCCACCACACTCCAGCTTGGGAGACAGAGTGAGGCACTGTCTCCAAAAGAAAAAAAAAAAAAAAAAGGCCACGCGCAGCGGCTCATGCCTGTAATCCCAGCACTTTGGGAGGCCTAGGTGGGCTGATCACCTGAGGTCAGGAGTTCAAGACCAGCCTGGCCAACATGGTGAAACTCCATCTCTACTAAAAATACAAAAATTAGCTAGGCCTGGTGGTGGGTTCTTGTAGTACCAACTACTTGGAAGCTTGAGGCAGGAGAATCGCTTGAGCCTGAGAGGTGGAGGTTGCAGTGAGCCGAGATCACGCCACTGCATACCAGCCTGGTGACAGAGCAAGACTCCATCTCAAAAAAAAAAAAAAGAAAAAAAGAAAAAAAGAAGAAGAAAGAAATTCTGCATTCACTAAGCAAAACTCCCAATTCTTTCCACCCCACCCCCTCCAGACCCTGGTAGCCTCTAATCTATTTTCTGTCTCAGTGAATGTGCAGATTCTAGATATTTCAAAAAGTAGAATCATGTAATATTTGTCCTTCGAGTCTAGCTTCTTCCATGCACCATAACGTTTTTGAAACTCACCCAGGTTGCAGCATGTGTCATACTTCATTCCTTCATGTCTGAATCATATTCCATTGTAGGGATAGACCACATTCATTTATGCATTTATCCACTGATGGACATTTGAGCTGTCTCCACTTTTTGGTCATTGTGAATAGTGCTACTACGAACATTCACAGATGACCTTTGCGTGGACACAGATTTTCTCACCTAGGAGTGAAATTAGTGAATCCCATGGTAAACTTAACTTCTTTCCTCCTGAAACAATTTTCTTTCTTAGCTTCCAGGACACATTTGGCTTCCTCCTGCTGTGCCCACTACTTCTCAGCTTCCTTTCCTGGCTCTCCCTCCTCCTCTCCACCTGCCAGGTGTGACGTGCCCCAGGGGTTCCCAGCCAGGCCCTGTTCTCTATTCTACCCACATCTACTCCCCAGGGATCCCATTTGGGCTCTGACTTTGAAAATCTCTGCATATGCTGATGACTCCAAATTTATATCTCTGCCTCTTCACTGAACTTCAGGCTCCCCCTGTACATCCAACTGCCCACCTGACATCCCCACCGGTCCAGAGTGGAGATTGAGATCACGCCCACGAACCTGTTCCTCCCACAGGCTCCCCATCTCAGTAAACGACACCTTCATTCTTCCCCTTGTGTTGGCCAAAACCTTGGAATCATCCTGGATTCCTCTTTTTTTCCCACACTCTACATCCAATCTATCAGCAAATCCTGCTGACTCTGCCTTCAAAATGTACCCAAGATCCAAGGATCGCTTGAGCCCAGGAGTTTGAGGCTGCAGTGAATAATGACTGTGCCACTACACTCCAGCCTGAGCAACAGAGTGAGATTCTGGCTCTTAACAACAACAAACACACACACGTACACACACACACACACACAGAGCCAGGCATGGCGACTCATGGTTATAATCTCAGCGCTTTGGAAGGCCGAGGCAGGGGAATCCCCTGAGGCCAGGAGTTGGAGACCAGCCTGGGCAACATAGTAGACCTCATGACTACAAAAATGGTTTTTAAATTAGCCGGGCTGGGCGCAGTGGCTCACACCTGTAATCCCAGCATTTTGGGAGGCCAAGGCGGGCGGATCACTTGAAATTGGGAGTTCAAGACCAGCCTGGCCAACATGATGAAACCCCATCTCTACTAAAAATACAAAATTTAGCCAGGTGTGGTGGCAGGCACCTGTAATCCCAGCTACTCAGGAGGCTGAAGCAGGAGAATCACTTGAACTGGGGAGGTGGAGGTTGCAGCAAGCCAAGATTGTGCCATTGCACTCTAGCCTGGGTGACAAGAGTGAGACTCTGTCCCAGAAAAAAAAAAAAAAAATTAGGCATGGTAATGCATGCCTGTAGTCCCAGGTACTTGGGAGGCTGAGATGGGAGGATCACTTGAGCCCAGGAGTTCGAGGTTGCAATGAACTATGATCACACTGTTGTACACCAGCCTAGGCAACAGAGATCCTATAGCTTAAAAAAAAAAAAAAAAAAAAAAAATTTACCCAAGGTCCAATCACCCCTCACCTCCTCCACCTCTGCCCTGCTGCAGGGCCAGGTCATCACATGTCTCACGTGGACTCTAGCAATCACCTTCTCCCTGGTCTCTGTGCCCAACCCCTACCCCCACAGTCTATTCTTCCGCATTGCCTGAAGGATCCTGTCAGGCTTTCTTTACTCAGAGCCTTCCATGGCTCCCAGCTCACCCAGAGAGCAGCCAAAGTCCCCATAATGGCCCCCGGGGTCCTATAGGACATGTCCCCTCCCCATTGCCTCTCTGTCTTCACCTCCTCCCACTCTCACCCTGGTTCCCTATGTTCCAACCATACCGGCCTCCTGCCTATTTCTTCAAAACTCCCGTCACACTCTCACTGCATGGCCCTTAGACTTTCTGTTCCTTCTGCTAAAATGCCCCTCCCACACCAACTTCCTTTACCTCCTTCCATTTTTTTCTCAGTGAGACTTTCCTTGCTAACCTACTTAACATTATCCCCCCAACACTTCCTACCCCTTTCTTTTTCTTTCTTTTTTCTTGAGATAAAGTCTCACTGTGATGTCTAGGCTGGAGTGCAGTGGCGCAATCTGCGCTCACTGTAACCTCCACCTCCCAGGTTCAGGCAATTTTCGTGCCTCAGCCGCCTGAATAACTGGGACTACAGGCAAGCACCACCATGCTTAGCTAATTTTTGTATTTTTAGTAGAGAGACTGGGTTTTGCCATGTTGGCCAGGCTGGTCTCGGACTCCTGGCCTCATGTGATCTTCCCTCCTCAGCCTCCCAAAGTGCTGGGATTACAGGCGTGAGCCACCGTGCCTGGCCCCTACTCCATTCTCTGCTTTATTTTTCTCTAGAGCACTCATCTCCATCTACCGTGCTGCACATGTTACTTATTGTCCTGTTCATTGTCTGTCTGCCTGCACTGGAATGCAAGGAAGAGATGAAGATTTGCTCCCTGGAGGAGTCCCGGCACCTAAAACAGTAACTGACACATATCTGTTAACTGAATTAACACAAACTAAGCCAAAAAAGAACTTGTTGGCTAATAGACCTGAAAAAATCTGGGACTGGGATAGCTTCAGGCATGACTAAATCCAGGAGCTCGATACCATCAGAACTCATTCTTTCCATGCCTTGGCTCTGTTTTCCTGTGGGTTAACCTCACTCACAGGCTAATTCCCCAAGCATGGTAATTATAGCTCCTCCCCTTTTCCGATTATTCCTGCAGGATTTGAGTCTCACTGGAACAACTTGGGTCATGTGTCTATTCCCAAACACTGTGGCCAGAGGATGGACAGCTCTAAAGGGCTGAAATCCCAGGAGGCAGCCAGGGGAGTGTGAACTTTCCAGAAGCTTTTCTGATGGCCCCACTCAGCGACTCTGCCTCCAGATCATTAGCCGAACTCGATGGTCATTCCCAGCTTCAGGCACCTTTGGGAAGGTGGAGGCTTTATCTTGCCAGCCTCTAAAAAGAGCAAAAGGCAAGGAGAAAGGGGCTGTGAAGAGCTTTTGGGTGAAGAGTATAGTACTTTCACAGGCTCCTCCAACCTCGAAGAACAGGGAGAAAGGAATTGAGGACAAAAGTCAACACGCCTTAGGCAAACCATCTTAAGCAATTTTGCCCAAGGCTGCAGTTTCAGTTCAATGAAATCCTACAACCACTCACTGGGCAATAATGCCATGCAAGGTTTTTCTATCTTGGCACTGCTGACATTTTGGACAGAGTGTAAAGATTCTTTGTTGTGGGGGATGTCCTGTGGATTGTAGCATATTTAGCAGCATCCCTGACCTCTAACCCTAGACCCCATCCCCAGTCATGACAACCAAAATCATCTCCTAGACATTGTCCGGTGTCCTCTGCTGGGCAAAATAGCTCCCAGTTGACATGCACTGCATTTCCAGAGTCTAAGTTCCTTAAGACCAGGTTGCCTGTTTGCTTTATGGCTGTGTCTCCAGCACGTAGCACAATTTCCTGGCACATAGTAGGCGTTCAATGAATAGTTCTTGAGTTGAATGAATGAACGAACGAATGAATGCCTGATTTGGTGCAGTACTGGGGTCCGCACAGTGAAGAACACACAGACTTTACCCCCTAGAAGATCAAGGTCTAGTAGAAGCTCCGGAGTGTTTCCAAAATGAGGAACCTCCTGCCCCGCTCAGTGACACGTCATAGGAGCTCACAAGCTAGCAGGTCAGAGACCATGCCACCAAACCACAGTGGGCTTCATGTGCTCTGCAGACATGACAGCCACGGTCAGGCTTACAGTCAACAAGGGAACCAGAACAGCGAGGCCAGCTGGGTGGTAGGCCCACTAGAAAAAATTCAATCCCTTAGCATCCACGAGCAACAATGTGAAGTGTTGTTTTCTTTTTCTTTTTTCTTTCTTTCTCTCTTTTTTTTTTTTTTTTGTGATAGGGCCTCACTCTTGTCACTCAGGCTGGAGTGCAGCGGCATAATCAAGCTCCTTGCAGCCTCGACTTCCTGAGCTCAAACGATCCTCCCACCTCAGCCTCTCGAGTAGCTGGGGCAATAGGCATGCACCACCATGCCCGGTCATTATTTATTTATTTATTTATTTATTGCAGAGACAGGATCTCACTATGTTTCCCAAACTTGTCTCAAACTCCTGGCATCAAGATATTCTCCAGCCTTGGTACCCCCGAAGTCCTGGGATTACAGGCATGAGCCGCCACCCCCAGCCTGTTTTATTTTTCTATTGAGATATAATCTGCATATGTTAAAATTACCCTTTAAAAGTGTACAATTCAATGGTTTCTGTTATATTCACAGAGTTGTGTAACCATCACCACAATCCATTTTTGAACATTTTCATCACCCCAAAGGACACTTGTATCCGTGAGCAACCGCTCCCGATTAACCCCTCCCCCCATCCTCTGGTGGTCACCTCACCTGCTTTTTGTTTCTATAGATTTGCCTGCTCTGGGCATTTCACGCCATATGTGGCCTTTTGGGTCTGGCTTCTTTCACTTAACATCACAGTTTCAAGATCAGTCCATGTTGCAGCTTGTATCAAGGCTTCACGCCTTTTTATGGCTGGGTAACATCCCACTGTATGGACAGACCACACTTCATTTATCCTTCCATCCATCCATGGACATTTGGGTTGTTTCCACTCTTTACCTATTGTGAATAACGCTGCTATAAACATTCATTTTTTACTAGGTTGTGTGTGTGTGTACCCTGTACCATTTTCTTGGGTGTACACCCAGGAGTGGAACTGCTGTGTCTTTTGGCAATTTGGTGTTTCTTATTGCCATTGTCCTGGCAGGCCCTAAAGCGCCTGCCAGGGGAGCAGGTTTAGAGGGGAAGCAGTGGCCCCCCAGGAGGTCAGGAGTCCTAGAGTCATCTAGAAGAACAACAGGAAGAAATACTTAGGGCAGGCCAGGCGCAGTGGCTCATGCCTGTAACGCTACCGCTTTGGGAGACCAAGGTGGGCGGATCAGCTGAGGTCAGGAGTTTGACACCAGACTGGCTGACATGGCCAAACCCCATCTCTACTAAAAATATCAAAAAAAAATTAGCTGGGCATGGTGGTGGGTACCTGTAATCCCAGCTACTGGGGAGGCTGAGGCAGGAGAATTGCTTGAACCCGAGAGGTGTAGGCTGCAGTGAGCGGTGATTACGCCTCTGCACTCCAGCCTGGGCGACAGAGCAAGACTCCATCTCAAGAAAAAAAAAAAAAAGAGGGCCAGGCGCAGTGGTTCACGCCTGTAATCCCAGCACACTGGGAGGCCGAGGCGGGAGGATCACAAGATCAAGAGATCGAGACCATCCTAGCCAACATGGTGAAACCCCATCTCCACTAAAAATACAAAAAATTAGCTGGGTGTGGTGGCACGTGCCTGCAGTCCCAGCTATTGGAGAGGCTGAGGCAGGAAATTGCTTGAACCCAGGAGGCGGAGGTTGCAGTGAGCCGAGATGGCGCCATTGCCACTGCACTCCAGCCTGGGCGACAGAGTAAGACTGAAAAAGAAAAAAGAAAGAAAGAAAAGGAAGGAAGGAAGGCAGGAAAGAAAGGAAAGAAAGACCTAGAGCAGCAGACACCAGGCTTTGGTCTGTGAGGCTCTGACAACCCGCCTCCCCACAAGCGGCTGAATGTCCTTGGAGAATGCAAGGCGAGAGGACGGGAGGCAATGGGGCTGAAATCTCTTCTAGGAAGGAACTACCCTCTGTGCTTTCCCGTCAGGCAACTGAAGGAGCAAGTTCCCTGGGCTGGAAGCACAGCATTGAGAGGGAAGCACAGAGGTCACAGGGGACAGTGGGGGAAACAAGGCAGCAGTGGAAATGTATCACAAGCAAAATGTGCTGGGTTTTGTCTAAGGCTAACAATGCAAAATAAATCAGCAAAGTCCCCTGGACTTCGTGAGGTGGGCTCACGAAGGGCTCAGGCACACGTGGAAAATTGTGGTGAGGCAGGAGATTTTTTGCTGATTAGCACCGAGGGATCCAATAAGCCAAACCTTTTTCACACATGACATAGCTATCAGATTTCATCCCGGTGCCAGGGAAGCTCATGAGAATGATTCTGAGGCAAGATGATGAAGCCAAAATCTTTCCCCCTGCTTTTTTCTTTTTTTTTAATAAAGAGTAAAACAGAACCAGGTGGTGAGTCTAGCTGAACTGCTCGAGCATTGGTGCCCTCTGGTGGCCAACATAGAAATTGCATTGCAGGGGGTGCAAAAGTTTTCCTTTTTATGAAAAAAGTCAGATATTCTAAGAGGTGTTGCAGAAGCTAGCATTGCTTAAGGGGGATGTTTATTGGAAGGTGTAATCTTGGAGTTAGAATCTTTAACATGCTTCTTCTGAAACCAGCTTTTTCTTGTTCTCTGTCTTGGTAAATGGCCTGATGACCACCCATCTAGTTCCCCAAGTAAGAAACGTGGGGGTTGCACTAGACACCCTACTCTCCTTCATCCTCACACTCAGGCAGTCCCTGAGGCCTGTGACCTTAACTGTCTAAATTTTTCTTTTTCTTTTTTTTTTTCCTGAGACGGAATCTCATTCTGTCACCCGGGTCGGAGTGCAATGGTGTGATCCCGGCTCACTGCAACTTCCACCTCCTGGTTCAAGCAATTCTCCTGCCTCAGCCTCTGGAGTAACTGGGATTACAGGTGCCTGCTACCATGCCTGGCTAATTTTTGTATTTTTAGTAGAGACGGAGTTTCACCATGTTGGCCAGGCTGGTCTCCAACTCCTGGCCTCAGGCAATCTGCCTGCCTCAGCCTCCCAAAGTGCTGGGATTATAGGCCTGAGCCACCGCACCCGGCCTTTTTTTTTTCTTTTCTTTTTTTCTTTTTTTAGGATTGGGTCTCTGAGACCTCAAACTCCTGGGCTTAAGCAATGGTCCCACCTCCGCCTCCAAAACCACTGGGATTACAGGTGCGAGCCACTAGGCCCTACCTACCTAGCATTGCTTCTGTCATATTCTGTTAGTAACACCTCAAAAGCCCAACCAGTTTCAAGGGGAGGGGATGCAGACCTCACTTTTCAGTGGGAAGAGTGTCAACGAATTTGTAGACTTTATTTCAAAACAGCCACAACTAATTCCTGATAAAAACTGAAAATATGACACAATAAGGCTTTAACCAGCCCCACGTTTGTTTATGTGTTTATGATCTGTTTCCCATGCTACAAATTAAGCTTGATGAGGGTAAAGACTTGGGCATGTTGCCTACTGCAGTGTCCCTGAGGCTTAGGACAGGGCTGAAGAATTACACGGTGATTAGATCAGAAGAAATATCCCGCTCTCCTCTCCTCCTGTCTATTTTAGGCTGCATCCTTCAACACCCAGCTCACACCTCCTCTCTGTGGTCTTCTAAACTCCAGTTTTTCTTTGCCTATTCACCTGAGGGTCACTTTGTGCTATACTAAGTTGTCACGTCTTAAATTACAGCATCCAGTATTACCAGTTCAGCTGCTGGAGCCTGATACCCTGGACCCAAATCCCAGCTCTCAAGTGAACGAGCCACGTAACTTCCGACAAGAAACCTCAGTTTTCTCTTCCATTAAATGTGGGGGAAATATTGGGGATTTTGTAAGGATTCAATGAACTAATTTAAGCAAAGCACTTAGAACAGTCCCTGGCCTATAGGAAGCACCAGAGAAGTGTTAGCCACTATCAGCTCTTGTATCTCTGCATTGTAGAGTTCTTTATCCATCTTCTTTCTTTCTTTCTTTTCTTTCTTTCTTTCTTTTCTTTCTTTCTCTTTCTTTCTTTTTCTTTCTTTCTTTCTCTTTCTTTCTCTCCTTCCTTCCTTTCTTTCTCTCTTTCTTTCCTTCTTCCTTCTTTCTCTCCTTCCTACCTCTTTCTCTCTCTTTCTTTCCTTCTTCCTTCTTTCTTTCTCTACTTCCTTCCTCTCTCTTTCTCTCTTTTTCTTTCGTTCTTTCTTTCCTCCTTTTCTCTTCCCCTCTCTCTCTTTCTTTTTTTTTTGAGACAGTCTCACTTTGTCACCCAAGCTGGAGTGCAGTGGTGTGATCTTGACTCACTGCAACCTCCACCTCCCAGGTTCAAGTGATTCTCCTGTCTTAGCCTCCTGAGTAGCTGGAATTACAGGCATGCGCCACCACACCCCACTAATTTTTGTATTTTTAGTAGAGACAGGGTTTTGCCATGTTGGCCAGGCTGGTCTCCAACTCCTGACCTCAAGTGATCTGCCTACCTTGGCCTCCCAAAGTGCTGGGATTACAGACATGAACCACCACACCTGGCCTCTTTCTTTTTTGAGATGGAGCTTTGCTGTGTTGCCCAGGATGGTCTTGAACTTCTGTGCTCAACCAATTCTCCCGCCTAAGCCCCCCGGTAGCTGGGACTGCAGGCGTAAGCCACCGTGCCTGGCTGTATCTTCTTTTCCTAAACAGCTTTATCAAGATACACTTCACATACCATAGAATTCACCCATTTAAAGTGTACAATTCAATGGCCTTCAGTATATTCAGAGTTGTGCAACCATCACCACAATCTAATTTGGGAACATTTTCATCATCCCACAAATGAAAGACAGTAGCCACGAGCATTCACTCCTCAGTTCCCCCTCCTCCTAACGCCTGACAACCATGAATCTACTCTTGGTGTCTGTGGATTTGCCTATATCCATGGTATTTTGTTTCTTGCATCCTTTCATCTTTGTCTTGTTTTCCGCCTTTCCATAATAATAAACCATAAGACCCTGGAGACTCTGTCTTCTCTTTTGTGTCCCTTCCTGGACTTCAGTGAGTGTTTCACCTAATGGGCATCTGCTGATTGAGTAACACACTGGCTCTTTGAGTGAGAACAAGCACAGAGCATCTACAATGCATCGAGTAATATTCCAGGTGCTGTATATACATTGACTCATATGATCCTCACATAGAAATCCATGACACAGGCACTGTTATTATCCCCACCTGACTGATAAGGAAACTAAGACAGGAGAAGTCGAGTACCTTGCCCAGAGTGACACAGCCAGCAAGGAGGCAAAGCCAGAATTCAAACCTGGACATTTGTGCCTGGAGTCTGCACTCCACCACTGCACCACACTTTGTCCTGTGAGCCAAGTGAATGGGACTTCATTTGTGAGCAGTTCCAGGAAACTGCAGGGGGGCTGGGAAAGAGCAAGGTGGAAGCTGCTGTCAATGCTCCCCCAACCAACCACCACCAGCCAACCATGTCCCTTAGTATTTCACAGCCTTGTGTAGCTCCTCAAGTGTGTATTCTGGGCTGCCCTAGCAACTTGATTTAACCAATAGAATGTAGTAGAAGGGACGCTGTGCCACTCCAAGTCAAAGTCTAAAGAAGGCCCGGCTGGGCACAGTGGCTCACATCTTTAATCTCAGTACATTGGGAGACCAAGCCAGGTGGATTCCTTGAGCCCAGGATTTTGAAACCAGCCTGGGGAACACAGTGAGACCCCATCTCTATGAAGACTTTTTTAAAAAATTAGCCAGAGTGGTGGCACACTCCTGAAGTCCCAGCTACTCAGGAGGTTAAAGTGGGAAGACTGCTTGGGCCCAGGCGTTTGAGGGTGTAGTGAGCCATGATGGCACCACTGCACTCCAGCCTGGGTGGTAGAGTGAAACCCTGTCTCAAAAAAAAAAAAAAAAAATCCTGGTGGCTTTTGTTTTGTCACTTTTTGGAACCCTGAGTCACAGTGTAAGAGATCTGGCCACCCTGCTGAAGAAACCACATAGGAAGTGGCCCTCAGTCTACACATGGAGAGGTCCAGGTATCCCAGCTATCCCAGTATTTCGGCTGTCCCCCTCAAGGTCCCAGACATGTGAGTGAACCATTGCAGACATTCCAGCACTGTTGAGCCCCCACTGATGACCTCAGATTTAGTTAAGACCACATGAGGCAGAAGAGCCACCCAGCTGATCCTAGTCAATCCAGAGCATGGTGAGCAATCATCAACTGTTGTTTTAAGCCACTAAGGAGTAGACGGTCATACAGCAGTAGATAATCAAAACAAGGAGTAAGACCACTTCTATGCATAGAAGGCCCATGAAGAGTCTGACCTCATGATTCCACAGTCTCCTGCTGACTTAGCGAAGAGGGTAGAATGCTAATCAGAAGAGCTGAATGCCTGCTCCAGCCAGCAGCTGGGGTGCAGGTTCGTGACCTTCACTCAACTGGTCAGATGTGTTGGTTCAGGACTTTGAACCTGGAGTAAACAACACAAAAGACCAGGAGGTTTAGACTTGTTCTGAAAGGAGTGGTGGTGACATCTGACTAGCATCTTGTTTCCAGTGGCAGCCCCTGAGGCAAGGCCAAGAGTGAGGATTCAGCATTCAGCCAAGACTGTAACCGCATCCTTTCAGAATCTTCTTTGGTGCAATTTCTGAACCCTTCAAATCCCTCATTTTCCACCTATTTTCTGAGCCTGATTCTCCAGTCTTCTGATTCATTTTGAAAAAGACCCATCATCATTCCAGGAAAGCACTTTTGCAGCTGAAGTTAGCAAGAGTTCATGTATTGATTGGATTTGTTCGCATGCAACAGAAAACTCCCAAACAACTGTGGCTTAAACAAGATAGTTGATTTTATCTTTGTGAAAAACGTACAGAGGTCAGCAGTCCAGGTCCCACCAGGTCTTCAGAGACCTAGTATCCTTGTGTCTTGGTGCTCTCGCTCCACGTAGCACATTGCCTCAGAGTGTAAAATAGCTGTCCAAGCTCCAGCCATTGTGTTCACATTCTGGCCAGGAGAGAAGAGGAAAGGGTAAAGAAAAACATGCCCCTCCCTATTTAGGAGACCACCTGGAAGTCCCTCCTAATCCTTTGCTTATATCTCATAGCTAGAACTTAATCACAAGACCACACTTAGGTACAAGGAAGGCAGGAATGGGTAGTCTTTAGCTGAGCAGTTAGGTTCTCGACTAAAAGTAAGAGTTAACGTTGCTAAAGAGGAAAGAAAGAATGATGCTGAAGGAGGCTACTGGAAATCTCTGCCTGGGTCTGTCTCTGCTGTGTTCAACCAAGAGCTCTGTATGGGAGAGCCAACCCAGACTGATGCAAGGCAAGTGAGCTCCAAAATTGGGGCTTAACCTGGGAGGGTTCTTGGCTTTACCCAGGAGATAATTCAAGGGTAAGTCAGTGGTATTAGACAGCAACTTTTATTGAAGCAGCAGTGTACGGCAACAGCAAGGGTACTGCTCCTTGCAGAGCAGGGCTAACCCCTGGGCAATGTGCCCAGAGTGGTGGCATAGGGGTTGTTGGCAGCTGTATTTATATTCATTTTTAATTATATGCTAATTAAGAGGCAGGTTATCCAGAACTTTCTGGAAAAGGGGTGAGGAGTTTCTGGAACCATATAAAGTAACTTCCTGGCTATTACCATGGCAATTGTAAACTGTCAGGGTGCTGATGGGAGTGTCTTTGTGCTAATGAGTAGCGAGAGCAACTAGAGGTCACTTTCTTTGCCATGTGCTGGTTTCTGCTTTTCCACTGCATCCTATTTCAACCAGATCCTGCCCTGATGAGCTGGGTTGCTATGGTGGTTGTGACCAGTGCTTGGAAAACAAGTTCCACTGATCTACCTCAACACTGCAAGATGGTGGCCACAGGAGAGGAGGGACCCTAACAATGCCTGATCACGTTGACCCAGCTGGCTCCTCTTAATTTTCTCCAGTTCTTTTTTTTTTTGAGATGGAGTCTCACTCTGTCACACAGGCTAGAGTGCAGTGGTGCAATGTCAGCTCACTGCAACCTCTGCTTCCTGGGTTCAAGCGATTCTCCTGCCTCAGCCTCCCGAGTAGCTGGGACTACAGGCATGAGCCACCACATCTGGCTAATTTTTTGTATTTTTAGTAGAGATAGGGTATCACCATGTTGGCCAGGCTGGTCTCAAACTCCTGACATCATGTGATCCACCCACCTCAGCCTCCCAAACTCCTGGGATTACAGATGTGAGCCACGGTGCCTGGCCTTCTCCAGATTTTTTAAACCCCTCCACCCCATTTGTCTTAAACGCCCACCAGCACTTCCCTGATCTTGGATGCTCTCATTTTCCTGTTCCAATTTTTATACAAGGAAAACCAACTTCCTGGCCAGTCTAGCTCCCATGCCTTCATACACACTGTTCCTTTCACCTGGAAGGGCCCTCCTTCTCCCTGTGGCTTATCTAAAGGTTACCTGTAGGGAGCATGTGTCATGCTTCTTGGCCACTCAGTATCTTTTGTTTGTTTTTTTGAGACTGAGTTGGAGTGCAGTGGTGCAATCACTGCTCACTGCAGCCTCAACCTCCTGGGCTCAAGCAATCCTCCCACCTCAGCCTTTTGTGTAGCTGGGACTACAGGTGTGTGCCACCATGCCTGACTAATTTTTTCATTTTTTATGGAGACAGGGTCCAGGCTGGTCTCAAATTCCTAGGCTCAAGTCATCCTCCTACCTCAGCCTTCCAAAGTGCTGAGATTACAGGCCTGAGCCACCGTGGACCATGCCTGGGCCCCGCCTCAATCTTTAAAGCTGGTAACGTCATTCTGAAGGCTCCCATGTTAAAAATAATAATAATAATAAATAAAATAAAAAGTCAGTAACGGCATCACCCCAACCTCTGCTTCTGTCGTCATGTCTTCTTCTCTGACCCTGACCTCTCTGCCTCCCTCTCCCTGACCTCCCTGCCTCCCTCTCATAAGGACCCCTGTGATTACATTTGGCCCACCTAGATAATTCAGAATAATCTTCCTGTCTCGAGTCTTCATTTAATCCCATCTGCAAAGTTTGCCATGTGAGGTCATGTATTCACAGATCCTAAGGAATCAAGATACTGGAATCTTTGGGGTCTAATATGAATCTGTCCACTACAGTTGGGTTCCCCAGACGTACAGCCTCAGGCAAGGATTTGGGTGCAAATGGTTTATTGGGGGGTGCTTCCAGGAAGCAGCAGTGGAAGAGTGGGCAAGTGAAACTGGGAAGGGAAGGAAGCCTGAGGGGGTCATCTGGCCAGACACCCCTGCGGGCACCTGAGGCCCAGTCCCCAGGGCACCTCTAGGAAACTGAGCAGAGAACCCTACAGTGCTGTCTGTTCTTCCCTGTGGGGCTTTCCCCAGGCTGTTCACCATCTGGCACTTCTGGTCTGCTCCGTCTTGGCTGAACACACATCTGCAGCCAGAGACAGCACTCAGGCCTAGAGTATGGCATATTTATAAACCAATAAAGTACCGAAACAGTGTGTAGCAGACACTGTCGGTGCCCCCAGCTGTCTGCCCTGGGCACTCACTTCCACTCGCTGGAGGAAGCTGTTGTCTGCAGGCACCTGCTGTGTTCTGGCCCTGGGGCTCTAGGGGCTGCCAGCCCGTTCCAGGACCAAGTGTCAGAGTTAATGTCCCTAGAACAGCCCTTATGCAATGACAGATGGGAACCTGGTGAATGAACATCTGGCTTCCTAATCCCTCAGCTGGGGTAACTCAGGCAGGTCTACATTGGCTCCCCAGCTCCCCAGTGGGGTTGAAACCTGGTGCCCTTGGAGGTCACCAGCTGGTGTCACACCTGCATTGGCTGCCTTCCCTTCTCTTCCCTTCTCCATCCCCACGTCCCTGCTGATGGGTCCTGGGATCACCTCTCAAATACATGGGAATCCCTGTCATAGGGTTGTCTTTTGGGGGAGCCCAAACCAAGACACAGGGACAAAAGTAAACCCCACAACTGTTGTGTGTGTGTTACATATTTACATGGAAGAAATTCACATTCTTTTAGTGCAGCTGGACACAAAGAACACAAATAATCAGAATACAATTTACACTATAAATTATATGCGGGCGGATTTCCTGAGGTCAGGAGTTCACGACCAGTCTGGCCAACATGGTGAAACTCCATCTCTACTAAAAATACAAAACAATTAGCCAGGCATGGTGGTGAGCGCCTGTAATCCCAGCTACTCAGGAGGCTGAGGCAGGGGAATTGCTTGAACCAGGGAGGTGGAGGTTGCAGTAAGCCGAGATAGCGCCACTGCACTCCAGCTTGGGCGACAGAGTGAGACTCTGTCTCAAAATACATATACACATAAATAAATAAATAAAATACATAAAACACACATGTACACATAATACATCTATATTATACACACATGCACACATGCTGTCTCCTTTGTAGAGAATTCCAAAAGTCTACATTTGAGGCTCCTCCTTCAAATGAGGCCCAGCCAAATGATGCTTCTGCCTCAAATACCCCTCCTAGCCCTGACCTCAGAATTGAGAGGGTAGCATTTGAGTTTTGTCTTAAAGTACACACGGAAAATACACATTTCAGGCCAGGTGTGGTGGCTCAATCCTGTAATCTCAGCACTTTGGGAGGCTGAGGCGGGCAGATCACTTGAGGTCAGGAGTTCCAGACCAGCCTGGACAACATGGTGAAAGCCCATCTCTACTAAAACT
>NW_012121820.1:4510606-4512513 GCF_000951035.1 Colobus angolensis palliatus | reverse complement strand
AAAAAATTAGCCAGGTGTGGGGCTGAGTAACCCCAGGTACTCAGGAGGCTGAGGCAGGAGAATAATTTGAACCCGGGAGGGGGAGGTTGCAGTGAGCTGAGATTGCGCCACTGCACTCTAACCTGGGTGACAGAGCAAGACTCAGTCTCAAAAGAAAAAGAAAAATTGCTGCCAGAACTCCAGCCATTAAGTCTGCATACCAGTCAACAGAACCAAGGAAGAGTAGAAGAAAGGCACTTCCTGTAAATTGCATCCAATCTGCCAAAACTTAGTCACATGGGCACAACCAGAGGGGCTGAAAAATGTGGTCCTTAATCCAGGTGGTCATGTACCCAGCTAAAATTTGAAATTTCTTTTCTTTTTTCTTTTTCTTTTTTGTTTTTTTAAGAGACATGGTCTTGCTCTGTCGCCAAGGCTGGATGGAGGGCAGTGGCATGATCATGGCTCTCTGTAGCCTCAACCTCCTGAGGCTCAAGGAATCCTCCTGCCTCAGCCTCCTGAGTAGCTGGAACCACAGATGCATGTCACCCCACCCAGCTAATTCTCTCTTTTTTTTGTGTGGGGAGGGCAGTCTCACCATGTTCCCCAGCTGGTCTCAAACTCCTGGCTCAAGTGATCCTCCTGCCTTAGCCTCTCAAAGTGCTGGGATTACAGGGTGAGCCACTGAGCCCAGGTGAAGTTTCTTTTCTTTTCTTCCTTCCTTCCTTTTTTTTTTTTTTTTTTTTTTTTTTTTTGAGAGTGTCTTGCTCTGTTGCCTAGGCTGGTGTGCAGTGGCACAATCTTGGCTCGCTGCAACCTCCACCTCCCAGGTTCAAGCGATTCTCCTGCCCTAGCCTCTTGAATAGCTGGGACTACAGGTGCGCACCACCACACCCAGCTAATTTTTTGTATTTTTAGTAGCAACAGTGTTTGCCATGTTAGCCAGGCTGGTCTCGAACCCCTGACCTCAGGTGATCTACCTGCCTCGGCCTCCCAAAGTGCTGGGATTACAGGCACGAGTCACTGGTCCCAGCCAATGTTTCTATTTTTAAGGAAGAAGAGGAAAATGGATCCTGACACTGTCCCTTCATCTTTCTTGCTGGAATAGGGATGTTTTGCCTGCAACTGTGGCATCTTTCAAGACCATTATTGTACCTACTATATAGAAACAAGTGGTGCTCCAAATAACTGCTGATTGAATATTAAATCCTATTAACCCTACTCAAGCCACTTCCATCCATTCATTCATTCATTCAGTCCATGAACAGTTATTAAGCACCTACTATGTGTTCTGGGCATAGAGCTATGAAAAAGACAATGTCTCTGCCTTAAAGGAATTCACATTCTGCCTGTGCAAGACAAGATGATAAGTGAGCAAACACATTGTGGAAACCCAACTTTTTCTTTAAAGATGGAGCCTAAAAATTATCCCCTTGAGTGTGGGCTGGACTTAGTCACTCACTTCTCACACAACTATGTGTAAAGGAAAATTGCATTTTGTCTGGAACTTTACCAAATAATGTCCACAATTTTAAGACCACATCACCCACATTTATACCTACCACGGTATCTGAGTCGCCAAAACAGCACTCTTGGTCAGACTGCATGGTGGGCCACTTTGGAATTGGTCATAAAAATTGCTTCTGCTGGCAGGGCGTGGTTGTTCATGCCTGTAATCCCAGCACTTTGGGAGGCTGAGGTGGGTGGATCATGAGGTCAAGAGATTGAGATCATCCTGGCCAACATGGTGAAACCCCATCTTTACTAAAAATGCAAAAATTAGCTGGGCGTGGTGGTGCGAGCCTATAGTCCCAGCTACTTGGGAGGCTGAGGCAGGAGAATCATTTGAACCTGGGAGACGGAGGTTGCAGTGAGCTAAGATTGCGCCACTGCACTCCAGCCTGGGCAACAGAGCAAGACTCTATCTA
>NW_012121820.1:4503053-4506561 GCF_000951035.1 Colobus angolensis palliatus | reverse complement strand
CTGCTTTCAGTCTCTTTCCCTTTTCCTCCCTCTCCCTCCCTTTCTCTCATTTTCTCTTGGGTCACTCACTCTGGGAACCAGGAGATACCACAGCATGAACACATGCAAGCAGCTCTACCGAGAGGAGTGGAACTGAAGCCTCTGTCCCATCAGAGGGAGCTTCTTTGGAAGTTGATCCCCCAGCCCCAGTTGAGCCTCATCTGACTGCAGCCCCAGATGACAGCTCAATAGCAATCTCACGACGGAGCCTGATCCAGAAACACGGGTGCTGCTCCCAAATTCCTGACCCACAGGAACTGAAATAAGAAACATTTGCTTTTAAGCTACTGTCAGGTCATTTATCACGCAGCAACAGATAACTAATACACAGATAAATAAACATCATCATTTCAAATTCAGTTCAGTGCAACTAACAGAAGATGATATGGAAGCAGGAGGGATAAAACTGGGAGGCTGGTGACCTTGTGGGTGACATTAAGCTGAGAGCAGAGTGGTGGGAAGGGGGCAGCCATCGGTGCTTTCCAACCCTAGCAGATACTACACTCCCCCTTTTATAACTGCAAGGCCTTTTTTTAGCTATTCTGAAATGAAATTCATAGATAATAAAATCTTCCTACACACATAGTTTTAATAAGACTACAAAGGTGAAACAAAAGGAGTGCAATGTATAATTTGCAAATTTTATTACAATAGATAAATACTCAGATACAATTACACTAGAAGGTGTAATGAAGCAGGCGAATGCTGGAACCTAAAAGTGGGATCCCCTGGAATTGCCACAGCTATATTTGCAGGCTGATCGGGGTGCCCTAGCAGCAAATCAGATACCATAGCTGGTGTAAATGACAGCAATGTGGCTTTAAAGTGGTAAATGATATTTGATACAGTTCCAGACAAAAATACATTTTTCTGGCCAGGTGTGGCGGCTTACTCCTGTAATCCCAGCACTTTGGAAGGTGGAGGTAGGAGGATTGACCGAGACCAGGAGTTTGAGACCAACCTGGGCAACACAGGGAGACCCTATCTCCACAGAAATATTTAACAATGAGGTACAGTGGCACACACCTGTAATCCCAGCACTTTGGAAGGTGGAGGTAGGAGGATTGACCGAGACCAGGAGTTTGAGACCAACCTGGGCAACACAGGGAGACCCTATCTCCACAGAAATATTTAACAATGAGGTACAGTGGCACACACCTGTAATCCCAGCACTTTGGAAGGTGGAGGTAGGAGGATTGACCGAGACCAGGAGTTTGAGACCAACCTGGGCAACACAGGGAGACCCTATCTCCACAGAAATATTTAACAATGAGGTACAGTGGCACACACCTGTAATCCCAGCACTTTGGAAGGTGGAGGTAGGAGGATTGACCGAGACCAGGAGTTTGAGACCAACCTGGGCAACACAGGGAGACCCTATCTCCACAGAAATATTTAACAATGAGGTACAGTGGCACACACCTGTAATCCCAGCACTTTGGAAGGTGGAGGTAGGAGGATTGACCGAGACCAGGAGTTTGAGACCAACCTGGGCAACACAGGGAGACCCTATCTCCACAGAAATATTTAACAATGAGGTACAGTGGCACACACCTGTAATCCCAGCACTTTGGAAGGTGGAGGTAGGAGGATTGACCGAGACCAGGAGTTTGAGACCAACCTGGGCAACACAGGGAGACCCTATCTCCACAGAAATATTTAACAATGAGGTACAGTGGCACACACCTGTAATCCCAGCACTTTGGAAGGTGGAGGTAGGAGGATTGACCGAGACCAGGAGTTTGAGACCAACCTGGGCAACACAGGGAGACCCTATCTCCACAGAAATATTTAACAATGAGGTACAGTGGCACACACCTGTAATCCCAGCACTTTGGAAGGTGGAGGTAGGAGGATTGACCGAGACCAGGAGTTTGAGACCAACCTGGGCAACACAGGGAGACCCTATCTCCACAGAAATATTTAACAATGAGGTACAGTGGCACACACCTGTAATCCCAGCACTTTGGAAGGTGGAGGTAGGAGGATTGACCGAGACCAGGAGTTTGAGACCAACCTGGGCAACACAGGGAGACCCTATCTCCACAGAAATATTTAACAATGAGGTACAGTGGCACACACCTGTAATCCCAGCACTTTGGAAGGTGGAGGTAGGAGGATTGACCGAGACCAGGAGTTTGAGACCAACCTGGGCAACACAGGGAGACCCTATCTCCACAGAAATATTTAACAATGAGGTACAGTGGCACACACCTGTAATCCCAGCACTTTGGAAGGTGGAGGTAGGAGGATTGACCGAGACCAGGAGTTTGAGACCAACCTGGGCAACACAGGGAGACCCTATCTCCACAGAAATATTTAACAATGAGGTACAGTGGCACACACCTGTAATCCCAGCACTTTGGAAGGTGGAGGTAGGAGGATTGACCGAGACCAGGAGTTTGAGACCAACCTGGGCAACACAGGGAGACCCTATCTCCACAGAAATATTTAACAATGAGGTACAGTGGCACACACCTGTAATCCCAGCACTTTGGAAGGTGGAGGTAGGAGGATTGACCGAGACCAGGAGTTTGAGACCAACCTGGGCAACACAGGGAGACCCTATCTCCACAGAAATATTTAACAATGAGGTACAGTGGCACACACCTGTAATCCCAGCACTTTGGAAGGTGGAGGTAGGAGGATTGACCGAGACCAGGAGTTTGAGACCAACCTGGGCAACACAGGGAGACCCTATCTCCACAGAAATATTTAACAATGAGGTACAGTGGCACACACCTGTAATCCCAGCACTTTGGAAGGTGGAGGTAGGAGGATTGACCGAGACCAGGAGTTTGAGACCAACCTGGGCAACACAGGGAGACCCTATCTCCACAGAAATATTTAACAATGAGGTACAGTGGCACACACCTGTAATCCCAGCACTTTGGAAGGTGGAGGTAGGAGGATTGACCGAGACCAGGAGTTTGAGACCAACCTGGGCAACACAGGGAGACCCTATCTCCACAGAAATATTTAACAATGAGGTACAGTGGCACACACCTGTAATCCCAGCACTTTGGAAGGTGGAGGTAGGAGGATTGACCGAGACCAGGAGTTTGAGACCAACCTGGGCAACACAGGGAGACCCTATCTCCACAGAAATATTTAACAATGAGGTACAGTGGCACACACCTGTAATCCCAGCACTTTGGAAGGTGGAGGTAGGAGGATTGACCGAGACCAGGAGTTTGAGACCAACCTGGGCAACACAGGGAGACCCTATCTCCACAGAAATATTTAACAATGAGGTACAGTGGCACACACCTGTAATCCCAGCACTTTGGAAGGTGGAGGTAGGAGGATTGACCGAGACCAGGAGTTTGAGACCAACCTGGGCAACACAGGGAGACCCTATCTCCACAGAAATATTTAACAATGAGGTACAGTGGCACACACCTGTAGTCCCAGCTACTCTGGAGGCTGAATTTAGAGGATCATTTGAGCCTGAGAGATGGAGGCTGCA